>NC_139697.1:23781386-23841365 GCF_964188405.1 Protomyctophum parallelum | reverse complement strand
CCACCGCCGTCCCTCGTTTCTGTTGCACGCCTGCATATAATATATACCGTATAGGACTAATGACAGTGAACTCTACAGGTAAAATGGTAAAATTGATTGGCAATTATTGATGGCATTCATACACTTTTTCCTTGTCCTTTTTCCGACCAATTGGATGCGCTGTACGCGATGTACTTCACGTTCACCCCCGTTCACACGCGCAACAACGGTGGAACACAATAATAACGTGTTGCGCATTTACGTTGGACAGATTGGCACAACCAATGGCGTATATATAGGCATCCGTTCAAGGGTATACCAACCCAACCTCCTCATTGGGATCTGTGTGTCACCTACTCACCTTAGCTTTAAACTTTAAATCACTATTTGAAACTTTAGCTGTTGAAATATGAGCAGATCTACAAGCTCATAGAGCTTGTAGAACTCCAATCGTGAAAATGTAGCGCACATTTTTGAAGATATATTCCTTCACAGCAAGGGATATTTTTTTACTCAAATCTTTGCTTCTGGGGCCATATAGGCCGCCATGGGAGCAATTAACCCATTAGCTATTGGAAAATAGCAGATCTACAATTGTAGGTAGATTGTAGGTCTGCTATTTTTGAAAAATCGAAGAACGACTGACATAGAAACGTAGCTTTTTCAGAAAACCGTCAGGATGTAGAAGACATTTTTAGAATCTGATCTCGGGTCAAAATGGGTTAAGGTATCCGTGCCTTGCTCAGGGACACTTGGATCAGCGGCCCAAGAGGAGAAGCCGGGGCTTGAACCGGGAACCTTCCGGCTCCCAGAGAGAAAGACACCAGCAGAACATTTGCACACCTGTACAGATTGACAGGTGCATCAGAAAAGACTCAACTAATGGAGAACAAAGGACTCTCGCTCACAGTCACACAAATATCTATTGGGAGCAATAATGTTTACATCAAAATAAGTCGGTGTCGTTTCTTTCTGCAGTGTCAACCAATGGGACCAATGGGACCTGATGAAGATCTAACAGATCGAAACGTTGTCAGTATTTAAATAAAGAACGTCTTGCTAGTACCTTTGGTGTGCGGGCTCCATCCAATTCACTTAAGTTTCTTTTAGCCCAGCACCCAGCCCGTCGATGTGCGTATTCTACGTCTGCTCAACCAATGAGACAGAATCAGATAAAAAGGTTCCCCCCCCACCACCCATCCGAAATGAGGATGAGCTACCTTGCCGGGGGTGGGGTGGGCCATGGGGGGGGTCATTCTTAGTTACGTTTCACAGAGCAGAGAGCCATTACGACTCGTGCGTCGCGTCTCAGCGTTTTTATTGTTATTTGCTGTCATGTTCGATCAACTCCATTTTGGAATTGGGTCAGCCCTTCATCTCTCTCTCTCTTTCCTCTTCCCTCCATCCTTCCATCCATCCATCCATCCATCTATCCATCCATCCTTCCCTCCGTCACTTTGTCACCTTCCCTCAACACAAAGAGGCCTTCCTTCCTTCCTTCCTTCCCTCGCCGCGTACAGCAAACTGTGCACCGTTAATTAAAACATTCCTCACCGGGCATCTGTGCAGTAATCTATGCACAGCGTATCCCAGCCTAGCACATGGATCATTTGACTAACACACAACTATCCATGCATTAATGAATCTATAATCATGCACACAAAAAAAGTGCTTCGGGAAGAGAGAGAGACAGAGAGAGAGAGAGAGAGAGAGAGAGACGGGGGCGGGCGGGTGGTGGGATAAAAGATTGATGGCTAATAGTTTTATGACTGATAAACAAAGCAATCGATCAATCCGCCCGTAGCCGGTCGGAGGCAGTTACATGGTTTCTGGACTTGCTTGTGAATAATTTGGCGTCTCGCGGTGTTAACCCTTCGAAGCGTGGAGGATGTGGATTAATTGTGAGATGGGTTAGAGGGATGGGAGGGCTCGGCCGCCATGCAGAAATGATTAACGCTGCAGTTAGGCTGTGCCACAAACATAACAGCTGCAGTAAATGTCTGAACGCATATGACTGATGGCGGGGGTGCTCCTGTGTGTGTGTGTGTGTGTGTGTGTGTGTGTGTGTGTGTGTGTGCGCGCACACACACACGTTCCTACATCTGGAATTGTGCGCGCTAGGTATAGTGCAATTGATGGGTGCGTTCGGAAATTCGCACAGAGCGCATCGGGGTGCCCTCTTCTCGTCCGTTCATTCAGTGCACTTCGATGCGTTGTGGTTGGAAAAAGCAGGTGCGCTGCGGCCCGTTGTGTGAGAAACCGAGTGCCCGCACTGACCACCACCCCTCCTCGGAAGTTGGGGTTCTCCAGTGTGAGTGCGCCACTGCAGAGTCTCGAGTGCTCCACGGGGGCAAAAGCTAAGCTAGCAAGGCAAGCATTTAGTACGTCACCTTACAGGTGTTTATCATTTACCTTGGCCCCCTGTTTTAACTGGTTAAAAGTACCAGTTTCGCCCAGGCGGTGGCGTAACCGTCTGGGCACCCGACTGGTAATCCAGTCGCAGTGTGCCGCGGGTTCGACTCCCGAGCCCGACACGGCCTTTACTGCATGTCTTCCCCTCATCTCTCTCCCGTTTCCTGTCAGCTTACTGTCTGTCCCTTCAAAAAACCAATAAAAGGCGTAAGCCGCAAAAAAATATCAAGAAAAAAAAAAAAGGAAAAAAAAGTACCAGTTTCAACGGGCCGTTCGTAAAAATAAGCCACACTCGGTGAGCTTTGTGACGTTCGACCGCCCAGCGTCCAGAACACTCAAAACACGGAGCACATTCCCCGGTTGCGCATTTCCGAAACACACCCGATGTGTGAATGAATCTTTGCTTCACGACTGTGAACATTTTGATACAGGCCGGGGCGCGCCACCGAAAATCGCCAGATTCTGGAAGAAACCAAAAAGAAGACTTTTTTTTTTAAGTAAAACTTCACAATGTCCTTTTTTCTCCCCTCCCCCCCCCCCCCCCCCCCCCATCATGAATGGAATGCGGCGCGTTCCTCTGAAACGCTCCCATCAGCGTCCTATAATCATGCCATCTGCATCGGCCCATCTGTCGACGACATACTGTGGACTTTAAGCCAGAAATATAGACTTTGTAAATCTCGCAAAGCGCTTTACCCAAAGAGTTAGCTAAAAGGCACATAAACAAGTCATGGAAAAGCAATCACGATGAGGAGGCAACACACTGGGGTTACACAGGAACAGGCATCAAGCAGTCGCTCCCTTTGGCAAATACCTTCCCAGTGAATACAGATGCAACGTCTCATCCATCAAAACGTGCATTATTTTTTAATCCCCCGCCATCAAACCCACGTTACTACTGTACCCAACTCCCTCTGTTTGTGGATGATATTTGCATTTAAATTGGACAACTCCTTTTCATGTCCATGAGGGGTGGCTGGCAGGCAGCGGCACCAAGTATATTGCTCTGTGGGGGAAGAAGTGTGTTATAATCCTGCATTACAATGTTACTGCTGGTGGTTGACCAATAAAAAAAGCATCCCGGCATATTCATTTTAACGCTGGCAGAGACAACGCTGTAGCTCAGTGGGTTCTTCAAACGGTGTGCCGGGGCACATTAAGACAAGTCCAGGGGGGTCCTCGGGGGGGTTTCTGTGTCAACACCAGCCACCTTATTATTGCACTATATCGTTGCTGTCGGGAAGAGACCTCTTACCCACCCCGTACTTTAACTTATGTTACGATCCGTTCAGTTTTTTATTTTATTTTACATCAGTGTTGTTTTTGGCAGCAAATTTCTATTTCAGTTTTAGTCATAGTCTCTTGAATAGTTTTCATTTAGTTTAGTCACATTTTAGTCACCTGGAATATTTCATTGTCGACTAAATATCATAAGATTTTAGTCGACTAAATCTACAGTTGATTTAGTCGAACAAAATGTATTTTGGCGGGCCTTGATGCCGTTGACTTGTAACGACCATTACGAAAATAGACGATCTACAAGCTTGTAGATCGTCTATTTTCAGCATGCAACGAATTGTAAAATGACTTATACTGGATCTCTTGTCCACTAGTCCCTTCCTAACATTTTAGTCTAGTTTTTATTTGTTGACGAAATTGTATGTTTAGTCTTAGTTTTAGTCATCATAGCTTAGTTTTCATTTAGTTTCCATTTAGTTTTCCTCAGTGGAAAAAGGTAGTCGACGAACATTTTTCATCTTAGTTTTAGTTGACAAAAACAACACTGTTTTATATTAGTACTTCGTGGGTTAGGGATGCTCGATATTTAAATGTCGGGTGGATATAGATGTGAGGTGTAGGGTTTACCTCACACCGATAACTGTGATTCTAGACTTTAAAGAAGTGCTTCATTCACGATTCGTGATCCCTTAGAGTACCGATGCACACCTTTCAAACTTCATTTAAATGTAGTCCTATTATTTTTCTACTCAGATCAGATTCTAAAAATGTCTTCTACATCCGGACAGTTTTCTGAAAAATGTTTCCATGTCAGTCGTTCTTCGATATTTCTAAAAATAGCAGACCTACAAGCTCGTAGCGCGCCACTCGGTGGCGCGCTACGAGCTTGTAGATCTGCTATTTTTCAATAGCCAACACCAAAAGGGGTTCCCGCCCCAGAATGGGTTAAACCGTATTCCGTATCCACATTAAGGCATCCGTATATTCCGGGGGAAAACCTTTGCAGAAATGAGCCGTATCGACAAGCTCACAAGCTGAACAGCGTTTGTGTGAAGTTCGGTACGGACTGGAGCACCCCAGGGTGTCCTCGACGGGGCCCCCATGGGGGGCCACACATGGCCCCTGGTGTGACCATGATATTCTGATGCCAGATCCATGATCAGTGTTTGTGCCAAGTTTGGTGCAGATCGGAGCGACATACGGCATTGGCCATCGGCTATTCTCAGCAAAGCCATTTAATGTACTGTAGAGCCAAAAAACAGAAAAGTCACAATAAATAGCGCCCGAGGGACTCCGCTCAACAACCCGTATATAGTAGGGGTTTAAGAGGTTAACCCTTTTCCAACTTGTTGGCCCCTTTTAAAAGCTTCCCCCCCAAAACACACTGATACAATCGGAGGCCTTCATCCTATATATTAAAGTAGCCTAATGGGTGGACTGTGCCCCGGGCCGGTGTAATAACTGGAATATGAACCTATCCCTACTTTCAACTACGGTGTCCCCACTTTGGGTATGATGACATCATGTGGTCCATTAAATGTATATTTATTGCACACATTTTCCAAAATAAATAAATAGGTGAAATGTTTATTTTCACTATTTTGAGTTATCGTCTTAAATACCCAGTGGCGTGCCTTTGGCACAGACATGTGAAACTCCACGGCAGTGTATGAGCAGCAGTGGTGCCAACCATTACCAATAAGTACCCAAGCACTCTTTAACCCATTCTGGGCGGTAATGGTGTTAGCATTATGTTATGCTATAGCTATTGAAAAATAGCAGATCTACAAGCTCATAGCGCACCACCGAGTGGCGCGCTACGAGCTTGTAGGTCTGCCATTTTTGAAAAAACCGAACGACTGACATGGAAACGTAGCTTTTTCAGAAAAGTGTCAGGATGTATAGAAGACATTTTTTAGAATCTGATCTCAGGTCAGAACGGGTTAAACTCTAAGAGACTTTGTTCATAATATATACCAAACGACACGTCAGCCTCGCTAGATGTACAACACCTGGCACGGATAAATCCAACGCAACAACGACAGATCACTGGCTGTCGACGGGGAGTCAGAGTGACAGGCGGATCACAGATGACATCAGCGGCGGTGACTGCGGCGTCTTCACTTTGGGTTGCAATCTGGTTTCATCATCACCTCGGTTCCCCTCTGCGTCACCTAAAGTCACCCTCGCACTGCGCAAGCATAACTGACGTGCGCGCACGCACACACACACAAGGACCAGGGGGCATCACTAGTCTGAACAGCTAGAGAAACATTAAAATGGGCATTCAGATGCTCATGAATGTTCAAACAGAGACCCCCCCTCCTCCCCTCCCCCCCTTGCCCCGAGGCAGTGCTCTATTGATTGCGGTCGATCAATGCCTTTTATATCTTGTGTGTTTAACCCATTTAGACCTGAGGCCGATTAAAAAAAGAAATCTAAATCCTGACAGTTTTCTGAAAAATGTTTCTATGTCAGGGACCCACACGTGATTATCTGTATTTGGCGGCGGACCCCATCTGGCGGCTTTCCTGGAACAACATATTATGTTGTTCCAGGAAAGCCGCCAGAAGCAAAACATTTGCGTTAAAAACGTTCCGCTCTGAAAGAATATATATATTTAAAGATTTGCGGCCACAATTTCGCGATAAAAAAAACAAAACAGCAGATATACAGTACAAGCTCGTATAGATCAGCTGTTTTTCAATAGCTACAGCATAACATAATATGCTTAAAGCACCAAAAAGGGGTTCCCGCCCTGAATGGTTTAAAGCGTATATAGTGCTAGCTACAGCCCCACAGTAGGTGACGGGAGACTAATTGAAGGCCCCGGCATAACGAGTTCCTGCACTGATCAGTGGGGACGGCCCCGTGGCCCCGGGTTGTGAATATTTGATCTTGGAAGTCGATTGCATTCATGCATTTATCCAAATGGGCGCCCGACGGCAGCCACAGTGCTGTAAAGTACATTTTACTACAAGTACTGTACTTAACACTTTTGAGGTTTTTGTATTTTACTTGAGTATTTCCAATTTTCAATGATTGTAGGTCTACTCCACTACATCTCAGATTCCACATATTGTACTTTTACTCCACTACAATTATTATATGTGAACTTTAGTTAGTTACTTTGAAGATTTTGATCATTATTAGAAAACACTCATTAAAACCACTTCAGCCCCATATACATTTTGGCCATTTGAAAATAGCAGATCTACAAGCTCACAATGTGTAGATCTGCTTTATTTTTTATACATTTGAAAACTTGAACTTGAACTAATCAGTAGTGCCTTCTACTTTTGGTACTTTAAGTACATTTAGAATTCTGGAGTTTTACTTGTAAATATTGCAGTATATCGCAGTATTATACTTTTACTTAAGTGAAACCTTTGAGTACATTTCCCACCGTGGAAACCGCGGTGCTGCAGCCAGTTAAGTGGACCCGAATGCCCCTTGTGAGTCACGACAGAGCAGCCGTGTTCCAATGTCTCCCTTATTTCTCTCTCTTGCCTATATATATCTCTCTCTCTCTCTCTACCATAACGTCTATAGTCTAACATGTAATAAAGCAAAAGAAAGATTCCACCAAAGTATCGTAAAACATGAATAAATAAAATCATGCAAATGACCTCAGCTGACTCCAATGTGCAATAAAAAGGGTGTTGTATGGAGTGTTGTGTGTGTGTGTGTGTGTGTGTGTGTGTGTGTGTGTGCGTGTGCGTGTGCTTGTGCGCGTGCGTGCGCACACTCGCATGCCTGAGCACATGTTAACCTATGTGCTCCGGCATATGCTTGCTTCCATGCACAGCTGCATGTGGTTTCCCTGAGTGGGCCGGTTCTGAGCATAACGTGTGCGTATGTGTTGGAGGAGGTGCGTGTCAGAGCAGGTGAGACCGTCACCGTGACTCAGCAAAAAGTGTTCGTTCCACACCTGGACGCCCGCGGTGACGCTAATCGACCCGGACGGATGGGGTCGGCTCGTTGACGCCCCCCGGGGGTGGAGAGTGTTGTTGCGACGAGGGCCGCTCTCATCACCGCGGCCACCGCGCTTGATGTGACATCACCCCCCTGGCCGTGTCTGTTGACGACCGGGAGCCAATTGAAAAAGGGGACGCTCAACGACAACTGCTGCGGAATGAAGACCCTGACCAAATCTATGGGGAGGTTTTTCCACTCTAAACATTACGCCATACACTTCTAAACATTACGCCATACACTTCTAAACATTACGCCATACACTTCTAAACATTACGCCATACACTTCTAAACATTACGCCATACACTTCTAAACATTATGCCATACACTTCTAAACATTACGCCATACACTTCTAAACATTACGCCATACACTTCTAAACATTATGCCATACACTTCTAAACATTACGCCATACACTTCTAAACATTACGCCATACACTTCTAAACATTACGCCATACACTTCTAAACATTACGCCATACACTTCTAAACATTATGCCATACACTTCTAAACATTACGCCATACACTTCTAAACATTACGCCATACACTTCTAAACATTGTGCCATACACGTCGTTGTAGGTTTTTCACTCTAAACATTACGCCATACACGTTGTTGTAGGTTTTTCACTCTAAACATTATGCCATAGACGTCGTTGTAGGTTTTTCACTCTAAACATTACGCCATACACGTCATTGTAGGTTTTTCACTCTAAACATTATACGCCATACACTTCGTTGTAGGTTTTTCACTCTAAACATTATACGCCATACACTTCGTTGTAGGTTTTTCACTCTAAACATTATACGCCATACACTTCGTTGTAGGTTGTTCACTCTAAACATTACGCCATACACGTCGTTGTAGGTTTTTCACTCTAAACATTACGCCATACACGTCGTTGTAGGTTGTTCACTCTAAACATTACGCCATACACTTCGTTGTAGGTTTTTCACTCTAAACATTACGCCATACACGTCGTTGTAGGTTGTTCACTCTAAACATTACGCCATACACTTCGTTGTAGGTTTTTCACTCTAAACATTACGCCATACACGTCGTTGTAGGTTGTTCACTCTAAACATTACGCCGTACACTTCGTTGTGGAAAACAAAGGGGTTTGTTTTATCATGAAAGGGGTTCAGCTACGCTCCAAAGATCCCCTCCCTAACCGTCTGAAGACCCGTGCCAGATCTTAATGAACGAGAACAGATCAAAGTCCTGGATGAATTATCCCAGGCATCATCCTCTGCTGCCCACGCCGCAGACGGACGGGCGGACAGGGGCCTCCGGGGCAGTGGAGCGCCATGCGACGCTACAGACCCCTACAGGCCCCCTCGGTGACTGACACACACACAACACACACACACACACACACACACACACACACACACAGGAACTGACAGGCGCAACAGCAGAGTGGAAGCTAGCTCGCGTATAGCCAGACAACTATTCCACAATCTCCGAATGCTATATAGCGTCTGGAACTACACCTCCCGAAATCCGAGTAAGGAAGCTGCATGGCATTTCCATTCACATGTATTTTAAAATATCTTTACAACATTGTATTTTTATTTTTTTTCCATTCCTGCTAAGCAGTAAGCTATATATGCTTAGATGATTTCTATTCTTATACTAGGATAAATGTGCGCGACTGTAAAGACGAAACGGAGGTGGGGAGGTTTCACTTCCCCTTTATCGATTTACTCATGATAGAGCTTCCTGTTGCTTCAGACTGTATGACGGAAGCATTTGAACAGTGTGGCCAGGTGAGACTAAGAGAGGCCCAATAGGAACAACCCCAGTCAGTCCCTATACCCAGACCCACATCAACAGTGGTGGGAAAAAGTACTCAAATTATTTACTTTTAACCCGTTTAGACCAGAGTAAAAAACATTCACTTTGAAAGAATATATAGATTATAGAATATATAGAAAATAAGATTTGCACCACATTTTTACGATTTTTCAATAGCTAAATTATACCATAATGTTTAAAACACCAAAAGGGGTTCCTGCCCAAAATGGGTCAAAGTATCAATACTTTGTATTTCTATACTGCTGTTTAGAAATACTAAAGTCCGGAATTCTAATTGTACTTGAGTAAAAGTACAAAGGTATTTGCATCAAAATTTACCAAGTAAGTAAAATAGCAGATTTACAAGCTCACAGTGTGTCACATCGCGAGGCATTGAGAGCTTGTAGATCGGGCTATTTTCAAATTGCCAAAATGTATATAGTGCTGAAGTGGTTAATCTATGTTTTGTAATAATGATAATAATGCTAATCTAAAAAAGTAACTAAAAAGTTTACAAATGAATGTAGTGGAGTAGAAGTACAATATTTGCATCCGAAATGTAGTGGAGTACTGTAGAAGTAAATGTACTGAACATTGGAAATACAAAAAGTACCTTTTGGTGTTTTAAACATTATGTTATAATTTAGCTATTGAAAAATTGCAGATCTACAAATCTTTGAATATATATTCTTTCAAAGTGAATGTCTAAATGGGTTTTTAAGTACAGTATACTTAAATAAATGTAAAGTTAGCACAGGGAGTCTACAGACGCGCCTCAAGCCTGGAACAGCAGGTGCTTCCCAGGTACAGTAAGGACATGAGTTGCATAAGGAGAAGAGACTGGAGCAGCACGTTCATAATGTAAAGTTACTGTACTTTCCACCACTGCAAATCAATGCAGCAATGGAACCTGGATTGGGGCCACAGTTAGGCTGCTTTGCACATGTGATCAATGCATTGCACATGTGATCAATGCATTGCAACATGTGATCAATGCATTGCACATGTGATCAATGCATTGCAACATGTGATCAATGCATTGCACATGTGATCAATGCATTGCAACATGTGATCAATGCATTGCACATGTGATCAATGCATTGCAACATGTGATCAATGCATTGCACATGTGATCAATGCATTGCAACATGTGATCAATGCATTGCACATGTGATCAATGCATTGCACATGTGATCCGTTCAGCGTCCCAAAAGGGGAATATTATAGTGAACCAGATGGTGAACCGTCACGTTGAGCGTATCAAGGAAGGTGGTTTTGGTTTCCTATATTTCCACCCTTGGAAAAAAACGCATTTAGTTCTGCCTCTGGGTTCAAAAAAGCACTGCAGAGACCTGTTCCCAGATGAACCCGAGAAGTCTGCATGGTTCATGACGATGTAGCGAAAAAGATCGGAAATGTATTTGAGCCTACCGATTCATTCAGCGCACTATAAACCCAGAGAGGCATGTTGACGTCAACGCGTTGACAGGTGTTGTAAAGATCGGAGATCTTGCCTATTACCTCGGTACAACACGCACCCTAGAGGCAGAGAGAGAGAGAGAGAGAGAGAGAGAGCACTACTTGCAGGCACCTCAACAAACATACCCATTTTTCACAGTCTATGAAAACGCACTCCTTTTTCCGCCCGAAAGATTAACGTCGCTATTGATAAGTGGACAGACAATCCGTTCATTCGCGGCGGTGGACAAAAAGCCCCTGCAGCCAGTTCCGTGTCCATATGAAAGTTGCAAGCGGCCAAGTGTATCCATCGTTTCAAATTAAAAGCCCTCCGGCGTTTCACACATGGTCCGTGTCCGTATACCTCACTGCCAAGCCTCGCAGTTGCCTTGGCACCGCGCACTGTTATAACACCCTCCAATCCCTTGGCTCTCCCTCTCCCTCTCTCTCTCTCTCTCTCTCTCTCTCCCTCCCTCCCTCTCTCGTGAAGAAGCACTCGCATGCTTTACTTGTGTAAAAGTATCAATGCTGCGATGTAGAAATACTATACAGTTGGTAAAAGTTTGGAATTAAAAATGGACTCGAGGAAATGTACAAAGGCGTGGGTATCAAAATGCAGGTATAGCAAACGTATAGAAAGTATGCTCATTATGCAGGATATATTTCAAGTTTTCAAATGTATCAAAAATTATCTTTTGAAAATACAGTAGCAGATCTATACAAGCTCCCAATGTGTCACGTTGCGACGCATTGTGAGCATTGGAGCATCGGCTAATTTCCAAATGGCCGAAATAAAGTGGTTGTGTTTTATAACAAATAATCAAAATCTACAAAAGTATCTACAAAGTCACTATAGTAACTAAAGTTTTCAAATACATGTAAAAGTACAATATTTGGATCCGAGATGTATAGTGGCGTACAAGGAAAAGTATTGAAAATAGTATACGGAAGAAAGAAAAGAAAAAAGAAAGAATGAAAAAACTCAAAATTGTACTTAAGCACAGTACTTGAGTACAGTACATGTACAGTACTTCTAGATACAGCACTGCCCTTCTGTAGCACAGTGAATGTTTGATTTTACAGCTCAAAGGCAGAGCGCCAACATCCTCGGCTTTAAGTGTGGTATGCCGGTATACGCACCGGAGCAGTACCGTCCACGGTTTAAGCATATGGACTCCGCCTGCCCAAACACACACGCTTCATTATGTTATAATTTAGCTATTGAAAAATAGCAGATCTACAAGCTCATAGCGCGCCACCGAGTGGTGCGCTACGAGCTTGTAGGTCTGCTATTTTTGAAAAATGGTGAAAATGTGCCTAAAATTTGGAGAAATTATTTTTCAGAACAAACGTTTTTTAACTAAAATCTTTGCTTCTGTGGAGGTCCCTGGAACAACATATTTGCAGATGGGGGTCGGAGGCCAATTACAGATCATTGTTGGGGTCCTTGACATGAAATATTGAGTGATATAGGCCTAGATTTAGGATCTTTCAGGATTTAGAAGACATTTTTTTCAGGCCCTAAATGGGTTAAATAAATCACAGAACAAATGTGGGGCACATTTAAGGCCCACGTTACCTGACAATTAATGTTTCATGACTGCGACCCAGAAAAACGACAGGAATTCAAAATCAAACGGCACGCGCTGGTCGCTCTCACACAGAGCGAGACCTAAACCCTAAACCCTATAAACACATTACACCTAGAAAGTCAACTCACATCCAACACGTTTAGTTTACTGGAGGTCCGCGGCGCGAAGCCTAAAAACTCCCAACACCGTCTCATTACGTCTTGCGGGCGCCGTCAGATGTGAAACCAGCCTTCGCGCCACAGTGCTAAATCCGACCCCTATCCAGCCTAAAGATAGCGCAACCGTCTCTTTTTATAGAGGGGTCTGGAGGGTTTGTTGCAGAATTACATTTTCTATTTCGGACGAAAAAACCAGGGCTCACATCATTGTTTGTTTTAGCAGGGCTAACCTTCTCCCTTGCATATTTATATGTGCACCGAGGCCAGGAGAAAAGACCACAGTAGCTCCATAAATAAGCTGCCGGGCCTCCATAGCGAGCCTCTCCCCCTGACCCAACAAAAAGCCCCAGTCATTTCACAGGTCATTACCTTTGGGGGGTCCTCCTCGGCAAGGCCCCGGTCCTCCCCTCCCCTCCCCCTCGCCCTGCGAGGGAGGGTCCCGCCCAGGGCTTTGAGGAACAGTCGAGCCTGGAGTGGGGAGATGTTTGGATTAATAATAAATGCGGTGATCTGTTTTGCTGTGACTGGAGGCCCTATATATGAAAATGCTCCGCGGAGTTAATGGAAAATAACTAAACGGCCACGTCGTCTGAGGCTTTGGCCTAACCTATACGCAGCGCTCCTTTTTCCACCGTCGTCTGGCCTTCCGTTTCCTCCTCCTTTAACCCGTTCTGACCTGAGATCAGATTCTAAAAATGTCTTCTATGTCAGTCGCTCTTCGATTTTTCAAAAATAGCAGACCTACAAGCTCTACGAGCTTGTAGATCTGCTATTTTTCAATAGCTAAAGCATAACGTAATGCTAACACCAAAAGGGGTTCCCGATTAAAATGGGTTAACCCATTTTGACCTGATTTAAAAACATTCACTTTGAAAGAATATATATATATATATTCAAAGATTTGCGCCACATTTTTTACGATTTTTCAAAAATAGCAGACCCACGACCTCGTAGCGCGCCACTCGGTGGCGCGCTACGAGCTTGTAGATCTGATAATTTTCAATAGCTAAATTATAACATAATGTTTAAAACACCAAAAGGGACCTCCCCCTGGCCAGCCGGGGCGCCTGATGGAGGGGAAAGGAACTGGTCGGCATAACGTGTCCCTTCCACGCGCTACGTCCGGCCGGGGAAATTCCCCCCTGTCAGATGAAAAGAAGCAGCTTGGACTCCTCATGCATAGAAGGAGGCATGAGGTCAGTCCGCTGCCCCCCCAGGTTGGCAGAGGAAGTGTAGCGCCCAGGTTTACATTAGACAATTGGCACTGGGTGAAAAAAGAAAAACTGGGTTACAAAATCGTGGGATAAAAAAAATCAAGGAACAGAGATTAACCCGTCAACCATGTCATGACATGCTTTTTATTTACAAGTGTTTTGTACTATTCACTTGTAGAATGAGAGGTCTGCTCTGCCGGAAACATCGCGAAAAAACAGTTATGTGCCATTTTTGTATACCAAACCATAGACGACCGATAGAGGGAAAAACTTCATCATAAGTATAATCATAAGTAGCATGTGACATGTCAAACTAGGGGGCTTCCGTGATTCCGAATCCTTTCCGAGCTTTAGTTTTGCACGAAAAACACTCCTTGGTCTAATTTCGGCCATAGCCGGGGGTGACTCCTCGGTCACCCCAAATATGCTGACCTCATCACATTTGTGATGACCTCATCACATTTGTGATGACGTGGCCCTTTTTTAGGTCCCCGGCTAACTCCTTCTGTTCTCTCTCTCCCCCCTCTCCCTCTCCCTCTCCCTCTCCCTCTCCCTCTCTCCCTCTCCCTCTCCCTCCCTCTCCCTGAACTTTTGCCCCCAAGATCCTGTTGGAACCTCACCCAAATGTCCTCTGGATCTTAAAAATAGATGAAGCAAAACATCACACATGCACGCAGACACGCACGTCGCATAGACGCACATGCACAGGATTGCGCGCACACACACAAAATTCCCCCCATGATGTCACGAGACAACAGACTCGTGTGTGTGTGTGTGTGTGTGTGTGTGTGTGTGTGTGTGTGTAACTGCCGGTGCTTATCTCTCCCTCCACAGACCAAGTAGAGAAGCCGCTCGGCGTTGGTGAGCGACCGCAGCCAGCTCTGCAGAACAGACCCTCTATAGCAGCCGCTCGCACACCGCTCCGCCGACCACAACACAAACAGCCCTGTGCGGCACGGGGCAAAATAGCAGACCTACAAGCTCGTAGCGCGCCACTCGGTGGCGCGCTACGAGCTTGTAGGTCTGCTATTTTTCAATAGCCTCCACCACTACCACCCCGTGGCTAATCTCCAGTGGCGTGCACAGACATTGAGGACATTGAGGTGCAAGTATAAAAATCACACCCGTGTGAAGTGGTGTGGTGGTGGTGAACTCCGTGTGGGGGTCCCCCCCAGGGGGGGTCCACGGAAGTTCCAGACCCACAGGAACGCACCCAGTACAGGGGGGCAGTTCCGGCGAGCCGCCCTGCGTCAGAAACGGTCAAGAAATGACATATAGTTCCCGTGTTGGGGGTCCCCAGGGGGTCCCTCTACTGTACTGTGAGTGTGTGTGTGTGTGTGTGTGTGTGTGTGTGTGTGTGTGTGTGTGTGTGTGTGTGTGTGTGTGTGTGTGTGGTTGTGCAACAATGACACCTGGCGGTGAAAACAAACCAAAGGCTATTTCCGTGCTCGGACACAGCCAGGCAGGGCCCAGGGACACACATAGCCGTCTATACCACTCCAAAAAGTGGAACCTTGTGCGTCGCGTGGAACCGCCGGCTGCCTTAACAGTGTGTGATATTTATAGATTCGGGGGGCATAAATAATGTATTAGCAGCTTTTACTACTACTGTATAAAACAAAATCAAAAAATTAACAAACTGTACAAAATATCTCTCCCTACTAGAGAGACACTGTCTATGTGTGCACGCCCCTGCTAATCTCTCTCTCCCTACTGAGAGAGACACTGTGGCTTTTTGGAAAAGCGTCATTTTTCAAACCCGAAGGCCTTAATGTGGGTTCTTCTCGGGCTGCATAAAATATTCAGTAGCATTGTACCGCCGCACGCGCCCCGGCATTTGTCCTAAATATTGCCCCGCTCGTGGCGCGGGTGGCGACGCGGTGATGATTCCATAAAGCACGGGAATGGAGAGAGTTGTCACGCCGACGCGGCTGAACGCCGCGCGCCTCGCGGCATTAAATCAGGGGGAGAGTGCCCCCCCCCCCCGACCGGCGCGGTGGGGGATCCAATGCAGCGGAGCGACCGCGACCGCTAATTTGTCTCCGAATGGCCACCCCGATTATAACGTCTAGGGTGCCATAACTGTTAGACGGGAAGGGAAGGGACGTTCTTTATGTTTCCGATTGTATCCGAGTAGTGTACTGTGAGAGCGTGACAGCCCCCCCCCCCCTCCCCCACACCCCCCTCAATGATGGCTGTTCATGTAACACCTTAATAACCGGCGCTCAGACACGCCTGTGTGGAATACATGATGGCTTTCACAACTACCATATATTATACCTGATGTTTTAAATGTCTGTGTGTGGTCTCCATCTCCCAGAGGAGAGAGGTATAATTGCAATGATGTCCGACAGTACACAACGTATAGAAGACACTTATAGACACAATGTAGATGCGTGGGCCGGGCGCATATAGGCCGTATGGCCACTGAAGCATTTTATTTTTTTGCTGATGTCAGCGCTGTTGTTTTCGATGATAGCTACATATTTACACGTTGCTATACGAACGGCTGCAGCGCCATGAGTGTCTATTCAACTCAAGGGCCGAGCATTTATTTTATTTGTATCTGGTCGCCGAGTTGATATATTGTTTAAAAGCACTGTGCTTGTGACGTTTCTTTTAGGGGCAGAATGGGTATAGCACAAATACTCCCCGGAACATCCATGCTCGCCAAGACATTTTCCACACAAACAAAATGTCATGATGAACCCACATAGATCAGCGGGTCTGGCTCTACTTAAGTACTCTACTGTGTGATGACATTTTACCTACCGCAGACATTTTGTATTTCATCGTACAAATCGATGGTGTCATACGACAAAAAAATGCTCATCCACTGTAAGCTCACAGTGGGAACTGCTGTTTTAGTTACATTCAGTCAACTCCTAAACACGGGCATGCCGGTTTTGAAAGCGTTTAAGAAACGCTGCACTTCCAAAGCGCTCCCTCTCTCGAACTCAAAGAGAGTCCTAGATCGTAACTTTAACTAAGTATCAAGAGAGGATTTGTGTGTGTGAGTGATTTACTGTATTCAACGTGAATCAAATGTCACCATAATAATAAATCTCACTAATCTGTGCAACACAGTGAAAGTCCATAACTAATGTTATGGACATATACTGGTAGAAGTTCTATTCTGTAGTACGTTGATGTTTCACTCCGACTCCATCCCTTTTCATACCAAGGCCCACTCAGACGGCCTAAAGCAGGGCTTTTCCATCCCTTTTCATACCAAGGCCCACTCAGACGGCCTAAAGCAGGGCTTTTCCATCCCTTTTCATACCAAGGCCCACTCAGACGGCCTAAAGCAGGGCTTTTCCATCCCTTTTCATACCAAGGCCCACTCAGACGGCCTAAAGCAGGGCTTTTCCATCCCTTTTCATACCAAGGCCCAGTATTTATTCTGCATTAGAGCCACGGACGGACCACCATTTGGTGACATTCAGCCTTCCAGACACAAAACTAAAGAACATGTCCACATTTCCATGCTGTGTTGATGTTTGCACCGTTATAGGAGCGATAACAGGCAAACCTTGACCAAAACTCACAAGAGATAATGATCCGTAAAGGGGCCATTGGGTTACCCACTCACCAAGCTGGGGACCACCTGGAACCCCCTCCCCCCCCCACCCCCCCGCTCCCCCAACGACCACTGGTTGAGAACCACTGACCTAAAGCAAGCAAGATCTGTTTCCCATAGAAACGCTCTCTCTCTCTCTCTCTCTGAGACAAACACACAGTCGGTCTGTCTGTCTCTCAGACAGATACACACTCTTTCTGACACACACACACACACACACACACACACACACACACACACACACACACACACACACACACACACACACACACACACACACACACACACACACACACACACACACACACACACACACACACACACACACACACACACACACGCACCCAGCATCAAACGCAGGCCCTCCAATACAGGCACACGTCTCCAACACACAGCGCGAGGCAACCATCATTAAGGAGAAGTAATGGATTAGCCACGGAGAGAGAGCGAGGGGAGGCTGGAGGGGCGTGCGATGACGGGGACACGCCGCCATCACAGCTGATGGAGATTGGCAGACGGGCCAAATGGATTGGATAGAGCGCTCTACGGATGAGAGGACATAGACGGAGACGACGCCCACCGCCGCCGCCACAGATAATGGAAAGTGATTACAAAAAGAGAAGGGTAAAAATAAATAAATAGAAGGCAGAAAAAGTCAACAAGGTTCTCTCTCTCACACACACACACACACACACACACACACACTCAGGCGCAGTGATGATGTAACAGGCTGTGACGAATACTGATGGCTGTCTGTCCGTCTCCTGACGCTCTATCTGCAGGACAGACCACAACATATACACACCTGACTGACTGACTGACAGACCACAGACAGACAGGACAGACAGGACAGACAGGACAGACAGAACAACAGACATAACAGACATAACAGACATAACAGACAGACAGAACAGACAGGGTATTACACGTGTTTACTTCCCTCTGAACGGGCCTAACAGGAGCTGTATGAGAGAAACAGGATGTCTGTGGGAGGACCAATCAAGTGGGGGGAGATGAAACGCATGAGGAAGTTTGTGCTCAAAGAGTGTGTGTGTGTGTGTGTGTGTGTGTGTGTGTGTGTGTGTGTGTGTGTGTGTGTGTGTGTGTGTGTGTGTGTGTGTGTGTGCGCGTGTGCACGTGCCTTAATCCCAGGAAGGACTTCCTCCGGAGTCTGAGACTGCTTGGGAGTTCTGTGGGTGTAGAAAACCTTGAGAAATAGCGGGGGAAGAAAGAGAGAGAGAGAGAGAGAGAGAGAGAGAGAGAGGGAGAGGGAGAGGGAGAGGGAGAGGGAGAGGGAGAGAGAGAGAGTGTGAGTGAGTAAAGTATAAGAAAAACCTACAAGATCGCATTAGTAACACCGAGTCCCCGCACACAGATTGTACGTATGTGTGCATGTACGCACGCACGCACAGGCCTTTGCGGACACATTACAGCCACAAACTACACTCTCACCATCTTTCTCTCCCTCTCTCTCACACACACAGGAAAGCCACCCACAGAGAAGCGTGGTGATAACAGGGGTGGTGCTCATGGCGTCATTGTGAGGTGATACATATGGCCCCGGCTCACGGACACAGCTTGAGGCCTCTCAGCCTGCGTGCGTGCGTGCGTACGTGCGTGCGTGCATGCGTGCGTGCGTGTGTGTGAGTGGAGCCACCCATCATCAGCCCTGCCTGCATGGGTTACACATGCACACTCATCATAATCATCAGTGGTGGAAAAAGTACTGTACTCAATTTATTTTACTTAAGTAATAGTATCAATACTTTGAAATACTTTGTATTTTCAAATGGCCGAAATATTGGATATACTGTAAGTGGTTACTGTATGTATTGTAATAATAATCAAAATCTACAAAGGAACTAAAGATTTAAAATAACTGCAAATGGAGTAAAACGTATAATATTTGCCTCTGAGATGTAGTGGAGTAGAAGTAAAAGTACTGGCAATACAGTACTTAATTTCTTATATGCCAACCACGAGATATCTCGTAGATAAAGCTTTATATCAAATATGAAACGGTTTAGCTGAAAATCGACTTTTAAAACTGGCCCGTTTGGCAACACCTTGCATACATACCCCCAGCACCAGAAACGTGCGCATATACGTCCCATAGGGTCCCATTCAAAGTATAGGATCTTCTCTGGAAAAATACTTCTCTGAAAAAAATACGGCGCTGTGATCATCATCCATCCGAGGTATCGGATCTGATTTGTGATCTTTCATCGCATCGCAAAAATGCTTCACGAGCCGGGAAAACGGGACTGAAAGTATACCCATATATGGGCGAAAATGCCTCGGCAGCCTGTAGCTACCTTTTGCTACCACCGTGTGGCAGACAAAGAGTTTGCCTGCTTTGCAGCCGGTGAAAAAAACCAATACTACCAACAACGGATCAGTTGCATAGCTATAGCGGGCTATTTTATTTCAGCAACGAACCCCATTTTCCGACCTGAAGAATGTAAACACAGATTGTTTTTATTTTTCTTATTACCTTAACTCACCTCTCTGAGTTGCAGGCAGTGACTTTGCGCTCCACACTTGGGAAACGCTGCCTTAGGCCATATACAAATATCAATAGCCTATAGACTAAAAGTATCTAGAGAGTAAACTCCAAATAAAAATGAATATGCTAAGATGACGCGGCCAGACAAAACAAGTACACGATGTGAAAGGCATATTAAATACAGTGCCGTCTTTACATAATCTGCTGCTTCAGTATCGAATGAAAGCCGTGTAGTTACAGAGTATAACTCGCTACGCTGTTCTTTGATGATAGACAATCAGAGATTTGTAAATGCAAGTATAGTTGCAAGAATATTGTGAGGAACCGCTCCCAGCTGACTAAAGTTGGATTCTAGGATTCGATTCCTTAACGGTTTCCCTTCAATGATTCCTATACCCAGTGGTTTGCAAAGTGGGGTACAAGGAGCCTCTGGGTTCCAAATGGACCCTTAGAGGTCTGAACTCTGAGACCCCCTTTCCACCGGTTGGTTCCCAATGGGAACCGGTTCAGTTCTTTTTGGTTTTTAGTCCATGAGCCAGAGCTCCAAAGATTGGTGGGCAAACTATACCCTATATTAAATTGTTTATAGGATCAATACAAGTAAATTAATACATAACCCTTCCACAGTAGTAGCTTTTTCATATTTTCTATTATTTTGCATATTTTCCTACATAATGCCTCATTTGCATATTTAAAAAAGTAAAATGTGTAATACAATAAGTCATTGTCTTCGTGTAAGTACTCAATTGGAGAAGTTTCATGGTGATAACAATCTAATATAGGTATGGTTTTGCCCACGCAATTCATAATTAACGTTTAAATTTTGGAACTCTGGCTCATGCGGACTAAAAACCAAAAAGAACTGAACCGGTTCCCATTGGGAACCAACCGTTGGAAAAGGGGCCTGAGAGTATACGTATGGAACCAAATGGATCTTTATTCTTTACTGGTCCATTTGCTTCCATTTCATTTGTACACTCAAGAGTTGTTATGGTGGTTCTAGAAATGAAAAAAGTTTAAGAACCACTGGTATTGTAACATGTAGTAAAAAGTTTAAGAACCACTGGTATTGTAACATGTAGTTTAGCAGACATCCACACATGGATGGCGCTGACGGTGTGATAAAAATAAACGCTTCTTCAAACTGCTCTACAGTTCCTCAATGTTGGGTACTGTACATGTACTGTATATGTACGTCTGCCTCAGATCCAACCAAACAAACCTACGCCTACTGCTTTGGAAACCAATCATGATGTCACCACCCCGACATATGAAGGATCACCCCCAAAGACCTTGGATTGGCTCTTCAAAGCGGTTAAAAAAACTCTTTAATGGTTTCCACCCAGTTTTAACAACGAACGAACGCTGGGAGATCGTCTTTGACTAGTGAGGCCGTTGGAGTAACAGGCGGAGGGCGGAAATGGGTTATGAAGTTTAAAGGATTATTTGAAAGTAAGTTGAAAGCGAATCCCCCTCATGTGGTAGAAAGCCATCAGTCTGTGGTCGACAAAGAAACACGGGGAATTAATTGCAAATATTATTTCACCCAAGTGGGCGCATGACATATAGTGAGGCTATAAGACTGCACACACACACACACACACACAGTCACACACACACACAGACACACACACACACACACACACACACACACACACACACACACACACACACACACACACACACACAAGGATGTAAGTGATGATGTAACTGACAGAGCCCACAGCGTTTTCTCTAAGGAGGAAAATGTTTGACGTTTAGAATCCTATATAATTACGCGTATGCCCAGATACACACCCCCCCCCCCCCCCCCCCACCCCACCTCATGAACATATGTCGGGCAGAGCTCTGCGTCTGGATCACACACACACACAGAGAGTGAGCACTTCATCATCTGTCAGCTTACTCGGTGACGCGCCGCCACATCAGAGAGAGGACTCAGCACACACAATGTGCTGGTCTGCCTGCCAACTGTTGCAAAAACCACACCAAGGGGTCTTGAGAGAGAGGGAGAGAGAGAGAGAGAGAGAGAGAGAGAGAGAGGCCCCCCTCCCCTCCTTCCTCCCGTCCCACGCACTACCCTCTCTCTCTCTCTCTCTCTCTATCTCTCTCTCTCTCACAAGCTCCTGAGTCACCCGTTACGCCATGAGAGGATCGACAGCCCTCAGAGAGAAGCTGAGGTCAGGACCAAAGCATCCAATCTGTGCTGGTTTCACTCACACAACCTGGCACCGACTTCTTCCACGGTAGCAAAATAAAGGGCTTTCCAAAACTTTTCCAAAGCCAATAAGGACCCCCAAAAATAGCCACAGCCTCTGGCTGGTGCCTAACACCCCCACCCCCCCACCCCTCTTCCTCCTCACATTGAGAAATAGCTTTTTTGACCTGAGATCAGATTCTAAAAATGTCTTCTACATCCTGACAGTTTTCTGAAAAAGCCATGTTTCTATGTCAGTCGTTCTTTGATTTTTCAAAAATAGCAGATCTACAAGCTCATAGCGCGCTACCGAATGGCGCGCTATGAGCTTGTAGATCTGCTATTTTTCAATAGCTAAAGCATAACACAATGCTAACACCAAAAGGGGTTCCCGCCCAAAATGGATTAAACAACTGTTAAGAGAAACTAGCCGATATATATCTTGAAGATCTATTTTATGCCAGTTTTGAGAGACTATTGAGGTTCGTGCCCTCACACACCTATCGTATACAGGTGCAGTACTTAGTTTAGACAGTTTTTGGTTTAGACTAATCATTGGTTAGACCAGTCATTAGTCCTACAACTACAACCTATCTCAAACCCTCACCCTAAACCTATAACCTCCCACGGGGCAGCACACCTAAACCTAACCTTAACCAATGACTAGTCTAAACTAAGTATGCACACCACGTACACATTATAGTGTTTTGCAACGTCCTCACGACCCGCCAGCAGGTTCCCGGTTCCACAGGTTGAGAAACCAACTGGTGAACGCCATCCCCGAGGGAAACGTTCACTCAGCGTCCTGCGTTACAACAACAATGCACGACGATTATTTTTATTCGTTTCCACTTTGTCCGTTGTTTTTTTTTTTACAGAAGCATTCATAGCACATAAACAACTGACATATAGCAGTTAAATGGCGTCGTATAAATCCAAATTTACATCAACAAATGGCGCGTAAACAATTAACAACAGCGCATGAATTTGTTTATCACTTGAAAACACAGCCGATATGCATGCAGGCGCCACAGCGGGACAGCAGGGCCTCGCGGAGCCACTGACGGCATCGTGCGTCCACGAGAACGTCCAGCCGGATATAGCCAGCCATGGTGGAGTGAACCGCTCCTCATGAGCATTGTGTATTGTAGGCCACACGGCACACACCTGTCTCTAATCACGATGATTAGGGTTGGGATCCTTTATCCTTTTTAACGATTCCGGTTCCTTGACGATTCCCTCTTTTTTTTTCTTATATATTGTTTTATTTTTATTTTTATTTTTTTTATGTTTATTTTTTTGTATGGAGGGACAAACAGTAGGCTGACAGGAAATGGGGAGAAAGATGGGAGGGAAGACATGCAGTAAAGGCCGTCGGGAGTCGAACCCGCGGCACACTGCCAGACTGGATTACCAGTCAAGGTGCCTGGACCACTGAGCCATGGCCCTATCCACTGAGCCATATCCCACGATTTTGTAACCCATTTTTCACCCGTGTCAATTATCTACACACCCTCCGCCAACCTAGTCCCCATATATGGGGGACAAGGGGAGAGCAACGGACTTGAACTCATGCTTCCTTCATGCCTCAGTGTCCAAGTTGCTCCTTTACACCTGACAGGGGGGAGACACGGTGGGATACAGGGGCCCTCTGGGTTACTTGCAGGGCTTCCAAATGAACCCTTACAGGACTGTAACGCTGACAGTGCACAAATGGAACCAAATGGACCCTTACTGGACTGTAACTCTGAGAGGGTGTACAAATGGAACCAAATGGAGCCGTATGTGTAGCTATACACACACTCACAGAACCACACTGGCATTGTAATTGCATAGCAGACATCAAGTCCAAATAATATGTACCGGGTCTGGATGTGTCAGCGTGATAAAACCCGGTTCCAGAAATGTGATGGAACAGACTCCGGTTCCTCAATGTTGGATCCGTTCCAGCATGCAACCCTTAATCAAGTAATCAAGTGATCAAGTGACTGTATTTGAGGAGTCGAGCATGAGGATATATGCTGTACAGAACCTACAGCAAGGCAAGAAAGATAAACACTATACATACATTACACATGTCTACCACAGACAACATTTACAAAGCCAATTATGTCTTTAGACTAAAGTGTTTTTCAACCATCAAGTGAGAGTGAGGCCACTTAAGCATGGGGGGGGGGTCAAATATAATTCTCTATCTCACCACTTTCGCACAACATATCAAGTCGTTGTCACTTCCATTTACCTCAGTAATGTGTACCTGTAAATTGCGCCCGCTGACAACAGCTAATTGTAAATGTCACAGTTATTCATGCCTGTCTCTCCATGGCACATGATTAAAAATTACCTTCTTTTCAAGACATGTTGATATGTAACTCGTATCAGGGCTTGAGACTCCATATATAACGGAGCCGAGGACATGAAGACATTCCTGGAAATATTATTTCATTTAAGCAAACGTTATAATTTAACGCCACTGCAAAGCATAAACAGGAGGGCGGCGGTAAAGATTTAACATTGGAACCAGTGACGCTGCTGTCTCACTTAAATTATCATCAACCACTTAAAGCCCTATATTTGCTGTATAGGCCTACAGCGGAAATCACGAGTGCCATTATATTTTTCATTGGAAAATAATTCGCACAAAATATGGATGTCAGAGGTAATGCGGTTATAACCTGTGGCAATTGATGACCGAATGGAAAAAAAAGAGAAAACTAAATCAGATTTGTGTTTTCCGTCAATCCCACAACCTCTGCATTCATTTCATTGTGTGTAATGTACAACATATGTACTGTATGTGTCTCTCTGTTGACCGGTCAGTCAGTTTGTGTCCAGATGTGTTGTCTTCTTAGGTTCTTTGTGATCAGGATTAGCGGTGTTCAGCCGTTCAGATGTCTATATACGACAACTGATGGCTATAGTTTCAATCTTTAATATGGTGTAAACAAGTGTATGCAGTACTACTCATACATGCACACATCTGATAATGCACACACGCACACACACGCACACACACACACACACACACACACACACACACACACACACACACAAACAAATCAAGTCGTGTGTGTGTCGGGGGCCTAATCAACAAGGCCTACATGTGCTGTCACAACTCACACAAGGACATTATGGATAATTTGTGTCTATAACACAGCGCACAATTATTTCCAGCATACATTCCTCTGTGCATGGCGTTTAATGAGCCAACCTAATTAAATATGGAAATTAACTGCGTGCAAAAGGAAATAGGGGGAAAGAGCAGTCCCGGTGCATGCGAAGGAGTCGCTAAAAGCCCTTTATTACATTAGGGAGCGTAGATGGAAGCGCAGCCTCTTCCTCTGCGGAGACCAATGACAAACAGTGATTAGTCCGAGAGCCAAAAAACAGCGCCGGCTATTAGATGTTGTTATATCCTCATGGCGGTAACGCCGCTGCGCACCCGCGCGCCACGCGAGCTGAAATATTAAAAGACTTCACCGAGACGATGGCGCCCTTGTGTCGCCATATGCCGCCGTTTCATTAGCTTTATCCTGTGCGTGTGTACGTTTCTGACAGCATTAATGACTATAGGACTAGCCGCAATCTGGTCGTATTATAGCTCTGAGGAAGTCTTTAACGTTGTCTCGTTGTGTGTCTCGTAGACGGGGTTAGATGTGGAGGTAATGAACACGACAGCACCGGAACAACGGGTTGTATACCGCAGTGCAAGTTGTACACTTCTTTAGTGTACTTTGCACCGAAAAGATCCTTCATAATTATATACCGTACTGTATATATAGGAATGGGTGGGGACGGAGATTGTTATTTCGCCCCTGTGTGTGTGCGTGCGTGCGTGCGTGCGTGGCTAATCTCGCAAACTACTAGACAGATCAGCATCAAATTAAAAAATTGGCGGATGACACTATATACCAGGGTTCCCCAATTAATTTTCCTCAAGGGCAATATTTTGACTAGGGTACCAGGCTGGGGGCAGAGTCTGCACCAGGGGGGCAGTCAGACAGATATTTTGTGAAGCCACTAAGGAAATCGTAGTTCATATAATGCCTGTTGTGGCGCTGTCATTGGACCCAGAAAAACCCATAGCCCCATAGAAGTCCATGTATTTGGGCCCAACTTCACCTAGATTGTATTACCTTAATAAACATGGTCATGAATACTTTCTGCTTCCAGTCACTAGTTTAAAGTCTCATTTCTAATGTCATAATATTCTTTTTGGGAAATTATGGTCCCATTAATTAAAGTCGCGTATGTTCTGAGGGGCGTGGCTACCGTTACAGTCTATGATCGGGATTCCCCTCCCACTCGAGTCAAAATAAAAACCAACGGAGAAGAAGGGGGGAAGTCCCGCCTCGTTGTCTGGGCCAGCCAACGGCCAGCTGGGCCAAAACGGAGCCAGCCAATGGCCAGCTGGGCCAAAACGGATCTAGAAAGATGGTGACTTACAGTGCAGGAATAACAGGCTTCATTTTACGTCCATGTTAGACCCGGGGAACGCTTTGTCCATATTTTTTACAGTCTATGGTCTGCACGCACGAGGTCTTGCCCTGAAATTTCCTTTTCAGGGCAAGACCCCATTTAAAAAAGATGCCCAGTTTGACATGCATAGGCTACTGACCCCCATTGAACGCCATTATATCTGGGACCCAATTCTTCCAGGGGCCACGAGGGGGCACTCTGCGGGCTGCAAATGGCCCGTGGGCCGCCTATTGGGCAACCCTGCTATATACCATCCTAGTTTACATTTAGCCCAGGGGTCGGCAACCCAAGATGTTGAATGAGCCATTTTCGACCAAAAAAACTAATTCAAAATCTATCTGGAGCCGCAAAAAAAATGTAAGCCTTAAAATGCTTATATAATGAAGACAACAGGGCTGCAAGTGGATATTAGCCTATCTATCAAAATAAAAAGTGCGCTATGGTTCAAGCCCGTTTGGAAATAGCGCACTGTGCAATGCAAACTAATAGGCGAGTGCGCTCCCGGTGCGCATTTCCGAACGCAGTCAACGCACCCTCCATTATTATGCCATGTTTTTTGCATTGTGTTCTTACCCGTTTAATGTGATTTCTGTGCATGTGTGGACATCGCTGGAGAGCTTCTCAACATTGGGCATGTAAAATGTCACTTTAATCTTCACACACGACTGCAAGCTCTCATCGGTGAGGCGTGTGCGGTATTTGGATTTAATGTTTGATATTATCTGCTCACAAAAGTACGTTGATCCAAAGATGGATAATACTCCAGATGCGAGTTTCTTCATGTTCACATAATTGTCTGGAAGAGCATTCCATGTTTTCCACACAAGTGTGTGGGAAGGCATAAGGGAGCAAACTTTTAAGAAGTGGATCGCAGCTTTAAACTCCACCACTGCTGGCTGCTGCTTTGCTGTTTCGTTGCAACCCGGGAGATAATAAAACGTCTATATGACTCCTTCATATAGTCACCGTCTGTGAATGGCTTGCCACGTTTTATTTATTGTTTGATAGTTTGTCACTGCAGATTTAGCCATGGTGCGTCATGGCAACTGCAGCCTGTTTTACGCAATCGCTACATTTACATTGTAAACGTGTACATAAACATTCAGATTCCAAATATAAAGTCCTTGCCACATGTGCCACGGGTGTTAGAATGTTGCTGGTACAGCGATTAGCATTGCTGCATCCCGCGTTGTTTAATAAAAAGCATTTTTATCCGAGCAGTTATTTACTGGCCATTGGCTTTCAACTACGCGCCCCCACCCGGTGTGCAACTGTTTCCCAACCCCGTTTGAGAAAAGGGGCGCTCGGATAAAAATGCTTTTTATTAAACAACGCGGGATGCAGCAATGCTAATCGCTGTACCAGCAAATTTCTAACTCCCGTGGCACATGTGGCGAGGACTTTATATTTTAAATCGGAATGTTTATATACACGTTTGGACTGCGATTGCGTAAAACAGGCTGCTGTTGCGTCATGACTGACAGTCATGTTTCAGGGCTATACTGCAGATTAAGCATAGCCTACAGGCAATCCATCATAATATTTATTCTACACACTTTTTACAAAATTGGGAAACTTAAGAATGTTTCTGTCACGTTTGGCCTCCTACAGAAACCATAAATGAAAAATAAAAATGTGAAAAAATAAACATTAGGCCCCTATACATTTTCATAGATTATTTTGTAATGCTACAGGGAGCCACTAGGGGAGTGCTCAAGAGCCGCAAGCGGCTCTTGAGCTGCCGGTTGCCGACCCCTGATTTAGCCCAACTCTTAACCATACGTAGAGAGATTTATTTTCCTCAGATTCCTTGGTTTATTACGCACCTGAATATAGTTTTATATACTTTGTCTATGGAAGCAGTAAATATCTGTGGATATATTCGGAATAAAATAACATATTTCTAATAGCCAGTAATAACAATATCCTCAAGTCAAGTGTCATCTTCTTCCAGAAATAAAGTGAAATACCCGGAAAGACATTTTTTAGTTGTGGTGATGTCATGATGATTCAGTCTATACTGGAAGTCAGTGGAGGGTCGGATTGGATGATGTCATAGATGACTGGTATCCTGGCTGATGTCCTCTATGGATGACATCATATAGACAGTCCACTTGACATCACATCAATGAGCCACATGGAAGACCTTTATCTTTATTTGTATGGCTATAGTTATTGCACGACTTTATTCCAGATAAACCTTTTAGTGACATCACTTTATTCTTTATGAACTTTTTAGTGACATCACGTGGGTCAATACAATGTCATCATACTGTACTACTAAAGGTGCAACCATCCTTTCTTGTTGTCTTTTTTATTGTCTCTTATTCTTACGGGTCAAGCTCCAAGGGTGTAGACCCCTTATTGATTCTGTAAAATGTGTGTGATTTCCATTCTTTCTGAACCACGTACACCTAATAGAGGATATGCGCGTGGCATCATCATCAAACCCGGAAGTTATGCAGGAACGCCTATTAAGTGGCAAAAAAACGACTTTCTGGCATCGACAGCCCATACGTCCAAACAGAAAAGTCCAATATGATTGCATTAAACAAGGTTAAACTCACTTTGCCACTCACTTTATGCATGTGCATACCCTCCATTTACAGATGGGTTTCCCCATGCAGGGCTATTATTAGATATACAAGCTCACAACGCGTGAGGCTACTGTACGTTCACCCCCAGCATGGGGACACAGAAGTTCAACGTGGGTTAATTATTCTAGTGGTATTAGGCTGATGACAGGAGAAGGACAGTGTGAGCAGCAATTACCGCGGTGACATGTGAGTCAGTACTTGTGGTGGTTGATCAGCGCGTGTGTGTGCTGTGTGTGTGTGTGTGTGCGTGTCATTTCCTACTCAGGCTCCGCATGGGAGAGAGGAGCTCTCCTCCAATCAAAGAGGCCTTTCTTTCACACGGAGCAGCAGATCATGCCACAGCGCCGCGTGCGCCCCATTAACCCGGACGGGACGGGAAGCCCTGTTGGTGTTTTTTAAGCATCATGTTATTAGCTATTGAAAAACAGCAGATCTACGAGCTTGTAGATCTGCTGTTTTTTGGGGGGGGGAAATCGTGGAAATGTGCATGGCACAAGTCTTTGAATATTTTCTTTCAGAGCGAATATTTTTGAGTGGTGCAAGCATACCTATAGATAGCTGTGTGTGTGGCTGTGCCCCTGGGTCTGTCCCTGTTTGTGTACGAGCACGAAAATAGCGTTATAGCGTTTGTTCACCACCAAGTGTCACTGTTGCACAGCCTAACACACAGACGCCACCACAAGCCAGGGAGGAGGGCTTGTACAGTACAGTACAGTACCGTACAGATTATATATATATATATATATATATATATATATATATATATATATATATATATATATATATATATTGTTTATGGAGGGACAGACAGTAGGCTGACAGGAAATGGGGAGAGAGATGGGGGGAAGACATGCAGTAAAGGCCGTCGGGATCGGGAGTTGAACCCGCGACACACTGCCAAGGTGCCTGGACCGCAGAGCCACGGCCCAGGCCTACTAATATAAGTTTTAAGCACTTTTTTGTGCTGCGTACATGTTCATGGTATGTCTGTGTGTGCGTGTGCGTGCGTGCACACATGTGTAGGTGCATGCACTCCCGCGTGGCCTGACAGTTGCCGTTCACGAAATATAAATGGCAGCTTCCTTACTCGGATTTCGGGATGCGGGAGGCGTAGTTCCAGATAGTTGTCCGACTAAGTGAGACTAACATGCATTGAGTGTGCACATAGTGCATACGTACCTAAACGCAAATCTCGCTTACCTGGACTTGCAGGAGCCTGGCGGACGGACGAGGGGTCAGACACGGTTTACAGACGAGCAGACTCCATCCCAATAACACCAGGGGCACCGCGGGGACACACTGCTGCATGGGGCCGTGCTGACGGGGGCCTCCTGGAACAGGCCCGGGAGGAGCAGGGGGCTAGAGTTCATCCGCTACCCCCGGTGAGCCCATCCAACCCTGGGGGAGTATCAGGTGGAGGTCCCAGGAGATGCTGGGGATGATGACCGAAATGCGAAGCTCCTCGGTCCTATATGAAACGGGAGAACAAATTTGTCTTTTCAGCTTTTCAACATCAATATAAAATCCCAAACACTCTCTCCTCTCTCTCTCCCCCTCTCCCCCCTCTGATATATCTGTACATTCTCAGACATAAAGGTAGGGTAACTGATATGTTTTGAACAAGTCATTCTGCTATACAGTACAGTGTTGACTAAGAAGCAGTTCCTGAACATCCTGTATAGCAATGATTGCTATCAAGCTATTTAACACTTATTTTAACCAAACATTATCACTTTACCCTAAGTTTATAAGCTTACAATCCAGAACTTATCTTTAAGAGGTTTTGTCCGAAGCACTTTTTAATACTTTTCATTGGTTAAATATTTTTTTTAACCAACACACACAGACGTAAAGAGTGTTCAATATAGCACTGATTTATGGAAAAAACATCAAAAACGTCTATGTCCTCCAGAAATAGACGGGGGAAAAAAACCTACATCATATTATGTCGAGAAATACATATTATTGTAATAAACCCCCAGCATTATTATTCTGGGGAAAATATTTTCATTGAAGATATTTAATATAGAGCCCAGAGGGACTCTGCTCAACAACTTTTTAATTATTAATAATGGTACCACATTCTTAAAGTATCAACAAATTGATACATATCACGATGAAAATAATTGCTACAGTATCTTATGTTATGTTATATCGATTTCTTACCCCCCATTTATATGTCTGTTTTGAAGAAGAATGTGTTTTCATGCGTGTTCGTATGCTGCAGCTTCAGCAGGTCTCTTGTTCAGTATCTGCATAACGTGAGAGAGTGAGGAGAAGTTTATCTGTGAAGCCATGCTGATATACAGCCTTGGGCTGCTCTGCCGGCCATGAAATATAACCTCAAGCCTCAGCCGCTAAATCCAAATAACATTTATACTTTACTGGTATCAAGCACGGCGAAGCAGCGTTTTTTTATTCACGCCCTGAAAAACACGGTAGTTTAATGGGTATCAGGTATACCGTCGGCCATAATCCATCCATCTCGTCCTCAGTTTTTTTCCCCGCCGACCTCACGCCGACCGCTCGGTGCACCGGTTTCGTGTATTCTATGTTTTGTTTTACTGAGGATAAGGTTAGGAAAAAGTTTAGGCGGGGTTGGTCAAAGGGCCTTTCCGTGTGGAGTTTGCATGTTCTCCCCGTGTCCCCTAGGGTAGGTACACTCACAAAAAACATGCAGTAATCCTGGTCTCTAAACTGCCTCCCCCTGGCCGGCTGGGGCGCCTGATGGAGGGGAAAGGAACTGGTCGGAAAAACGCGTTCCTTCCACGATCTACGTCCGGCAGGGGAAATTCCCCCTGTCAGGTGAAAAGAAGCAGCTTGGACTCCTCATGCATAGAAAGAAGCAGGTCAGTCTGCTGCCCCCCCGGGTTGGCAGAGGAAGTGTAGCACCCAGGATTACATTAGATAATGTGTATAAAATGGGTATAAAAAAAGTATAAAAAATAAATAAATAAGTTTAGGGTTAGGCATAGTTTTACTGGGGTTAAGTCTACGAATATAGGGTTAGGTTTAGGCATAGTTTTACTGAGGTTTAAGGTTAGGAATATGGCTAGGTTTAACCGTTTAAGCATTAGTTTAGGCATAGTTTTACTGAGGTTTAAGGTTAGGAATATGGCTAGGTTTAACCGTTTAAGCATTAGTTTAGCATTAGTTTTACTGAGGTTTAAGGTTAGGAATATGGCTAGGTTTAACCGTTTAAGCATTAGTTTAGGCATAGTTTTACTGAGGTTTAAGGTTAGGAATATGGCTAGGTTTAACCGTTTAAGCATTAGTTTAGCATTAGTTTTACTGAGCAGCTCCGCCGGCTGTACGCCTGGGGCGAGTAGGTAAATGGGAGACTCGTTTGGTACTATTCCCCGGCTGTACGCCTGGGGCGGGTAGGTAAATGGGAGACTCGTTTGGTACTATTCCCCGGTGTACTTTTGCCCCGTCTCTCTCCATGCTAACCACTAACCATTGTGAAACATAATGTTTTTATAATTTATAATGCTCATTAAAGATTAGGGATCAAAGAAAAGCATTTCTCTGTCATGTCTAGCGATGCGAGCCGCCGAGGCATGTGGACTTTAATTGTCTAAGAAGGCACAAGTTCTCAAAGTGAACCAGGGGACCTTGAGGGAGTTAAATTGGGTCCCCAGCAGCTCAATTAGTTAGTTTAAACTCTTAAGCGCAAATTCTATCTTTTGGCTATTTTGAAAGTACAAGCTCACGACATGCATGTTGCGTCGCCTCGCCGACCATTGTGAACCTGTATCTGCCATTTAAAAAATGTTTTGACAAATTCTTGACAAATCTTTCTCATGTGTGTGGACACAAATTCATTTTTGGCATCCTTGACATGAAAACGTTTGAGAACGACTGATATAGAAACATGGGTTTTTGAGTGATGCAACCACTCCAAGGAACAGCAATGTCCGTGTTCACCCATGTGTTCACCTATGTGTCCGCCTATGTATGTATGAGCACCAGAATGACTATTAGTACCAGTAGGGGCACTGTTTGCCAGAAACAAAGACAGAGATAGTGCTGCACGTGCTGCACTGTTGCCTGCTAATGAGAGAGAGGGGGGGGGGGGGGTGGGGGGAGGGGAGTTGAACCACTCAGTTCACACGGGTGTGATTTTCAGAAAAAAGTCAGGATTTAGAAGGCATTTGTAGACAAATGTTTGATAAACAATGCTCTCTATGGTAGTGTTCCAGGCCAAGGTCCTGTTAGCTGAGAGAGAGAGAGAGATGAAGCAGGGACCCAGCCAGTATTTATTGTATACGATGGCTTTATGGAAAGGCTTTCTGGAAAAGTGCCACCTGGCTGGGGTCTGGATGTTCCGGTGACCCCCCGGGGACCCCCACACGGTAACTCTCATTTCTCAATACAGTACACTACAATACAGTACAGAGCACAGTACAGTACATACATGTATAGTTGCACAGCTCAGTTCACACAGGTGTGACAACAGTCTAATATCATGATATGGATATAATATTGATACTAGGGATGTCCCGATCATGTTAATTTTTTCATTTTGCTCCCGATCCGATTCTGATCATTTGAAAATGGCGTGATCAGCCTGATTTCCGATCACGCGACACACACACGCGTCTGGGATGTGCTGACATACTGCTTCACTGTTCAGAGGCACTGGTGTAAAGTAAGTACATTTACTCAAGTGGAGTACATACTGGAGTATTTCCAATTTTCAGTACTTTTACTTCTACTCCACTTCATTTGAGAGGCAACTCCACTACATTTATTTGAAAACTTGAGTTACTATAGTTACTTTGTAGATCTTTGATTATTATTATTACATAACATACATTAACCACTTCAGCCCTATATAGATTTCCATTATTTGGAGAAAAAAAAGCCGATCTACAAGCTCACAATGCTCAGACATTTTGAGCTTGTATATCTTGCCATTTTCAAAAGGTTTTCATACATTTGAGAGCTTTTACTTTTGGTACTTTTAAGTACATTTTGATGCCAAGTTGCCAACACTTTAGTACTTTTACTCAAGTAAGTTTAGAATTCCGGACTATTACTTGTAATATAGTATTTCTATATTGCAGTATTGATACTTTTACTTAACCCATTCTGGGCGGGAACCCCTTTTGGTGTTAGCATTATGTTATGCTTTAGCTATTGAAAAATAGCAGATCTACAAGCTCATAGTGCGCCACCGAGTGGCGCGCTACGATCTTGTAGGTCTGCTATTTTTTTTAAATCGGTAAAGAAAACGGGTTAAAAAAAAGTGAGTACTTTTCCCACAACTGTTCAGAGGAACGTCGACGAGGAAGCACTGTAAGCGGTTTATGATTCTTTAGCTTTATGACCCTGCCGTTCACCGTTTGTTGGGCTTGGCAGGAGATGTTGTCATCCTGGCTCGCAGACAAGGAGGGGCACGCAGGCACAATGCTGGCTGACCTCTCAGCGGCCATTAAAATGACACACACTTGTGTTGTTGTTGTGAATAAACCTTTGGGTCAAAGCTGAACCGAACCATTTCAATCAGTGGTTCGTTCACATGTGGGCCGTGAGGATATTAATTGGACCCCCTCTGATCATTGGCAAAACATATACGATCATATAAAATGTATATAAAACAATATGTACGTAAATAATGTCTAATTGCCTTTAAAAGCTTGAACACTATTATGTTGGTTTCATTTATCCAAGCCGGAGCACGATCGAACGATCGATCATTACACTCAACTGAAAATGCGCATGGCCCACCCATCTGCCCACTGAACACCTCACTATCTATTTAGCTTGTCCAGTCTGTAATTATGGTAGAGTATGTTGATACAATACAATTTATACAATTCACCTGTAGCTACACTGTAAGACCCGGCCTCTCCCACTTGGACACTTTCCAGCCAGGCTCATTCATTCTAATGTATAAATATCATGGATTTTACACATTAAATACTGCTTCATTTTTGGAACCAGACCTTCAAAATCTCTTCCAAGTCCGTCAACAACGGCCTGCCATATCCACTGGAAAAATATGTGCGTGGCATTTCTTTTTTAAAACAATGTTTTATCATAATATAGGAAAACATAACCCATAGCTAAGCATAACCCATGTTATGCTTAGCTGTGATTGGACCATAGCAGTTTGGGGAGGGGCTTAGCTATAGGTCAATTGGGGTTGGTTGAATTCTCTTCTAGAGACATTCAGACCGTGTCAAAGGTCATGTCTCACATAGACAGAACATGTCAGCACTAGTGCAGGAAACCACGTTCAAATCCGGCTTAGAAGAGGAAAGTCACAAAATGCTGCTTTAATGGAGCATTCAGTGATTTGGGTGATTTGGAACACCCCCCCGGTCCGCCCCGGTAACAAGATGTGCACATGCACGCATTACAGTGGGGGGGGCGCGCAACAGGCCAACAGCACGCACACCAAGGCCCGCCTCCACTCGATCATGATTGGAGGAAGGCCCCTCTCTATCCTGATTGGATGAAGGATGGTGCCCTCTAGGCAAAAGCGAAACATAAGCTTTTTTGACCCCAGGGGTGAACTGGGGACAGGGAGGAACTCCTTATATGGTCAGCACATTCTATAGTAGGGAGGATTATCACAAAAAAGTGATTTTTGAATTAAGTGAAATCACTGAAGATACCTTTAACATAAGTGTGACGATAAAGGTGATTCTGATTCTCAAGTGGGCTCTGAATGATCCAGAAAAGGTTGAGAATTTAACCCATACTGGGCAGGAACCCCTTTTGGTGTTTTAAGCATTATGTTACACTTTAGCTATTGAAAAATAGCAGATCAACAAGCTCATGTGAGCTTGTATGTCTGCAATTTTATTTTTAAACTTTTTGAAAACGTGGCTCAAATCTTTGAATGTATATTCTCTCAAATGTTTTTAACTCAATCTTTGCTTCTGAGAGGTTCCTGGAACAACATATTTTCAGATGGGGGTCGTGGCCAATTACATATAATTTTCAGGGTCCTTGACATTAAATATTGAGCACCGCTGATACAGAAACATGAGGTTTTTCAGAAAACCAGTCACCATTTAGAAGACATTTTAAAACGTCGACGTCAGGCCTGCACTCAAAAAGATGAAGAAGGCCAAAGTGGTGACATGATGAGCAAGACTATATAGCCTTGTACTCTTACAAGAGTAAAATACTCTTATCAGTCTCTCATGGAAACCCATCTAATATTTTTCATCTTTTTTTGAGCGCAGGCCTTCAAAGTGTTTGGATTGTTGAGTGTCCTTAAGAACATTATTTTTTTAAATGAAAGCCAGACCAGCGCAAGCACTGCTCCAGACAAGCTCCTTCAGGTCAATGTCAAAAAGAGTTAGAGTTGCATAAATGCGCACGCACACACGCACGCATGTGCGCGCAACACACACACATTCAGAGACAGAATTGAGTGCAGATTAGGCTGTCAGAGATTAGCATCACTGGGAAGCTGATTCAGGACTTTTTACCAGAGGGAAGTGGACTAATCTTAGACTGCACACACCTACAATGAGACTGTCGGCCGAGGATTTACACCTGGGGGTCCGTCTGGGCCAGAGTAAACAGAGCGTGTGTATGTGTGTGTGTGTGTGTGTGTGTGTGTGTGTGTGTGTGTGTGTGTGTATGCTGGGTGGGGGCTACAGGCTTCCAGTATGTGCCGTTAGAAGCATGACCACATTATTACCAGCAACCGGACTGGTGATAAAGTGTCACATGCACTCATTAACTTCCTTCTATTGTCCATCCGGTAAAATAAACCGCTCTGAGCAATTGCAGACCAGAAAGGCATGCAGCGTGTGGGTATGTATTCAATGAGAATGAATAACCGCAACACACACAACCGCTCGTGCGCGTGTGTGCGTGCGTGCACATGCAGGCAAGCATCGTCCCTCTCCTACAATGTCTTGCTTCCTTTCGTTCTCTCCTCTCCTCTCCTCTCCTCTCCTCTCCTCTCCTCTCCTCTCCTCTCCTCTCCTGCAGCCCCCCCTCCACGCAGCCATACCTGGCAGTGGTAATAGCCCAGGGAGACATGCCTGTGTCCCTGCCACCCTCATTAACCTTATCATTAGCCTGACCCCAGCAGGACTGCTGGGGCCCTCTCGCCTATACTCCGTGCGGCCGGGGAGAGATGTGTCAATACATACACAGTCTGCCATTAAAAAGCAGCGCCTGGCCCGATGAAAGGAGCGCACGGGAGGTGTGGAGCCGCTACACACACGCACATTGAATTTATATAACATCCCAGGGAGAGAGAGGGAGAGAGAGAGAGAGAGAGGTGAGGGCGGGGGATGAATGATACAGTCAGGTTTATCTGAACTTTCTGTTTACTTCGTTCCTCTTTTTTTTTTTATGTGCACGACGGTGCGTCCTCAAAGCCCCCGGTGATTAGTGCTCACATGTGATGTGAGCCGTACCTCAGGGAGCGTCTAGACGCACGCTGTATTGAGAGAGCGGAAGGCGTATTATGATTTGCCGTTATTATACCGCTGAGGAAAAAGAGCAAGAGCGGAGCGAGAGAGAGAGAGAGAGAGAGAGAGACTTGTGATTCATTACAGGCCAACGGCGGCTCTCCCCGACACACGGAGCTCACAAGCAAAACCGTCAAATGCCAATTAGGGAGATACAAAAGAGCGAGATCGGCGTTACGTCGCTCGACGTTTGCCGATGAGACTTTTATGGTATATTTGACTTGTCACACGAAAGTAGACTTGCTTCCAAAGTGTCAGAAAACTGTGTGTGTATGCCGTTGGATGGATGGATTATGCGGGAATGACTGTGGAGATAATCGGCTGTGATTACATAGACGGAAGGGTTTGTATTTTTTATCGATGTTTGCAGTAAGTGTCTATTTAAAGAAAGTGTGTTGCTTTCATGGTAACTGTAGCCATGGGGATCTATCGCGCTGTGCATCCACGACACGTCTTTCCGGTGATGAAAGTGGGTGTGCGTGTGTGTGTGTGTGGGGGGTGGGGGGGGGGGGGGGAGGGGGGGTTGCGTTAAATCACAGCGTTTTCTCATCTTCAACAAGGTGTGAAAACCCGCTGCCATTGAGCTGAAACTTTCAATGAGTGAGATGATAATTCACCCGATCCATCGATAATTGGCCCTGCATGCTCACTGCTCTCACGTCCCTGCTTTAATATAGAAATGATATTGTATTTGGATACATAAGAGAGTGCAGAGAGACAGGACGTGTGAAGGGCAGAGAGCAGGAGACATGACATGACTGGATTTGGGTCCTATAGAGCGTCCCCCCCCCCCCCGAGAGACCCACAAAATAAATCGCCGTTCATTTTCCTCATAAACTTTTCAGAAAGTATTTATTTAAAGACGTTTACGGCGTGGACAAAGCCAACTCTTGTCGTGACAAATCATGACAATGAACACAATGTTTTGGGCCAGACAAAGAAAAAAAAAACTTTTTTGGTTGTTTTTCTTCTTTGTAATTATTTGTTTGGTCCAAAATATAGTGTTTTTTTGTCATGATTTGTCACGACTCGAGTTGGCTTCGTACAACGCTTAAAAGGTATTTAAATAAATACTTTTTGAAATGTCTAAGGGATAAAAATGCATTGGGATTCATTTCCTGGGCCTGGTGTCGTCATGAAAGTGGGGCGGGACTGCGACGCTCTACACTGTGCACTCTAACTGGAAGATCCACCGGGCTCTCCTCTTTTCTCATCTCTTGTCATGTCTTGCCCTCTCCTGTCATAATTTCTCTCCTGTCGTGTCATCATGTCCTCTATACTACCCTCTTCTCCTCTCCCATCGTGTCCTCAACTCTTATCTCTCGTCATGGCCTGCCGTATCCTTCTTCTGTGTCATGTGCTCTCCTAACCTCTCCTAACCTCTTCTCTTCTCATCTTCCTTCTCTTCTATACCGTCTTTGCTTCTCTTCTACTCTCCCGTCCTCTGTCCTCCCTTGTCCTCTCTTCTCTTACAGAACCACTCCACTCATCACACATTATAATAACATAACAGAGAGAAGGATCGTTTACAGCAGGTCCAGCACTGCGTGCTGAGAGAGGGACAAACAGGAGTGGTAACATGTATGTAATTGGAACATGCAAATGAATCTATAATGCATTCAGATTGGCTCTTTGTCTTCCCCCTGCTATGAGTTCCTATAGGTGATTCTTGCCCGGGGCATAACAATCATTCAACATGTTAATGGGTCGCACACAGAGCTCGTTAGGTATGCGCAGCGCTCATTAACATAAAAATTCAATTAACTCGTGGCTCGTGCGCGCACAAAAAAAAAAAAAAAAAAAAGGAAAAAAGAAAACAAATCTTTTGTGTGATGTCTGCTTTTCTCGGGGTGTTTTATCTTCATCCGAGTCTGGGGCGAGTTGGAGGAGAATGCCAATGTTATGGTGACTTTCTCTGCCTCTGCCTCGCTGATGAATGTTTTATGACTCTGGCTCTGCAAGGTGATACAGTATGCTGGGTCCAATGCAGAAGCCAGACATCCTTTGCGTTGAGTGCTGGGGCCAATGTGAACTTTTCCTCCTCGTAGTTTATGGAGGTGACGGCCCGTTATTTGCCTTTAGCTATTAAAAGCCCGAGCCTCGGTGAGATGGCATAGTATAGGGGCTATTACGGCTAAGGGCCCCCGACTGGCTGGCCGGCCGGACGACCGGTCGGGGGGTTTGGTGGGGGGGAGCGGGGGGGCTACGCATTTCTAATGATGATGTCAGAATTCAAGTACGTGACCGTGAAGCTGCCGCGGTGTGCAAAGTGAAAGTATATTTTCAAAATTGCCGTGCGTGTGTGTGTGTGTGTGTGTGTGTGTGGGGGGGGGGGGGGGGGTTGGGGTCCTCGTCATCAGCCATCAGGCATTCTTACGGGCACCGCTCGTATCAAGGGAATTGGTAATTAGGGGGGATGCATTGTGTCAGAGGGCCTAACGCAGAATACCAATGACATTAAAGGGCTGATGAGATAAGAGGAGTGTGTGTGCGCGCGCCCACACACACACACACACACACACACACAGGCTCAAGGGGCAGTCGTCATGCCAGTCGGCCATGGCACCCGCATGAATTCAATTTACATGTTTGCATATTTGACAATTAACCAAATTGATTTCCTGTGTGTGTGTATGCGTGCAGAGGAGTGACGGGGAGATGGTTTGAGATGGAGAGGTGTGTGTGTGTGTGTGTGTGTGTGCGCGCGTGTCATCTGGAAAAGAAAAGAGGCTTGTCTGTTTTCCTAGGGATTTCAATGCGCGTCCACATATCAAATAGGGTTCTTCAATAATGACAGCGTCCTCATTTGCATACCATTAATTAGACATTCATATTAAATGGCTAATTAGCATATATAGCGTTCCGTGTTTTGTCAGGGTGAAGGCTTGTAGCGGCAATAACTTTTCCTTTCATATGACTTGTTTTTGCTATCTATGCAAATGTGAGTAGTTTGTGACGGTTTTAATCAGCGGGCCCCTTGTATGTGTTTATTGCGAGTTGTGTTAAGGTGTGCGTGTGTGTGTGTGTGTGTGTGTGTGTGTGTGTGTGTGCGCAGAGAGACAGAAACAGAAAGCGAGGGAGAGAGAGAGAGAGAGAGAGAGACATTCAACACACACCTCTTACCGTAGTAGTGTAATCGCAATCATTAAGACAAGCTATATCTGTAGGCGTGAGAGAGAGAGAGAGAGAGAGAGAGAGAGAGAGAGAGAGAGAGAGAGAGAGAGAGAGAGAGAGAGAGAGAGACCACAACCGCAATAATGATTAAGGGTTGGGTTCCTCTCTGTGTTTTGTTTTTTTTTCTGCTCAAGAAATGGCGACTAATGATGTTATTTTCTTGTGTATGGTTGACATTTTCTTTGAAGGCCCCATAATGAAGCTCCATGGAAAGAGAGAGAGAGAGGTGGGGGGGGGGGGGGGGGGCGGGCATGTGACCACACAGCAGCAGGACAGCCAAAAGGTATTCAGACAGAACTATCCTGTCTCTCACCACCACTATTATTACACTCTACTGTACCTGTATTTCTGCTGCAGTCAACAGCAGCAGGACAGTAGAAATGTGAGAGGATGGTCTAGGGATGGGGGAGGCAGAGGCATATAAATAGAGGGAGAGAGAGAGAGAGAGAGAGAGAGAGAGAGAGAGAGAGAGAGAGAGAGAGAGAGAGAGAGAGGTGGGAGGAATCCAGAACGGAAAGAAAGATGAGGTAAGCCCTCTGGGAAGGACTGAGTGAGCAGCAACCTCTTTCACCCTCTCTCTCTCTCTCTCTCTCTCTCTCTCTCTGTGAAAAAAACACAACACATAGTTAAAAAACACAACTATAACTATAAGCTGACCTCCCAGTCACTCATATTTGATGCTTGTCTGTTTCTAGCGAGAATGTAACTAATTTGGCGGCAGCAACATTAGCGTTTTCTCGGCATCAGTTCATAAATCTATGAGTCAAACCGCCGGGATCATTAGTTTATTTTTGGAACACAAGTTCTTATTTGACACGATATTTAATAATTATAAAAAGTCTATGGGAATTCAGAATGGGGAGAAGAAAAAAAAACTGCGACCCGGGTAGGATGTGTAAATTCCGTCAGACTTCGGTGCTCTATGGCCCGCGGGCGGGATGAAGGTGAAGGCGTTCTACGAATCTATCTGTGCTACATATTTCTGTGATAGGAACCCATCACCGGAATGTGCTCTTCTGAGAGGAAACGGCTGCGTTGTAGTGGGTGGGTGGGTGGCTGGCATTATCCGCCTTAGATAAAGTTCTCTTCTCTGCCACTGCCAAGCTCAATTTGCTATCACCTTCCCAGCCCCGCCTGCACAATCTGTCCAGTGTGAGTGTCTCTCTCCCCCCCAGCACACCCAGTGTGAGTGTCTCTCTCTCCCCCCAGCACACCACAGCCCGCTCTAAAAGGACACTGGAAAGAAACCACTGTCTGACATTATGAGCCGTTAGGCGCTACTACAGTAGGTGTCCTAACCCACTGTTTCCCAAACAGTGGGTCGGGGACCCACATTTTTTGAGTGGTGCAACCACTCCCTTACGGACTTGTGTGTGTGGGTGGCTGGGTGCCTGGCTGGGTGGGTGCCTGCCTGGCTGGCTGGGTATGAGACTATGAGCACGAAAACAGCATGGTTGTTTTTCACCACCTGTGCGCAACCTAACGCATACACAAACACACGCACATATTAACTGTATATATGATGATTTCGGGTGTGCCAGTACAGTACAGTGACAGTACAGTACAGTACAGTAGAGGGTACAGTAGAGGGACCTGCACACGGTAACTCTGTCATTTCTCAACCGTTTGGGACACGGGGAACCGGCCCGGCCCCCTGGGCGCGTTCCTGTCTGGAACTTTTTCCATATATTTTTTTTATATATATTTTAGGTTTTCTTCATTTCCAGAAAAATTTATGTTTTTAATTTCCTGGAAAGGAGTTAGGTGGTTTCTGCCCAACAGCAGAGATATTAAATCTAGTGTTTCTGGAAAGACTGCAACTTTCTACAGCAGCGAACAAAATAATGAATAACCCATTACAAAAAAGAAAAAAGGCAAGGAATCACAGAATCTCCAAACGTGACCGTGAACTTAATGTCCAATTGCGGCCCAACGAATTGCGAGAGTTACTATTATTATCCCACTTTGTCAAGCAAATCTGGAACAAACAAGGTTGCGTGACATAAAAAGCCATTACACCATCTCTCTCCCCCCGGCCCGCCACCCACAACAGACTCGACGCAGTGTGCCAGTAGTATACGCACACACACAGTGCACAGTGAGGCTGAGCGACCACCCGTAATGCCCTTACACACTTCCACGCTCTGTTGGCGGCAACACGCTGCTCGCCGGGTGCCCATTGAGAGCAGTTAATTGACTGTGTGTACATGGACCATGTAGACAATGACTCCTCCTATGAACAAACATAAACGGCATTATGATCAAACACGGTCGCGGCGATGATAAAGAATATTGAACGGATTTCTTTTTGTGCGTGCGTCTTTGCGTGTGATCTTCGCCGTTGCATGATGAGCTCCCCCGTAGCGTGACGCGCTCCTTTGTACGCGTTAATGGGACTCACCGATCACATTTCCACTGATCGCCATCGCCGATATGAAGGCGACTTGAACTCCATCGGCCCCGCTCGTACATCATATAGCACGGCGGCGGTTGTCAGTGTACCGATGCGTTGCGTTAGGTACAGCAATTGGACGGTGCGGTAATATATGCAAGTTCTTTTCTTTTTTTTTGCATTAGAAACAGTGTACGTTGTCGGAGAACACGACACACAGTCCTTTCTTTTGGGCACGCACCACTTCACAATGTTTCACTCACCATGAGTCACAACCAGTAGCCGTCACACCATGGGAATTAGCTGATCTACAAGCTTGCGAGACAACTCCGCATTGCGACGGCAATGCATTAACCACCACAATATGGAAATACTCTGTTACAAGTAAAAGTCCGCGGTTGAACATTTTACTTGAGTAAAAGTATGGAAGTACTTAAAGTATCAAAAGTGAAAGTTCTCAATTTTCAAAAATGAGTCAAAGTCAGATCTTCAAGCTCACAGCTAGATTTGAACAGCCAAAGTAGAAAGTGCCCTGACTTAATTGGCTAATGTTTGTTTTGTAAGTATCTAACTAAAGTGGCCATTTTGAAATGTACTGGAGTAGACTCTACTTCCATACATTTCAGGGTGAATATTGTACAGTAGAGTAATAAAGTATCAAGAACTGGAAATACTAAAACTGTAAGTACCTTGAAATTGCAGTACAGTACTTGAGTAAATGTACTCAGATCAGAATTGATGTTGGCCACGTACGGAGCGTGTCCACAGAGGTAAGTTATTGTGTGCACTTCTCCAGCTGTCGCTGGGATTTGAACCGGTGGTTTGATTTCTAGGGTTCACGGTGCCACCTGACCTTTTGTAGTGTTACAACGGGAACCCAGCACTGTAAAAAAAAGAAAAGGTAAAAAAAAAAAAAGAACTAGAAAAAGTGCCCTACTGGGCACAGGTCTCCACCAGGATGAGCAGATGTGAAGAATTCCAGGCAAAGGTTTTTCCTTGGCCTCTAGGGAGTTGGCATAGAAAGTTATCCACAGATCCGTGCAGTTAGAGGTAAAAACACTTTTGGGCCAGTTATAGCGCCACCTTGAGGCTGAGTTGAAATTGTTCATGTGGCATTTCGTCCTCGGCCTAGTGGGAATGTGGGTGCACAATTTCACGGAAATCTCGCGATGTGTTCATGATTTGCAGCATTTTGTTTGAAACTGAGCACTCCTGTGAACTTTGGAAGCCAATCTTAACCAATCAGGATGGAGTCTGAGAAATCTGAAAGAGCGGTTTGGTTGAATGGCTCTAGAGAGACTGTGTACCAATTTGCGTGATGTTTGGACAAAATCTGTAGGTGTACTGTGCAAAAACTTGTTTTGCACAAAGCGGCCTCCTGGTGGCGCTATAACAGGCCGTTCTGGAAAGTTTGGGGCAGAGGTTCATGGTTGGCATCCAGGGAGTGTGTGTGCAAAATTTGGCATCGACCGGGTTAACGGTGGCTGAGATTAGCTGGTCACGGACGGACACACGGACACACGGACACACGGACACACGGACGGACGGACGGAGTGCAAAACATACTCTCCCCATGCCTTCGGCTGGTGGAGACAAAAAGAAAGAGGGTCAGTGTTGTGAACTACACAAAAACAGGGGAATTCAGTCCCTGGGTTGATTTGGCCACCTTTCAGGACATGTGTTGTGTTGCATGTTGTCACCCCCCTTACGAAACAACAACTCCTCTCGACCACTGCTCCGAGAATGACCTTCCCTGCGCGTCATCATCGCTGTACCGTGTCAAAAATAACATAAAAGGCGAGAGGAGATAGAGAGAGGGAGGGAGAGGGAGAGAGATTTATTCTTCATACGTCCTTCCTGTATCAGGAAGTGACAGTGTGTGTGGTTGTGGTGAGGATGGCAGCTGAAATGCACCTGATCTTAAAGGTTTAGTGTGGTATGTGTGTAACTTTGCCCTGTGCTTACACGACAAAACAATACGTTGTTTTTGTTTTTCACCAATATCCCTCTATGCCATGCAGCTTATAGTTATCAGACAGTTACGGAAGTAGTGTGCTGGTGTTTACCTTCAGAAACACACTATACTCCAGTGGCTGATGACTGCTGGCATAGAGCAGAGCTTCACAAACTTTTTAGCCTGTGACGCAAAAGAAACATTTGATGTCTCCCTGGGTTTGATTCATTGATTGAAATATCTATTAACAGTTTGCGGAATTGAAGACTGTTAACTGTGAGTGGACGACCCAATTAAGCATTAAACTTGTTTACAAAACGGTCCACCTTGTTCAATTCATCAAAACATTTAGAGACGTACCCAAACTAGGGGAAACAGCAGATCTATACACGATCTCACAATGCGTCACTTCACTCCACACTGAGAGCTTGTAGATATAATATATACTATTTTCACTACCTTTCTTAAATATTTGTTTGGAATTTGTTTGATTTTTGTTTGATTTCTTCATGAAATTACTGGAAAAAGAAAAACATTGAATTTGTTTTAAATTCATGAAAAAAAGGTAGTTTTTTATGGGATTTTTTTGACAAATAATGAAAATTACAACCAAAATGTGGGAAACAAAGAAAGGGACTCATAACAACGTGTCCGCGACCCACACATGGGTCCAGTGTTTGGGAACCAGTGATAGAGGGATAACTAATTTGTTCCGCCACGTAAAAACAGAGCAAAGTTACATGCTGACCTTAGACAGATTCTACAAATGCCTCAAAATTTCTCAAACGTTTTCAGAATTCAAAACCCCTTCGTGATATTTATTTATTTTTTAAATAGCAAATGCTAAAATGGCACAGATCGGTTTTAATGGTTTAACCAGTTAAACACTACATAATATGATACTTAGTTGATCGGAGTCCCCCAGGGCTCTGTACGAGGCCAACACATTGTTTAGCTTGAAGGTTAATTCATTGCGAATGTTTGCCTGGGAAAAGGGACGTCATTAGGCTTCATCTGGTTAAATGTTAATACAATGCCATAATGATGAGGCTTGATCCATTATTAATGATCAGGTAATGGATTTTATTACCCTATTGCAAATGGTTTTCAACCAGTGGCCCGGGGACCACCAGTGGTCCTTCCAGGGAGGTTCCAGGTGGTCCCCAGCTAAACGATGGAGAGTTGGTATAGCCAAATGGACCGTTATAGATCTTTAACCAGGCCCGGTTCTTAGTACAGCAGCCGCTTCGAGCGCCACCTCTTAAGGGCGCCACTTAAGCTAACTAAATTTTTTTTTTTCTGCACTGGTTTCTGCTTTAAGTGGGGGGATATCGGTCGGGCAACTGGCAACCCACACATTCACATTGGGTGAGGTGAGTACAAATGTTAGACGCTAGGGGGGGTAGTCGCCACCGTCTAAAAATGAATCCTCTACGCTGCGCGTTGCCTAGGAGACGGGCTCAACAGCCGACCCTTCCGGCCCGGGTTGAACCGGAAGGGGAAAAACAACAAAAGAAATGGATTGGATTTCCCAAGTAAACTTAAGGCTCTGCAGACAGTGCATATATATTTACCAGGCATGACTCCAACTCCAAGTAAAATGGACTCAACAAAAAATGGTAAGTTTATAAAATGTATTAAATCCTCCACGAGGATAGATGGGTGTAGAACCGTACCAAAACCGCGCCAGATGTCCTAAAATTCGACTTATAACCGCATATACCCGCGTGCGCACTCTACAGATCTCGCTTATAGCGCCACCTAGGTGCCAACCGGCCCTGTCTTTAACTCTGTGTAAAACTCTCAAGAGTTAAATTATTGTTAAACATCTGCATTACTTCATTTACAAGAAGTCTACACAATTAGAGAATACAGAAGAAGTGTTTGCCTGTTGTCTCTCCTATGGTAGGAAAACTTGACCGAACACGACTCGCTCGCTGTATAACAAAATGAAGTAAAAACTTCTATAAAGCAAACGTTTGGGTCCTAAGACCTTCGTCAGTGCTATATATATATATGATTTTCACAGACAAAGAACACAGCTCAAGTGCTGATAATTACTAATCGGTAACACCACCTGATGGTGGGGCGTGGACATTACAGAATAGATATACAAGTTCATACAGTTATCTAGGAAACATGAGTCCTGCATACACCACATTTTGACTCCTATGGTACCACATGGACAAAACCTTATCCAACGACAACTACTGTAAATAGTCTGTTTTGGGTTTGCGAGGCTAAATCTCATCAAAATAACGGTGGTCCGTGGCTCAAGTGCAGTATAAATAATTGATATGAAAAGGGTTGGAAAGCACTGCCCTTATTGGACAGAAATTAACCAATGGGAAGGAACGCCGTTCAATACGAGAGGACAAAGACCACATCACACAACAACACACGGAGAGAGAGAGAGAGAGAGAGAGAGAGAGAGAGAGAGAGGGGGGGGGGGGTGGTGGTGGTGGTGATGCAACAGTTAATCGAATTGATTTAATCAATTATGAAGAAAAAAACTGATTTAGAAAATATATATTGATATTTTTTCGCACAATCTTGTTTTACAACAATAAAGTATAAAATTGGGGCCAAAGTGATTAATCAGACTAAATCAATAAAGAGTACCGGTATTTAAAAAAAATCAATTTGGATTTTTTTTTTTTTACCTCGTTTAGTTGATAGCCTATTGATAAACGTTTATATATATATAAGGAAGAAAAAAATGCACTTGTTAATTATTGTATTAATGGAAAAAGTAAATCCCCTGAATAATTGCTACGAAAATAATCTATAGTTGAAGCCCTACATATCATCACAACACGGATGAGAGAGAGAGAGAGAGAGGGGGGGGGGGGGGGGGGGGTGAGAGAGGGGGGGGGGGAGTAAGGAGGGAGGGTGAGAGAGGGGGGGGGGGGGGGAGTAAGGAGGGAGGGTGAGGAGGGAGGGAGTAAGGAGGGAGGGAGGTGATGAATGGTGTTGTTTTTCTATGTAAGGAGGAGAAGTGTGTCCTCCACTGGGAGAACAGGAGAGGCTATAGGAGAGAGTGGCGCTGAGCACCAGTCATGTGTCTCAGAGACAGCCAATGGCGGCGGTACGATTTGGTTCATATGCGAGTTTACTGGGTCAGAGATGGAGCAGCGGAGGGGGGCAACAGCCAATGGGAATGCGCGCCGGTTGTCTGGAGCGCTCAGCCAACCAGGCTGCAGCAGAGGCTGGTGTCTGGTACCAGTTGATGTCTGACAGTTTAGACAGACTGTATCTAATTACCACAGCCCCAGTGCTCAGCGTGGGTCTGCGTGAGCGTGTGTGTGTGTGTGTGTGTGTGTGTGTGTGTGTGTGTGTGTGTGTGTGTGTGTGTGTGTGTGTGTGTGTGTGTGTGTGTGTGTGTCAGTGATGGATGACAGATTTTTTCGTACTTAAGTAAAAGTAACAACACCACCATGTAGAAATGCTCTGTTACAAGTAAAAGTGAAATGTTCCATTTCACAAAACCTTTAAAAAAACAATACCATATATATCTAGGCTACACGCTTGTAGATCAGCTATTTTTGAATAGACAAAGTATGAAATATATAGGGCCTGAGTGGTTAAAATATGTTTTGTATAAATAATCGGAATATGCAGTAACAGTGTAAAAGTGTAATATTTGCAAATATTGAAAAATGGAAATATTACTTCTTACTTTAACTATGTAAAGTAGTAAATAGCTTGAATAAAAGGCACTTTAGTAAAAATTAAGTTACTTTCCACCACCATGCGTTGCGTGCGAGAGAGTGAAAGAGCAAGAGAGAGACAGAAAGGCAGTCAGACAGACCAACAGACATAAAGACACAGAGAAAGAGACAGGGAGAGAGAGAGTAAGAAAGAGAGAGTCAATGAGAGAGAGAGAGAGGTTGAGAGAAGAGTAAAATCCTGGAACGTTTAAGACCAAAACACCAGTGTGTATAATAATGAAATGCCAAATGTTTATTTATGGCCATAAAATACACTAGAACACGAGTACACGAGAACACCTCAAACTGTTTAGTGTTCCAATTTAAAACACGTATAAGACTGACTTTTGATTGTATACCAAAACACACAATTAAACGTGTTTAGCGTTAAAAAAAAGTGTTACCGGCGATTAAACACATGTTCTTCTGCAGTTTATAATGGAAAAACACTGCGACGCGTTCAAATAGTGTTTAAAATAAGTGTTCCAGAACCCAAACCCTTGGATTTAGTGGGTAGAATCAGAGAGCGTTATTAAAAAGAGGAGGGGGGGATGAAGGATGAGGGGATGAAAGCAGGAGAGGTGGGTGTTTTTGTGGAGGTTTTTTTGGCAACGGTTGAAATGTCCAGCAGGATCAGATCTGGACGCCTGCCATGTGAAAATGAAATGACGCCAACGTGTGTGTGTGTGTGTGTGTGTGTGTGTGTGTGTGTGTGTGTGTGTGTGTACGCTGCTGAGAGACCTTCTGTGGATATATAAATACTAACCAATCTATTAAACTAACCATATTAGATTGTGATGGATTGCGTCATTCCACATGGTCATTATTGAATAAACTTGGGCCTGTGAAAAGAGTGCGTTAAGTGAAGGTGGTGTCAGGTGTGTGTGTGTGTGTGCCATTCCTCCGGTTTTAGGACAGACAGGCTTTCGCCTTTATTTTATTATTTTTTTATGGAGGGACAGACAGTAGGCTGACAGGAAATGGGGAGAGAGATGGGGGGAGGACATGAAGTAAAGGCCGGAGGAATCGGGAGTCGAACCCGCGGCACACTGCGAGACTGGATTACCAGCCAGGGTGCCTGGACCGCTGAGCCACGGCCCAGGCCAGACAGTCCGTTTTTTGACCCATGCTGTCTACTGTCCGCTGCAACCTCTGGCCAAACGCATTGTGAGAGAGATTGCAGTGTAAATGTGTTATCAGGCTACATTAAAATGTGCTAATGGAACGACCGAACGGACCTCTGACATCACTATGACTCAGACATAGCTATATGAACAACCCCGATATGCCCATATATATTAGGCAAAAACCCGGTTGCCCGGGGCCAGTTACGACAACTCCGTTCACTTCATGGGGCCAGTCCAATGGCGTCTCTTCTATAGACTTCTGTTGGCGAAGAGTGACAAGGGCCTGAACCCGGAGGTTTATGGAATGCATTCAGTCTTTGGGCTTATAGAGTGACAAACGAGTTCCATGAAAGGGACACGGGGTAGACAGACATTATACAGACATCTCCATATATGGACACAAAAGGGACACAATGGGTACTCTGACAAAGCCCCTGACACTAAAAAGTGTCAAAGTGTAAAAGGTGTGATTTAAAAATAAAAAAGATCACACCTGTGTGAAGTGGGGGGCGCTCTTATCATCATACATCATCTCTTTCCGGCCACTGAGACTTTGCATCCTCACCTTCATCTTCAATGTTTGTGTTTATGCAATGTTTGTGTTTTGTCTGTTATCGGACGAGGTACGGAGCACTGAGCAGACCCTGGTCTGATCCACTACATAAGTATTAGTTTACCAAGTACACAGGGTTTAATTGGTTAAGCAAAGGAAGTGTGTGTGTGTGTGTGTGTGTGTGTGTGTGTGTGTGTGTGTGTGTGTGTGTGTGTGTGTGTGTGTGTGTGTGTCTTGTCCGAGCGTGTGACTCTCTCTCCATTTCCTGCCGGAATGAATGGTGCCACAGTGAGTCAGTGAGTCTCTGTTGTGTTGGGGTGGTATTTATTGTCTTGAACACAATGTTGCTCTCTCTCTCTCTCTCTCTCTCTCTCTGCACACTCACACACTGCTGCATGACTCTATTAATGCCTGGACAAGCACGAGACTGTCGGCAGTTAATGGAGCCAACACACGCGCGCACACAGAGCGCACGCACAGTGCGCACGCACAGAGAAAGGCACAGATACAGTCACATATACTGTCCACACACACACACACACAGTCAGAGGTGAGTGGGGTGTGAGAGAAGGGCAGCTGTTTGCTCGGTCTTTCCTGTTTTGACTGCCTCTGTCTGGGCATACAATGCTTTGTGCATGCGAGCACACACACACACACACACACACACACACACACACACACACACACACACACACACACACACACACACACACACACACACACACACACACACACACACACACACACACACACACACACACACACACACACACACACACACACACACACACACACACACACACACACACACACACACACACACACACACACACACACACACACACACACACACACACACACACACACACACACACGTACGTCATTCTGAGGGTGGTATGGCCTGCCTTCCTCTCTGCTAACTTGCAGGGGTTTTCATGGAGACTGTATACATCATGCATCATGGTTCACGGTCTCCCACCGCGAGAGGGGAAGTGACATCGCATTGAGATAAGAAAGGCAGCTGACATTTAAACACACAGCAGGAACCAAGGCAAACCTCTCCCTTTAAAAGCACCAGGCAATCAGTTTCTGAAAGATCCACACCATCTGCCTGCTCACCATTATACTACCACCGTGCACACGCACAGCCCTAAAACTTTTCATATAGTGAGACTGCACACACAAACAGAAATGTACATACAAACATAAAATAGATACGCAAGGCATTGTGCACGCAGACATATACTGTACGCATATAGTAGGGCCCATGTACAGAGCACCTTCAAGCATCTCAAAGTGTGCTATGGTTAATGTACACACTTTGGCCACTTTTCTTTAAACTTCTATACTAATGTAATTCTTCATGATGTCTTTGTTATTGTCGACGTTGCTGCTGGTACAATGTTGAGGAACCGAAGCAAAAACTTGCACTCTTGCACTGAAATCTTAGGTCAGGAATGGACGCTTTTATAAATGGCCTCAGTCCTAAATGGGTTAACAATAGGGAGAAATTGGACTGTGTGCATGTGCGTGCACTCGTGCGTGCGTGCTTGCGCGTGCGTGTTTAGGGGGGTTGGGGCAGGGTGTAGGGTGGCAGAGGGGGGTTTGGGGGGGCAGATGTGAGTACATGCATGTGTGTGTGTGTGTGTGTGTGCGTGTGTGTGTGTGTACGTATTGAGCATGTGTGAGCCTGTAAGAGCGCAGTGCTTTGATCACGCTCAGAGTGTACAGTATAAGTGCTGTTATTGTACATGTGGCTGTTCTGTTCGTTCTTTTGAAGTGTAATTAAACGAAGCCTTCTCTTCTATAAATACCGCCGGGGTCCGGGGGAGACGTTTCGCATCCTGGAGAGCGATCCAGATAAAGACCTTCATCCCTCATACCTAAAAGACATCCCCCTCCATCCCAGCCATGATTCCTATCGCCTAGCAAAGGAATTCCCCAAACTTTTCCCATGCCAAGGACCCCAAATAACCATAGCCTCTGGCTGCAGCCACACGCGTTAAAAAAAAGGAGAGGCCTTTATTTTTTCACTTTTATGTTTGAATGTTTGACAATAATGGCATGTCCAAAATACGGATGCCAGGGGGAGGCATTCATTGAAAATAGCAGATCTACAAGCTCACTATGCTGCAACGTGTTGTGAACTTGTACAGTAGATCTGCTATTTAACACATTGATTGCTAACTTTTGAAATTCTACTCAGGATTGCTTCTGCTAAGCGATTAACATTGGACTTTTTAACTTTTTAGGGGCCCACAGCGAGGGGCCTCTTATAGCACATCGCACATTGCATAAATCAAAAGGAAGCCAAACTAGTCCACTTCAATTTAAAAAAAAAAATATGATTCTACCATCTTCCATTCTGGAGATATTGACCTTTTTCTAAAACCTGCTTTTCACTGCACGCTGCTCTTTTGAAAAAACAGCAGAGATATGGAAGGTTGAAGTTGACAGACATTGACAGACAGATATAAAAATGAACACAAATAATATCATATACATACTACACACTGAATGAAAGCCCTGAATGTCTACTTTTAGGAGGAAAACAAATACACATGGTCCCATGTATAGTTTGTCAGTAATTGGCTGTTGAATGCAGCTTGCGCCCACCAGAGAGGATTTCAGAAAATGCATGGACCTGAAGAACCATTATTCACAAAATAAGGCCTATAGCGACATGTACATACTATATACCGTATGAAACAGAAGACTCTCTGCTTTCATAAGAAAAATACTTCTACTGTAATAATAATACAAATCACACCCCTGTGAAGTGAGCAGTGCAATGTTGCACAACATTGCACTGCTCACTTCACATGGGCCTCACTATAGGCCTTATTTTGTGAATAATGGTTCTTCAGGTCCATGCATTTTCTGAAATCCTCAGAGTATTTTAGACAAGACAAGGAACTGACAACTAAATATTCACAAAATAAGGCCTATACATACTATATACCGTATGAAACAGAAGACTCTCTGCTTTCATAAGAAAAATACTTCTACTGTAATAATAATGAAAATCACACCCCTGTGAAGTGAGCAGTGCAATGTTGCACTGCTCACTTCACAACATTGCACTGCTCACTTCACATGGGTGTGATTTTTATTATTATTACAGTATTAGTTTTTTTCTTATGAAAGCAGAGAGTCTTCTGTTTCATACGGTATATAGTATGTACATGTCGCTATATGCCTTATTTTGTGAATAATAGTTCTATAGGTCCATGCTTTCTCTAATCAGACCAGTGTGTGTCCAGTGGAAACCTCGTATGAATCTGATCTCAGGTCAGAATGGGCTAAAGTTCTCTCTGAAAAAGAGAATTTTATAAATGAAATGGATTCAATAGTCTAGTATTGACAAACAGTATATGGGATATGTGTATTTTATTTGTTTTCCTCCTAAAATTAGACATTTAGGGCTTTCATTCAGTGTGTAGTATGTATATGATAATTTATTTATGTTTATATCTGCCTGTCATGATAACGTCATGATGATGATGATTCTATGCACATATGTGATCATTGTCTCAGTAAACAAAATCAACAGATCGTTTGATAGCATAACAGTGACTTGAGAGGTTGACATGTCTGGACATGAACCACAGGAGCGACTCAACTCGCAGTGGGGGGGGGGTTCCACGACATGTCTGGACATGAACCACAGGAGCGATAAGCGTAGCCCGGCTGGCTGTGATTTCGACAAAATGACAGACAACACGATGGCTTCCGCAACTTAGGATTGTATTAGTTATCCATTACAAACGGGTCGATTACGTCCCAGACGCCTTATCACTGCAATTGGCTGGCGAAGGCGCTATGGCGATTATGGTGATCAACTGCCGAGAATCTTTTTTCCGAGAATGAGAGTAGCATTGCAAACTGCAAAACGATCGATCGCAACTCGCAGTGTGGGGGGGGTTCCACGGTGTGATATCTGCTAGCCTAGTATACTGCTTCTTTGTCCAAACATGGCTGACGCGACGGCGAAAAAAAGACAGTTGGTCAGATGTATACTGCTTCTCCTATGGCGGTCCTTCGAGAATACGTCATTCGTTTCGCGTATACCTGTGCGTGAAATGGCGATCGACCGTTGGAGATTATTCTTGGTTTATATACGGGTTTATATTTCCGAGAATGAGGCGGCAGACCGGTGAGTTGTCGTTGGAAAGAATTAGAGAGGGCTGTGTCGAGTGGATCTGTGTGAATGAGTGGGGGGGGGGGAAGAAACTGTAATGCGATGGAGAGATGCCTCGGGAGAAACCATGTAGAAACAGGAGGGGAAGGGTAATCGAGTGTATTCACAAATTTCACACACACTAGAAAATGGGTAGCTCCATTTTAGATCCCCTGATCTGCGTTGGTCTATGCCGTGTGCAGGACGGCGATGCCGCCTCCCCAGTACGTCGTAATGGATACGGCATGCCTGGAATGTGGTTAGACCAGGCCTCTTTTCAGGAGGTGGGGGGCTTTAAACTCCCGGATCTCACAGCGGATCTTTCTGGAGAGGATCAGTGTTACATTATGTGTTGTCCGGGCGTCAGAGAAGTTGATGTACAGTATACAGTAAAAACACCAATAAAACGCTTTAGAGCGTGATGCGCAGACGGCGCTCGAGATTAATAAAACGCTTTAGAGCGTTTTGCGCAATCGATGAGTTAAGGTGACTATACGTTTACTGTAGAGGGTAAAAAGCGCAGACCAAGTACAGAGCTGAGCCAAAGTTTAAGTGGTTAAATGTCTGGAAATACAAATTAACACGAAGCCGACATATTAACAGAAAAGATATAAACAAAAAAACATACATTCGCACACCGATGATAGTGCTGTCAAACAGGTCTGAGATGTATAAAAGTGAAAATATTCAATAACTCAAAATTGTACTTAAGCACAGTACTTAAAGTAAATGTACTTCACAGTTACTTCCCACCATCGGCCCACGGAAGGCCGACCGAGCCGACCTTGAGGAAATGGTTAGGGGAAGTCGGGATGACGCTCCAGCCAATCAGCGGATGGCCTGCCCGCCGGTAGCGCTTTTCAAAAGGGAGGAGGCGGGCTGCTGCTGTTGTTGTTTCTTTGATCAGACCACGGGAATAAAAATATATAATTCATAACACTCTAGTCTAGTCTCCTTTAATTATTGATCAAATAGAACGCCGGTTAATCAATCACTGAAGCATAAAGCGCTAGTGAGCAAAGTAGGGTGGAAATACAGCGCGCGGTGTGTGTGTGTGTGTGTGTGTGTGTGTGTGTGTGTGTGTGTGTGTGTGTGTGTGTGTGTGTGTGTTTGCATTAGCAGCATTACTATACTTGTGAGGTCCAAATGTCCCCTCAAGTATAGCAATTTTTTCTGAAATATGGTTTAACTTGAACTCATGGCTTTACGATAAGGAGAAGATTTGGATTAGGTTTAGGCGTTAAGAGGTTAGAGGTAGGGGAGTTAGAATTTGAGACAGATCATTTTGTGCAGATCGATCCCCAGATGCTGTACCCTCCAGCTCAGTGGTCCTGTGGTACGACTGTCAGCCCTGAGACTGCATGGAAGGTCGAGGTTCGATTCCTGGCCGGGTCATACCAAAATGCCCCTCCCACCCCCCCCCCCCCTCCCCCTGCTCTTCACACTGTCTGTCAGACTATGCACCCACTGCACACTAAATGAAGTGGAAACCGAGCTACACTTCCTAACCATCTGTCCATTGTACCAAGACATCAGAGACACATACTTCCCACAGATTACAACCACACACGGAGATTTTGAAAACATGACCAATGACAAAAAACTCCCATATCTGCTGGGCGAAGTACAACAATGTGCAAACACAGCAGCAAGATTTGTGAGTTGCTGTGATAGGAGAAGGATATCAAACGGAACACAACCACCGTAAAGACTAATCATTGTGTATATGCCTGCACTATACCTGCATCGAGTGATCTTGGTACATAGAAGTTGATCTATTGAAGAATCTGACAAAGTACATAATTTTTGGTTTTGTTTTGATTGTATTGCTGTATTGTTGTACTGTTCTTTCTGCTTTGGCAATGTAAACGTATGTTTTCTCATGCCAATAAAGCCCTTTGAATTGAATTGAATTGAATTGTCTGTCTGTCTGTTCAGCCTCATTAAGTGCAGACGTACGACGTTGGTGCATGCCTGATTTTTTTCCAGCCAAGTATAATACAATAATAAACTATTGTATCAGAGAAAATATGATATCCGGGCACTTCAGGACAGACTATACCCAAATACTGTAAAATTAACTGGAGCACTTGACTGCTCTGCACAGCCTTTATTGTTTTGCAGGGGGGGGGGGGGGGGGGGGTGTGACTGACGTTTCGACTTCCGTCTTCTGTCAAACTGTCAAATTGTTTGACTGTTTATTTAATTTGGGGGAGTCTGTCCTGAAGTGCCCCGATATGTTTTCTATGATGCAAGTTGTCCCCGTTTAGCATCGACGAGCACTTCTACTACCTTCTGCTGGCTGAAGCGGGCAGGCAGTTGTGGAAAAGGTAGGCAGGCTACTCACATTTCTTACTTGAGTAAACGTATCAATGCTGCAACGTAGAACTACTCAGTCACATTGTGAGCATGTAGATCGGCTATTTTCAAATGGCCGAAATGTAGATATAGGGCTGAATTGGTTAATGAATGTTTTGTAATGAGTAACTATAGTAACTAAAGTTTTCTAATAAATGTACTGGAGTAAAAGTAAAATATTTATTTGCCTCTGAGATGTAGTGGAGTGCCATTGGAAATTGGAATTACTCAAGTAAAATACAAATACCTCAAAATTCTACTTAAGAGCAGTACTTAGTAGTATATGTATCTGATACCTGACGAAGGCCACAGAGGCCGAAAGGTTGGGTTTTTTTCCCTGCCTTGGTAAATAAAAGTTTTTGGAGGAGCGTTCACAACGGTGTGCAGACTTATTCTTTCTTTTGCAGACTGTTCTTTTTGTTGGAGCACCTCCTGAACACTTTAAATCCTGCCTAAAGACATGTTCCACAAAACTAATCTCAAATGTCAGAGCTTTTATTTCACCCAAATGCCTTGTGAATTATTGAGAGACTAACACCAAGACTAACCGAGACTAACACCGACGCGAAATGAGGACACATACTGTACAACTAAAAGCAGTGGTTCTCAAACATTTTCATGTCGAGGACCCCCTAGTTGATGTATTTGCCCGCTGACCCCCATCTGTAAATAATTTAAGGCGAGGGACCACCATTTTAAAAAAAATAGCACAACGTGTCACAATATGGCACATAAAAAAGGAGGTATAACCTATGATGCTCAAACTAATTTAGCTGGGGACCCCCTTGATCGCCCTCAAAGACTCTGCGGATGCCACTTTGTGAACAACTACTTTGGAGTACCTCTATGTTTGCTCTGTAGCTTTGCCCTCCTTTAGCAATCTGGGAACAAAGAATGTTAGTAGTCCAGGATCTATGAATATGTTTGATCCACCATGAACAGAGATCATCTGAACAGTAGGTGATGAAAACATGAAAGTATACGCACATCTCTACAAATGGTGCTGAACAAAAATATACGTACAGGAATAAAGGAAGGCAGTCCGCTACACTGTTTATGCCTGACGAAGACCTATTGTGGTCGAAACGTTGTCATCCTACTTAATAAAACGACCTCTGGGAGCTTCCCTTTTTCATGAAAACGAGATCCAAGTGTCGTGTCGGGAATGGAGGAGCACTCGTTTTGTAGCCTATAACTCAACGTCCTCAATGCAGGGGTCATCAATATAATGTCCGTATGCAACTACGCAGACACATGTGTCTGTGGCAAATTTCACACACCATTATAATGGTCTTATTTTGATCATAAGACCCAATTACTGAATTTCAAGTCTCCAGGTTTTCTTCAGAATGTGTATAACACTTATTTATAGTAGGACACCATGTGGTCAATCAGGAGTCCAAATAGAATTAGGTGTTCTCAAATGTTTTATTTGCAAAGACCCCCATACTATTATTGTCTCCACTTGGCCGAAGGCATGGGGCGAGAGTATGTTTTGCACTCCATCCGTGTGTGTGTGTGTGTACAGTATGTGTCCGTCCGCCCGTCTGTGTACAGCTAATCTCCGGCACCGTCAACCCGGTCGATGCCAAATTTTGCACACACACTCCCTGGATGCCAACGATGAACCTCTGCCCCAAATTTTCCAGAACGGCCTGTTATAGCACCACCAGGAGGCCTACTTTTGATATTACTCCTCCAGATTCTGTCCAAAAACCCCGCAAATCGTTACACACTATCTCTATAGTCATGTGTTCAAGCCGGATCTGTTCGATATTTCATATTCCATCCTAATTGGCCAACATTGGCTTTCAAAGTTTGCAGGATTGGCCCGTTTTGAACAAAAAGCCTCAAATCATGAACACAGCGTGCAATTTACGTGAAATCTATCACAGACTTTCCTACTAGGCTGAGGAATATATCCCACCCTTTTCACATTGGCCTGTTATAGCGCCACCAACAGGTGGACTTTTAGCAAAACACATTTTTTAAACAAAATGCCTCAAATCATCCAATTGCCATCCAAGGCGTAAGAAGAAATGGCACCCTTTTCACATTGTCCTATTATAGCGCCACCAGGAGGGCACAACCTGACCTGGCCTGGTGGAGACCTGTCCTATTATAGCGCCACCAGGAGGGCACAACCTGACCTGGCCTGGTGGAGACCTGTCCTATTATAGCGCCACCAGGAGGGCACAACCTGACCTGGCCTGGTGGAGACCTGTGCCCAGAGGGGCACTTTATCTAGTTGTCACTGATATTATTGTCCGGCCGTCATTTTGTATGTCCATGACAAAAATAAAGTCCTCCACAAGCCAACATGGCGATGACCCCTGACCTCAATGACCAACGTAGCCTACAGTATGTTCAGCTTCTGACCCAGATGTGTGGCCAGCATCACACCTGGATTCAGTCAGAGTTGTGTGCCCAGCATCACACCTGGATTCAGCTTCTGACCGAGATGTGTGCCCAGCATCACACCTGGATTCAGCTTCTGACCCAGTTGTGTGGCCAGCATCACACCTGGATTCAGCTTCTGACCCAGTTGTGTGCCCAGCATCACACCTGGATTCAGCTTCTGACCCAGTTGTGTGCCCAGCATCACACCTGGATTCAGCTTCTGACCCAGTTGTGTGCCCAGCATCACACCTGGATTCAGCTTCTGACCCAGTTGTGTGCCCAGCATCACACCTGGATTCAGACAGAGTTGTGTGGCCAGCATCACACCTGGATTCAGTGATTTATGACGAAAGACCAGATTTGTATCATAAAACACTGTGTAGTTTACATATGCTTTAGCGTGCAAGAAACTACCAGTGTTGTCAAAAGGAAGCAACGACAATACATTAAAATATAAACAATATTTTTAGGGCAATGATGTCTAAAGTCCAGCCCAT
>NC_139697.1:23741386-23776386 GCF_964188405.1 Protomyctophum parallelum | reverse complement strand
CATGTCTCTCAGTGCAGTGACATTCTGTGATTATTTGCCATAATCATAATATTCAAAAATGTATCACAAGACTTAGTGTTGGGGGGTGCGCGTCAGCTAGGTCAGGAGGTAACAAGGTGCACGGCCAAAAAAGTTTGGGGATCACTGCTATACATAATATACTATAAAGTGCTACGACTGCATAAAATGCAATTCTAGTGCCGTCTACGTAACATGCTATGAGTCGACTCTGCAGTATAAAATGCCAACTAAGTCTACAAAGTGCTATCTAAGGGGATAGGGCAAGTGCTACGGGCCATGATGGAGTCTGAACAGGTGGTTTTCCGACCACGGTGGATCTACAAGTTCACATCTGCTACTTTCAAAACACAACTTAAGAAAACACCCCAATAAACACAAGCACCAGTTTTCACAAGCGTCTTTACAGATGTCGCTTGTGATAAGCTGACATTGCAGCACCGTACAGTGCCTTGTGGTGAGAGTAGGGGCCCTATTTGACGATATAAGTAGTTAGTTAGTATGACAAAACAAAATGAATCACTTCAATACTACTGCTATTTTAAAATAGCCGATCTACAAGCTCATCGCGACCCATTTGAGCTTGTAGATATCTGCTACATTTCTGCTAATTTTCTTTTATACATTTTGAAAACTTGAAATGGGACATTCTTGCACAATGACTATACTTTAAATTTGATGCCAATACTAATTTACTTTTCCTAAAGTAATTTCTGAATAACAGACATTTACTTGTAACAGAGTATTTCAAGCGGTATGTTATTTTATCAAGTACAAATGATACACAGATTGGGGGAAAACTGGGTACCTCGTCACTTTTCTTCCGAGAGATGTTACTTTGATCACCTCTTGTCTTTTCTAATGGGTTCTAGATATATGATATTCTTGACCACAAATGTTAAGACATTTTTTATATATGCCGTTTAGACAAATGCTAGTTTTTGATGCTTATATCTGGTGTCCTAGTTTCTCTGAGGCACTACACTTTGCACTCTACTTATGGGACTATTTACCTTGTTGACTACCGTTGATACTTATCCATGCTGACTCAGATCTTGCACTTAAAAGTCAAACTCGATAAGAGCATCTGCCACATAAACTGCAACATTTTAAAAGCAGATTTTAAAACCACTCATCTACCTGATGGCACTTTTCCACTTTAATCAACTTAGTTCAACTAGACTGAACCAAAGTTATTTTTTCTTCCATCCTGGAAGTATACCGGGGACCTACTGTATGGTATCGCTTCTGTTGAGCTTCAAAGCAAAGAATGAAGGGCTCAGGTGGCGCAGTGGTAAAGTACCACTGCGGTGTCTGAGGGGTTTGAGTCCACCGCTGTGCATGCGGCTTTGTCGAGCGTCCGTGCGAACACAACTAGCCCGTGTTTGGGAAAGGGAAGCCAAGAGGGTGATATTTGTCAATGCGTGAACGTCTCCTATACGGGGCTGGGGCGGCACCAGTCAGCACTAAGGAGTGCTGGGCGGGAGGAGTAGGACGGGAAGCTCCACGTCCTCCTCACCGGCAGGTGAGCCAGGATAGGATACAGCAGCAGTGACAACACACAGACATGTCAGTGGGGAGGAATTAATTAATCATACTTATCATCACAATCCGGAAAACCTATCATCACAAAACCACAAACCTTTGGCATCCTCACTTTTCTCTCCTCGCTTTTAAAGCCCTCTGCAGACTATCGTGTGGTCCGAGTGAATTGTCACAAGCGTCATTGCATCACGACAGACTCCTCTATACCGCATGGAATCTCCAGAATATTGTTAGGAACTATATGGGCCGATTCATACTAATTTTCAGTAACACCGAAGAGCCGACTTTAGGACGGCTCTTCCCCGTTTAGGACGTACCCCCCCCCCCCCCGGACCTCAAATGACGTCACATTGTAGGCTCTACAGCGCCGAACCGACTTTTATTCGGCTCTAAAATAGGAGTATGAATCGGCCCTATGCCTATTTCAATTTCTCACCTAAAATGTCATCGGTTTTGATATATCAGTGAATATAGAGACCGTTTTCCAAACAGCACTGCGCTTTTAACTCCTACACACAGTATTGGCCATTGATATGACGACCAGCTACATGGAGTTCAGTCCTATCTGGAGTGGAGGACTAATAAAGAGTAGAGTAGAGTCTAATGGATTGGAGTGGGGTAGAGCCATACCCTGAGTGGTGCTGTACTGTACTGGTAATACCATACAATGAAAACGACCCATAACCAAAAACTAACTGTCTCTCTCTCCTCGCTGTGTGTCTCAATCAATCCCCATCTGCCGTAGCCCCCCCCCCCCCCCCCCCGTGTCCCCGTGTCCCCATTGCCCCCCTCTCCCCCTATACAGCCTCTGTGCTGTACTGGGCCCATATGGATCCGTTTAAAACGCACCATGGTTTGGCCCAGTTTCAGAGTGTCACAGGACATTTATCTTTATTCCGTCGGTCCTCTCGTACCTTATGGAGGAATGGCTTTTACAGATGTGCGCTCTGCACTCGACCAACCTCACGTCTGCTGCTGGGTGCCTCGCTCCCTCCCTCTCTCTCCATTTCCCTCCCTCTCATTCGCTTTACTTCCATGGCTTCATGCCCTATACACCCTGCCCGGGCCCCCCCATCCCTCTCTCTGCATGTCACTGTATACTTATAGGGCCAGGCATCTGGAAGATATATCCTAGGTCTATGTATAGGGTCGTATCTATCCAAGGCCCACATCTCATTTTCTCGCCTCTTCTCCTCCTTTCCTTTCCTCTCTTCCACTCCTTTCAAATTCCCTTCCATTCTCCTCCTCTCCACTTCTTAGTCTCCTCTCCTTCTCCTCCTTCTCCTCCTCCACCCACCTCCTCCTCTCCTCTCCTCTCCCTCCTCCCCTCCTCCTCTCCTCTCCTCTCCTCTCCTCCTCCCCTCCCCTCCTCCTCTCCTCTCCCTCCTCCCCTCCTCCCCTCCTCCCCACGATAACCCTCTTTCCACCCAAAGCATATTGAAAATGAATGTCCTTCGGGGCCTTGCTGTCGAGTCTCTAAGTTGCTGATGTTAACCTTGATGATGTCGTCTTGATACGCGCACACACACACGCGCAGCCAGGCAAGCACACGCACACACTCACACACACACACCCAACAAATCTTGGAGGTCGGTTCTCCTCTCAAGTGCACTGTATCAGATGTAATGGCCAGCGCCTGCCTGCAGCTCACTTATATAAGGAAAGATTACACAAGCCCGACCACTGTGGGAGGAGAGACCAATATAGCTCTGCAAATCTCCGGGTATTTGATCAACTGTGAGAGCTATATGTGAGGGGAGTGCAGTGCGCTTGCACAAAAAAAAACGCGAGCACATGTGTGTGTCAGATAGAGAGAGAGAGAGGGAGGGAGACCAAGATGAGATAGAGAAAGGCAGGCCGAGACAGCAGAGAAGACAGCCAACGTCTTGAGAATGTATTATTAATTGAAAGTGTATAAATACATTTTCAATTAATGTATGAGAGAATGGGGGTGGGTTGTGAAACAAGGACTAGGCAGGTAGAGAGGGAAAGGGTGGTGTGGTGGTGGTAGTGGTCTGTGGGGGGCAGAGGTGTCTGTGGATTGGAGTGGAACACTGGAACAGAATGAGGAGCGCATGCTTCCACACTTCAAGGGCTCCAGTGACAGCGCGGCTGCTTTTCCATCCAGCACCGTCAGCACTTTTGTTTCCACATGTGTTGTGCGGAGTGGAGTGGAGTGGAGGGAGTGTGGAGTGAGTGTGTGCGCGCGGCGCACGAGTGCAACGGATCCACAGGGGAACGAAAACTCCCCGCGTCGGTTTGTAGCGCAAACGCAAGGACACCTCGGGTACAGCGCGGGGCGCCAGAGGACAAAACCCCCGTGCATATATATATGCCGCAATGATATACCCCACCCACCCAGAGAGACGTTATACGTACCGTGACCGCACCATGCGGCCCGCCCGCCCCTGCATTGTTAGAAGACGCGCTGCGCGACGTGGACTGTTCCGGAGAGATAGCGACGACGAGCCCCAGAAAAGGAACACTTTGTATCATTCAGGAAGTTACAATGCAGGGGACGAGGGGAAGGCGAGTGTCAAAACACTACACTTGAGCCGAGGATTCACGCAGCGCGGGGTTGGAGGCGGCAGGCATGGGGTGTGTGTGTGTGTGTGTGTGTGTGTGTGTGTGTGTGTGTGTGTGTGTGTGTGTGTGTGTGTGTGAGGGTGTGTGTGTGTGTGTGTGCCACTGCCACACACTGGCACGGCGGCAGTAAAAAATGCAACCATCCCTGCCCGGGAACAGAGGACACCCATTCAGTGCTGTGTGACAGGGGTGTCACACCACATGATTTATGACGGGTAATTATGGTTATGGAGGTGACATCATATCCTACTCACTGCCTCCCCGTATGCACTGTATGTATGCATGCTGTGTGTGCGCGTGCATATGTTTGTGTGTATACGTGTGTGAGCTCATGTTTGTGTGTGTATGTGTGTGAGCTCATGTTTGTGTGTACGTGTGTGAGCTCAAGTGTGTTTGTGAGCTCATGTGTTTGTGTGTATGTGCATTCGTAACTAATTAGTTATGCTGTCTGGATCCTGCAGCGACTGCCTTTGTTTAGTTTTTTTCCTCCTTCTGCACAACGGAAGACAAGGCATGTCACAACAACATATCTCACAGCTTTCCCCCTAAGACGTGTCGCAATGCACGCACGCATGCGCACACATGCAAGCTCACACGCACACGCGGTTGCTTCGCGCACATGTGTGTGCACATGCTCTGGCGTGAAAGCACACACACACAACTATACAACTAGTACTATATGTGCTGTACTGTGAAGACCAGTAAGTAGTACAACAGTCTAATCACTGAGGAGGTCAGAGGGTCAAACATCATCATCATAGCTGAATGGTTAGTGAGCCCGCCCTATAGGACTCTGGAGGTCCCAGGTACGATTCCAGCTCTCAGCAAATGTGTCCAATTAAGTGTCCCTGAGCAAGACATTTAACCCCTAACTGCTCCCACTATGCGTTCCTTTATGGGGTAGCCATTGCTGATTGGTTAGTGAGCCCACATGGGGAGCCAGAACCTGGTTGTCCTAGGTACGATTCCAATGTGTGTTCCTGACACTCAAGACTCTTAACCCAGAGCACTGTAGAATGGCTGCTCACTGCTCCTAGTCGTTATAGGAATGTTCTAGAAATGCAGACGACAAATTTCAACTGCACGCACCTGTGTGTGCACGCACACTAGTTGGCGGCAGACTGCTGAGCGAGCGCTGGCGCTTTGGCATGGGGGGGGGGGGGGGGGGGGGTCAGATCAACATGGAATGAATTCCGTACTGGCCATATAAGGAGCATGTCTTGAGTGTACAGGGTTGGATGAGGTCAGATCAACATATGGAATGTGTGGAACCGGTCAGCTCCATACAGTATTATGGAGATGCGGGCCTGTTGAGAACTCTAGTTTTCGCCGGCTGCCGGGCACGGCTGCACTAATAACTTTGGGGCAGGACCGTCTAGAGTTTGAATGGACAGGTATAGGGGAGAGAGATCGGGTGCGGGAAGACATGCAGCAAAGGCCGACGTGCTGGGGACTCAAACCCGCGACACGCCGTCAGGCTGGATTACCGGCCTATAGGTGCCTGGATAACATAAGACGGAAATAGCAGATCTACTTGAAGCTCACAACCGGCTTGTGCTAGATCGGCTAATTTCGGCAAAGTGGTTAGGTGGGGTGGGGGGGTGGGTAGAGCAAGTACAGAGGCAAAGTCAGGCTTACTAGGTACTGAGGGTTTAAGTGGTTATATGGAAATACACATAACGAGGATCCAGCAATTTACACAGCACTGATAGCGCTGTCGAACAAGTCATCGCTATCGAGTCATCGCCATTGCCTGTGACACAAATTGAGGCTGCCCTCAATTTACCTTTTAGAATGATGAAATAACAAGTGAGTCACCCTAATGGGGTAGGATTTTGCAGGCTTGGATGAGAGCAACATTTTTCTCAAAAGAAGAGCCATATAGCCACGAGGGCCTCATTCAAAGTGAGGGGGTTTCATAATCCAAATGTAATCTTTGAGCCATTATGAAGGCGACGGCTGGAGCACGAAAACAACTCGTCGCTCTCCAAAGTCGCCGCAAATCAGTATTTAGATGCCGTGTTCAAAATAAAACCTCTTGATGGTGCCTGGGCTCTCCGACTGTTTTGCCAAAGTGCCCCTTTTCATCTTTTCATCTCAAGCCCCTGAGAGGCTCAGCTCTGAGCTCAAAAACATTGGATGGAAACTTCATGGAAGCCACTGGGCAATCATGGCACGAATGTTTTCACAATATTTTCCTCTATTTGGGAGTGGTGAAAAAAAAAACATTGTCCTCACTTGCCCGAATCTGTGAGTAACTAACATCATAAGGAATAGTTAAACAGCACTCCTGGGCCGGGGAACAGAAGTCTGTTGTTCCGTTTCTGGCTGAAGCGTTAGGCATGTTCATTATTATCTCTATAGTAGCGCCACACTGAACAATCAATAGGTGGAAATACCCAACCAACTGAAACAGTGGCTCGCTTGGAGGGAGCCATCTTTGGCAGAGAGGTGGCATGCTGCAAGGAACCGTTTCACCAAAGAGTGGGTCGGGACCCAATTGTGAGTCATGGACCGATTTGTGTGGGTCGCAAGGGAATATCTCCCTTCTTTTTCATACGTTATCGTGAATGAAATTAAAATAAATTCCAAAAATGTAACTTTTGAGTGGTGCAACTACTGCTATAGACAGATGTGTGTGGCTATGTCCCTGGGTCTGTCCCTGTGTCTGAGCACGAAAATAGCATTAGTTCAGCAGCAAGTGTCACTGTTGCACAGTCTAACACACACAGGCCAGGGAGGAGGGCTTGTACAGTACAGCGCGCTGGTAGTAAACTGTATTCTCTCTCTCTCTCTCTCTGCGAGAGACTACATTTCCTGTCAATAATAAGCAGTGTAAATGTAGTTCATTGGGAGGTAAAGGTGAAGGGCCCTTCATGGCGCAGGCAGGAAATAAGAGTGTTTAAACTGGGCTGCTTGGCTGACGGATTTGCTCCGGTCTGTCCGACGGCTGTATACAGTTGTTAGCCCTGCTCTGCAATCGCCTGATAAAAGGTGAGTTTTGATTCTTTGAACAGTCAAAACAAGACATAAAATGACCACAGGCACTTTCAAAAGAGGGCAAGATAGATGGAGTAAAGGTGCAATACAAACACAACAGCTCCATCCACATGCACTTAGTGGAGGTGAGTGAAGTCGCATGAAAGGAATATCAAGACAACAACAGTAGCGTAATCAGAAAGATGGGCGGACATGCCCACGTGAACTTTACCACTTGAATTGAAACATTAAGAGACTATTTAATCAACTTTCACGAATCCCGAAGCTGTCCCATTCATCACAGCCATGTACAGACGGCAGGCACGACTATATGTGAGTAGCAGCCCTACATTACACCCTCCAGTATCTGATTAGCTCTGTTAGGAATGAATGGTTATGGACATTTCGACATGTGATTTTCGATATGCAACCTGTGAGGCTACATTATGCAATGTATTCATTGCCTCAGGTATGCTGAGGCATACCTGAGGCGTTCGGCGGGGTGGGGGGGGGGGGGGGGGGGGTAGCAACAAGGGAGGGGTGGGAGGCCCGGGCTGTCAATCTCGCCATGGAACACTCTAACCGCCACTGAGTACAGTACAGTACAGTACAGCTCACTTGGTCTGTTTTTTAAGTGGAACTGTAAAAAAGCTATGTCGCGTTGTGAGCTTGTAGATCGGCTATGTCCAACTAGTTTGGGTCCTCAAATTTCTCTTTTTGGTCACGGGCTAAAACGTTTGGGAACCCCTGCTGTAAGGCATGGGGTCTTCAACAGACCCTATTGGGGACCTGAATGTTACTACAGGTCAGCGCCGTATAGATGAGAGTTGAGACCACTCTTATCCTCATCTCATCATCTCATCAAACTCCAGCTTGTCACACTCCAGGGCTGCATGAACGGCGCACGAGCGCCGTTTTCTGCCCCGTCGATGGCGCAACTCTCCTTCAGTGGCTTTGCTTGAGGTGAGCCGCCAAATGTTTGTGTGAGGAACCTTGTATTTGTTTATTTACTTACATTAACCACACGATCTGGAGGGAGCAAACGGCAATATAGCAGATCTGCAAGCTCACGTGCGGTGACGGTGCATGTGTTGTGACTCTTGTGAGCTTGCAGATCTGCTATTTTTAGTGAGTCGATTTGGTAAGAGCTGGGCAAAAAGAGCAGAAGAGGTCAGGTTTACCAAGTATCGAGGGTTTAAGTGGTCAATAAAATACATTATAACAATGCAATTAACCACTTGAGCTTTATTTATTTTTAAATAGTGAAAATCTACACGCTCATGCAGTGCATTGTGATCTTGTAGATTGGCTATTTTATTTTATGTTTTTAAAACATGCCCATAATATGCAAAGGTTGAAAGTGAACAAAAAATCAGACCAGTCTGAAGCGAGTGGTGCAACAGCACCCCCCATTGGTTGCACCACTCAAAAAAAGGAATCACAGACACCGACGTGACTGCCAAGATCTGGATCAAATAGCAGGAAACTGCTGGTTTATTTAACCTACATGTTGGTGGCCAGAGTGAATAAGTAATATGAGTGCCAAAATATTCAAACAATCTCAGGAAAGCCAATTAGTGTCCTTTTCTCCGAGTGGGAAATGACCCGACGCTGAATGTTGACCCCGCAAGCACTGTGTGGTGTGGACGACGTACATCCTGACAGACGTCCAGTCAACCTGAGGTCAACGGTCAAGGGCAAGTCATTAAGGGTACGGTCACACATCTGCATCAGGAGGGTTGTCGCCAAACCCATGCCCAGCATCAAGGCGCGTCAATCCGTCATGTTTTCTCGCGGGTTGAACTTGTGTGCAGTGTGGGTGTTCTGGTGTGTAATCTGTTTGACTAAAGTCCAGACCGCACAGGTCGCAGCTCCATGCAACAAAACAGTTTTAAAAGGCATGTCACGCCAATCATAGGAGGCCTTAAGTATGTTTCACCAGTTTCAATTGAAACGGGCCTCCACCCTCAGGGGGGCCTCAACAAAATAATGATGTCATGGGTATATGGGGGCCTCATATTTGGTCTTGAAACAGGCCTCCAGATTCCTAAGGCTGCGCCTCGGGTCTGCCTACGCTCCCAGGCAGTGTAAAATACCCGGTAACCTGAGACCTCTCGTGGCTTATTGCTTAAATATACTATACTATGCTATACGTGTGGAAGACCCATAGATCCATAGACCCATAGATCCATAGACCCCAAGGTAGCCGCAATGAAGTAATAAATATAGCAATAGAGTTCAAAGGTTGCACTAATTGGCGTCGTTAAGGTGTGCATGGCAACAGTTTGTGTCTCGTGTGATTTCACACCAGAAGATATAAGATGATGCACCGTGTTGAAAATGACTGTAGACGTCGAGAGAGAGAAGAGAGCCAGACAGACAGACAGACAGACAGACAGACAGACAGACAGACAGACAGACAGACAGACAGATGTTGTCTTGGACCGTTTCCAAAGCAGGAGGACCAAAGCGAGCCCGTCATGCTGCTGTTGCAGTGAGGAACAATCTGTATTGCTTTGGAGGCTGCTGTGATGGATGGACCAACTACGTAGGACAGATGGATGTCTTCAACACAGTGTCTTTATGCTGGAAGAAGTTACCTCCAGTGGAACCAGGAAGAGGTGACGGTCACCTTGAGGTTCCATCCATGCACTGGGGCCACACAGCTGTGTTGGTTGAAGATACAGTCTACATCTGGGGAGGTTTTCCTTACTGCAACGTGCTTTATGCATTTGATGTTGACTCCCACAGATGGTTCCAACCCAGGGATTCTGGAACTGTTCCAGAGGCGAGGTGTTGCCACTCAGCCTGTGTGTTGGAGAAGGTCATGTTTATCCATGGAGGAGACACTAAGCTGACTGGATACACTAATGACATGTACAAGTTGGACACCAGCACAATGGTCTGGTCTTTAATTAACACCAGAGGAACTCCACCTCCTGCTTCACACCTTCACTCTGCCACCATCGTCGGAAAAAAGATGTTTGTATTTGGGGGCCGTGTAGACCAGGGGGTCTACAACACCATCAGAGTGTTTGACACAGAGACCAACGTCTGGTTGGACACACCTTCTATTCAACTTCTACCAGAAGGACGCAGGGGTCATTCAGCATTTACCTACAATGGAGAGCTGTACATATTTGGTGGCTGCAACGGTAACCAGAACTTCAATGATGTGTGGAAATTCAGTCCAGAGACCTTCTCCTGGAAGAAGGTTGAGCTCCCGTGGAAAGGACCATGTCCAATGCGTGGTATGTGCTTGCGTGGTATGTGCTGTTGCATTGTGGGAGATCGTATCATCCTCTTTGGAGGAACAAAAGGAGCTCTCACTATGTCTGATGAGATGTTCATCTTTGACTTGAGTCCTAGTCTTAAGACGTTATGTAAGCTAGAAGTTATTCAGTACGCTCTGGACCAATCAGAACTCCCACACGACATCAGGTGGGAACTGGCAGCCATGGAAACCAACGACAACAGACGACAACAACAATAACAACCAAGACCACATTCCAGACGATGGAACAGCAGAAAGATCAAGAAATGATGGATCAACATCTCATCCCACCTGATGGTGAGCCACCTCTCAGCATCGCTTACTGAGATTCAAACCTCAGGAGACTCCTTCTCTCCAGACAGGCTCTCTAACCATTCAGCTAGGCATCAAACAATGACAATTGTTCCGTCCAACACAATGCGGTGGAAACACAAACCTGTGTCTGTATGTTCCAAACTGAACACGGTGGAACTCTCTTTATTGTATATTTATTTCTATGATCTTTTTTTATTTAAAGGACCAAGCAGTCCTGAAAGGACTTGGTCCTTTATTGTTATTGTTATGTGTTTTTCCTTCTCCTTTTGCCAAAAAAATTATAATCGCGAAACTCGGCCTACAGAAAAAAATAAATCTTAAAGACTATCTGGTACACAGCAAGCTAAAAGGAATCAACACACCAGCACGCCAGAGACTAGAATACTTCAAACCCAAACAAATAGTTAAAAATAGAACTACAAAACGCATGTTGGAGATTAAACAACAGATAACAGCCAGCACCAGCAACTGTGTTTATTTAATCTTACAATATGTCGGAGAAACAAGTAAAACAATAGCTGCAAGGCTGAGACAACACAAATACAATATTAACAATGCAAAAAAGACAACTAAAAGGATTGTTCAACATTACATGGCACATGGCATTCAAGCTCTAAAAGTATCTGGACTTCAACACAATCCCAACTGGACAGTATAGGACAAAGACGTTTTAATGGAAAACAGTGGATTAAGAACCTCAACACGGATTTTCCTGGAGGTTTAAACATGCCAAAATATTAGACAAGTTGTTTTGATTTTGTACCAAAACTCCACAGCCATATACATGCTAAACACAGCCAACAATCAATGGAAATCAGACTTTGAATATAGGGGACAAATTAGCACATTCCACACCAAGCCAACCTGGAACACGAAGCAAGAGTGTACAGTGCACTGAAGTCCCCTCAGTCAACCGCCGCCACTCTTGGCCCTCTCTCTATCTCTCGCTCACTCACTGCCTTGCTCTCTCCCACAATGTTAAAGTTAGTAAAGTTACACCTATTTTATGTAAATAACATGGTAAAATGTGCAGCATTGGGAGGTAAAGAGGAGACACTTTAATTGTGAAGGGACGACAGGATGAGGAAAGGTGTTGTTGCTAATTGTCGAGAGTAAAAGCTGCGTGTGATATTGAACAGTCAAACTATTCGTATCAATATACGGCTGTATCAACAAAATAATGATGTCATAGGTATATGGGGGCCTCATATTTGGTCTTGAAACGGGCCTCCAGATTCCTAAGGCCGCCCCTGACGCCAATGCAACTCCTTGCAACTGACATTGGGGATAATGGGAGTATGTTGCAAGGTGTGAGTGTGTGTGTGACCATGAACGTAATCCATTAAAGATGGAGTGCCACAATTCTTGTATTTTTCCAGTTTTTCATGTGTGTATGAGGTGACAGTACTTCATTAGACACCCTGGAGTCGTTTTTATTATTTTTATTATTATTATTTATTATTATGGAGTCGTTTTTATTTTTATGTACAATTTACAATTTACAATTTAGGCATTTAGCAGACGCTCTTAATCCTAGCTCTTCACACACACACACACACACACACACACACACACACACACACACACACACACACACACACACACACACACACACACACACACACACACACCAAGAACCAAAAATATGGTAATACATCATACACATAAAAAGATAATAAATCATACGTAAGGTTCTCATACGTAAGCTAAGAACCTAACAGTGGAATATCTATATTATAATGAAACTATGCATATACTGTATAGTGCTACTGTATGTCTACATAAAATGCTATCGAAGTTACATTGTTGAGCCTTTGCATACGCCTGTAAGGTCGTCTCTGCAGTAGCCAGACATTTAGGCCCTCATTTATCAATCGAGTGTAAAATCTGCCACAGATTCGAGTGCAGGTTTCGTAGTACACCCACGTCGCCGCGGCATTTATAAAGTGATCGCAAACAGCTGATCCTTCCTTAATTTCGTTCTCACGTTAATAAATGTCACGGCTGAATTTGATCTGGCACGCCCTAAGAAATCAAGCCTCGCCCTCGTTTTTGCGACCTGAACCACTGCTATACGATCTGGAAACCATGGTTACCGTGCCTTTCTGCCCGCCTCACCCCCCTCTCTCATACACACACACACACACAGACGCACACATGCTGCACGCACACGCAACTTGCAAGCCCAACTAACTGGTGTGTTGTTAAATAAATAAACAACGAACACCTGCATGAATTAAATAAAGTTGTAGGCCTACCCTGTTTGTTTCCCTCTCACCTCGCTTGCCTTGCTGTCATGTCCACGCACGCACGCACCTACATGACACATCGATATCGCATCGCCATGAATGGAATACATTTGGGCTGGCCTATATTAATTTTACCCATCGTGCGCAGTGCACAGCGAAGGCGTTAGACTGCGCACTGCTGTGATATTAAAGTCCTGTGCGGGTGAGTGTCAGTGATGCCTGCATGAGAGTCTAGATAGGCTATCATGTCGTCAAGGCAGTCATAATCAACGTTTATGTAGTGATTTGATCATTGATGAACGAATCATAAACATATGGATGAAGGCTTGCTTGCATGTGTGCTGGTATGTGTTGGCGACGCACGCCGTGGTCCCGTCCTCCCCCGACCCCCGAAAATGATCTCGCTTTTATCTGTCAAAACCTGTCTAAGCACTTATTTAAATGGTGAATGATTAAGCCCCTTACGCCTATAGCCTGCTAGTACTTACTACAAATAGGCAAGCTGTATGCTTGTCATTGTCACTTGGAAATAAAGGCGTGCAGTCCATTTATGCCTTTTTTTAAATAATATCATAATCACATATGCCGCATCACCGCATGCGCTCCAAAATCATCTCACAAGTGCGCTCGCATAACAAGGCCAGTAAAGCACTGTTTGATTAAGCACAAACTAATACATTGTAAACATGTTATATTGTTTTTGTCTGGAGCACAAATTTCAAACACCCCCACAACTCTGAGTGTGTACAAATGGTACCAAATGGACCCTTACGGTTCCATTAGCATGCTCATAGGAGACCCAGACTGGAGGGTCCTCCAAATAGAACCTGACAGGTCGTCTGTCTCAACTAAAGTGGTCCCCGGACCACACTTTGAGAACCAGATGCCTCTTAGACCAACCACACAGCAACCAGAGATTTCAATTATATACCAGCCAATCAGAGGCCCACCTGAGACTTTCTCTGGCAGAACCCAGACACGGTGGGTCTGGACCATCTGAGACTGTGCTGCTTCTAGATTAGAGATTTCAACTACAGACAAAACAGCCCATGCTGATGTGCTAATGGCATCATTTCCTCTCTCTACAGTAAATCGGCATGAATATAGGTTCCAGTTCACACTAATGTATAATCATCTTGTTTGACTTCATGGCTACCCCGGCCTGAAGGCTGTGACCTATACTGCTCTTCCCCTTTTGTCAGCCTTCCTGCCAGGGTGAAAACAAGGCCACGTAAAGCCTCATATATACTTAGTTGCAGGCCGGTGTGTCACGGTCGGTCACACACCACAAACAGCTAAGAAAAAGAAAACAAAAATAAAATATGTTCCAAAACAGTTCCATGGGCCACGTCTGAATGAGAAAGAAGATACCGGCGCACTCAATTCACTGAATTCAGTTCAGTGCTTTAATAACATGCAAACAAACAAAGCACCGACGTTTCAACGCACCACAGTCCTGAGAGATAATGGTATATTTGTTTTCTCGCCGACATCCTAGTTTTCTTAACCTAGTTTACTTTTTTTTTTAAAGGGAGCATCTTGTTTGTTAATTTGTTTTTGCTTTCAGAAGACACGGTGTGTCTAAATGTTGTTTGTTTATTAGCCCCTTAATAAAGCATCCAAGTGAATCGATGTGTCTATAGAGGGAAAATTATGTCTTCTGCAAATAACCATGCACCAGATTTGAAAGTTGCCAAGCCTTAATAATCCCCTCATGAGGAATGATAATGAAGCATCTTTTAAAAATATTACTGAAAGGTTCACATTAACAGGACCATAATAGCATATGTGGATCCATATAGATCTACCGTATACAATGACACGCTTACTGATGTGTGGGATTGTTTTGTTTGGCTTGGTTAATGTCGATTTAAAAGCTTTTAGCTCCAGCCCATTCCTTTTTTATCACATATAAGTATTAGTCGGGGGGCCACAGGCCCAAAAGCTCAAGGAATAGAGTTTAACCTGTCATGCTGTAGTTTTTATTTGTGTTTTTTCTATTAATTTGGTCATTAAGGTCCACAGATTGAAAGGAAACATCGCAAAAAAAGATTATGGGATATGTACAGCTTTTGTCCCCACACGTCTCAAGATTTGCCATTGACAGTGAAAGGGGAATTCAGGTCAAATGTCCACAAAATCTTGTCCCCACACGTCTAAAGATTTGCCATTGATAATGAACGGAGAAATTAGGTCAAAATTTTGCTAAATATGACGTAAATTAAACATCAAAACATTAAACACCATTGACATTGAAGGAAAAGATGACGTCATATGTAGACGATCAAACCAGCTAACCAATCACAGGCTTCCTGATTGGCCAGTATGAGATGATGTATGATGACAAGAGCGCCCCTTCACAAGGGGTGTGATTTTTGTATACCACACCATAGACAACCAATATAAGGCAAAATGTTCATCATGCTTTAAATAGCATGTGACATGTCAAACTAGGGGGTTTTCATGATTCTGAATCCATTTCAAGGGTAACAAGATGACTCGCCCCGTTTCTGTTTTCCTCCCAGAATTTTCCCCAGTGAGGGGTGGGAGAGGCTGGACAGCAGACGGCTGGACTTTGAATTTCTCTAACTATAAACTTTCATGACAGCAGACAGCCTAAGTACAAATATAATTTATGAAAAGCTACTACATTGAAGTCTGTTCACAGTAGTTGTTGTAGGCTATGTGGGGATTATCTGACGAGGTACCATTTGAGTGTGCAATACCTTACATAATACTAAATAATACTAAATTGTTTATAGGGTCAATATAAGTAAAATAATATAGCCTTTCTACAGGCGTATCTTTTTATATTTTTCCAGAAAGAATACAAACAGCCAATAGCATATTACAAAGTTATCCCCCTCACTGGTGACAATTCCGGGAGGAAAAACGGGCAAGCACCGGGGCGAGTCATCCGGTATTCATTCCAAGCATTAGTTTTGCACGGAAAACACTCCTTGGCCTACATTTGCCACTTGCCCAAATGTGCCCAAATGTGCTGACCTCATCACTTTTGTGCATGCAAAAGCATGCAAAGTATGACATTTAAATCTAAATCTGTATAGTTTGGGAAGTATAGCCAACTGTTTTTAGTACTGTGTCCTTTCTAAGTCCACCGACCTCCATTCGGGGAGTGGCTGAAGCACATCAAGACTTGAAGAGACCACGTCAACACATCAGATTGCTGTTGACCCTGCACATCCATGCGCCCACCTGTACGGACACATTTTAACCACCTTGGAGATGATGTCGTCAGGTTCAGACCAACACCACCTGCCTTGCTCTCACCAGCTTCTTCCCAGGTGACAACTAATGACCCAGTCCCCTCAGACAGACCCCATCAGCCCTCTCAGAAGTAACGGAAGGAAACACTGTTCTCTTCTCAAAGACTATACGTTGGTTCTCAAAGTGGGGTCCCGGGACATTTGGAGGTTAAAAAATAGCGTCACGATCATATTAACCACTTTAATGCTTTGGCTAATCAAAAATAGCAGATATACAAGCTCACATCCCGTCACTCCGTTCCGTGCTATATGAGCTTGTTGATCTGCTATTATATTGATCCAACTTCTACTGAAAAAGTACATTAGGCCACTTTAGACTAGTATATTTACACACATTTACACACTAGATATTATATCTATTGTGTAAATGGCAGCATACATCTTAGGAATGAGGCACCTGATCTCCTGAGTAACGCCTGATCTCTTCCACATCCTCCCACGCAGCTCCAACCTGCATGCCACCAGAAAGCAGAGATCTACAAGGACTGACTTCTTTGTAACCTTGGACCCTTGCTTAAACCCCAGGAGCAAGCAGCTAGTTACCAGGCCAGCCAGCCAGCCACCACCACCAGGCAGGAGCAAGCAGCTAGCCACCAGGCCAGCCAGCCAGCCACAACCACCAGGCAGGAGCAAGCAGCTAGCCACCCGGCCAGCCACCACCACCACCAGGCTGCAGTAAGCAGCTAGCTACCAGGCCAGCCAGCCAGCCACCACCACCAGGCTGCAGTAAGCAGCTAGCTACCAGAAGAGGCCGGGAGGCATACTTCGGTTAGACAGGCTGGAGTAAGCAGCTAGCTACCAGGCCAGCCAGCCACCACCACCAGGCTGCAGTAAGCAGCTAGCTACCAGGCCAGCCAGCCAGCCTTCACCAGGCAGAGCAAGCAGCTAGCCACCAGGCCAGCCAGCCAGCCAGCCAGCCAGCCTTTACCAGGCAGGAGCAATTAGCTGGCCAACAGGCCAGCCAGCCACCACCACCGGGCAGGAGCAAGCAGCTGGCCACCAGACAGGAGCACCATGTCGACTCTGGGCCGAGGCAACATCAACACCAATGAGGATCTGGTCTCTATGCAGCAGGTGCGTGAAATGCACTACAGCCTCCAGTTCGTCCAAGTCCAATATGCCTGGTGGCAGTTTGTGCACAGACCCATGAGTCCAGAGTTCGATACGAAGGAATACAAAGGAATACTAAATGCACTGGTTGATATAAATAGCACAATATATCATAGGATGCATTCATATACTGTCCCCTTACACCGAAAGTGACTTATGTTGCTATCTATCTGGCAGCAATTAACAAGAACAAACTATCCCTGCAATATGCATTACACTTAAAATAAAGTGCTCCTGAATAGACTTGTCCTCCTGATGAGCATAATCCATGTGGGTCCTTAAAAAGCACACTGGATGCTGTGAGTTAAGTTTACGCCAAATCAATTATTGAAACACACTGGTGATATAGGCTATACTGGCTGCACATGCAAACATGTTTATGAGCTATATTCAGACATTTTGACACATAGGTCGTTAAAAAGCCACAGTAGGAACTTGGAAGAGCATGAGCTGACTCTCAGAAGTGCAGTTCAATGCTTGTCGCCGCTGTCCAGCCCTCGCTGTGCTGAAATAACGGACGTGTCCCATTGTACAGCCGACGGCTATAAACAGTCAAATCTTGACTTGACATGTTTACTTAATGTAAAATAAAGTTCTCAAAAGACTCAAACGCTCATTTATGACTGACTTTAAAAAGCCTTTGACAAACTGCATTTGCAATTAGGCTTGGATATTATGAATAATGCAAAGTCCCTCCAACCAATTACATTTACAGGACAGCAATGAGTAACTTTTTTAAATAAATTAATAAATCGCCCGTCTGTCAAGTGAAAATGTGTCGTTTAACAACCTTGAAGCCCAAATAAAACATTTTAATGATGTGGAGGGTTCTTTTTCCCCCCCTTTCTTTTACAGACAGGTATAGCCGACTTTGATGAGGAGACAGAAAAACACAGCATCTCGTTTGTTCTTTTTCAAATTAAACGATACGTTATTAATAGCCGAAGAAGACGCTTCTCCTACCTGCCAAAAAACCTGCTCCCTTCCAGAGTCGAGATGATTTCATCTTCCCAAATGTTTCGCATACTTCTGCCAGGCTCATGTCTGTTCCTTTGTCCTCAGCTCAAACACGCTGACACATGACTTCATCGGGGGTGAAGTTTCTTATGAACGCTCAAACTGTTGATTTCAACTTTTTCTTTCTTTGCGTCGATGACAGAATTCCACTGTGTTGTTCCTCTGTGTGTGTTTTATTCGCGTGTTGTTTGTGAAGCGGCGCGTGGAGAAAGATCAATGAGACAAAGTTGGGGACGTGCCAGATTAAAGGCGGTGTTTAGTTATTTCTTTGTCTGTTCATGCAGAGAAGGTGCAGGGAGAGAGGCAGCGTTATGACTTTCTGTCCCGCCTTCAACTTCACGGCCGTCTCGCTAGGCTACTTACTGACTGACTGACTGAATGACTCAACCACGTGTTGGATATATTAGGCTAACAATCCCACCACCAGCAGCAGATTGATTAATTACTAATTAGACTAGAGGGCTCGTCAATATGTATACAATGTCACGTGGCATTCATTAAAGCAATAGGCAGTGTAAAACTATTCCTGGTGTAGGGTAGGAGGATAGGAATCAGACGGGTTTACAGACTGCTGGTTTATTGCGTTCTTTACACACCGGGGGTATCATTACAACTGGCCCATCACACACATGAACCTGTCACTCCAAACACCGGTACCTGTAACGCCCACCGTAGTACGGCGGCTCTACACGGACAAACAATAATTTAGTCAAATGATCAGGGAAATATTTCCTATTAACCATATGCACATATATGAACCTGAATATGGCATATATATTCTGTATTACAGTATATATGCCATATATTGGCATAATATGTTAATATATTTCAAATAAAACCATAGCACCACCATTATAGCCCTTTCATGTCGTCCATATGATTCATGAATGGTGTTAAAAACAGTTATGTCAGTGAAAAACAGTTAAAAGAAAAATTGCTATTATACAGTATTTCTGGTTTCAACCAATAAAACATAAACAGCTGCTACTAGTGTTCAGAGATGAACTTCAGAACTGTAAAGGATGGGGTAGAGTATGCTGGTATAGTGTATATAAATATGATATCACTCCTAGAAGGCACTCGTGCACCACAGTTTGTGAACCACTGGTCTAGTGGATATGATGTTGGACTTTCACCCGGGAGACCTGAGTTCGAATCCCAATGGATTCCAGAGGGCTGTGAACAGTTCAGAAACCTACCTGCCAGTGACATCATCGGTAGGCAGGTTTGGAAATTTCCAACTAGATATCAACCGTTATTATTATTAATCCAAGAACAATGTGCCGATGATGTCACTGGTAGGTATGTTTCTTTTCTTTTTTTTTATATTTTTTATCCCACAATTTTGCAACCCATTTTTTCACCCAGTGTCAATTATCTAATCAATCCTGGGCACTAAACTTCCTCTGCCAACCTGGGGGGGGGAGCAGACAGCGGACATGCATACTTTGCATAGTAGCCTAAGCATGAGGAGTCCAAGCTGCTTCTTTTCACCTGACAGGGGAGAGATTCCCCGGCCGGACGTAGCGCATGGAAGGAACACGTTATTCTGACGAGTTCCTTTCCCCTCCATCAGGCACCCCTGCTTGCCAGGGGGAGGTAGTTTGGAGACCAGGATTACTGCATGTTCTTTGTGAGGGTACCTACCCTAGGGGACACGGGGAGAACATGCAAACTCCACACAGAAAGGCCCTTTTGCCTTGCCACCTCGGGTATGGGCACTGATGACACGGAGGAGGGAAACAGACTAGTGCCCACAGCGTCCCCAGTGGGAATCGAACCCAGGACCTTCTAGCCGTGAGGCGATAGCACTACCGACTGTGCTACCGTGTCCCTAGGTAGGCACGTTTCTGAACTGTTCACAGCCCTCCCCTGAGGCTGAGAGACAGACCAAATAGATATAAACGGTGCCATCTTATAATGAATCATAGTAGTAATCTCTCTACATAGACACTAAAGGTCAAGGACTTCTGGACTAATTGACAGACCATATCTGACCAAATGTCCAACAAGAAAAATGTTCTTAGATTGGGGTCTCAGAGATACACATCTTATAAAATGGGGGTCCATGACCTAATGCATACTAACTAACTATATCAAACCGGGAGCCCTTGAAATTATGAAAGTTGAGAATCACTGGACTACTGAGGTGTGGAGGCTAACCTCATATAGGTCTAACTAACCCCCATTGGCAGAGAGAGTAGTCCAATCACTTGACCCAATTACAACTAGGAAGTAATAATACACACAGATTGTTGTTGTGGTACTAGTAAAGTTTGACAGAGAGCACGTACGATATGAATATTAATGCAATAAAAGTAAAAAACATATTATACTGTACTATTACAATCCCAAGATACAAAATGTCGGGCAGGCTATACAGACAGTAGTGTAAATTAAGTAACTAAGTAAGTACGTACATTTACTCAAGTAATGTTCTTTCACTTTACTCCACTCCATCTCATGAGGCCAATATTGTACGTTTTTACTCCACTAGGACTACATTATTTGAAAACTTTAGTTACTAGAACTTGATTATTATTAACCACCAACCTATATAAATATTTCGGCCGTTTGAAAATAGCCGATCTACAAGTTCAGAATGCGTCGCAGTGCGACACATTATGCGCTTGTAGATCTGCTATTTTCAAAAAAAGAGTATCCATTTTATACATTTGAAATGGGACATCCTGCAGATTGAGTATACTTTCTACTTTTGGTACTTTCATTACATTTTGACACCAATGCTTTTGTATTCAAGTACATTTAGAAGTCCAGACTATAATGTATAACATCTACATTGCACTATTGATACTTTTACTTAAGTAAATTACAGGGTATATTTTTCCACCACTGTACAACCTCAAGATACAGACTGTTAGATACAGAGTTCACACATCACTCTTCCATTAGATTTTCCACATACCAGATATCGGCACATGACAGGAATGCCACCTTGTCTGAAATGAGGACATGACACGAAGTCACAACAATAATCTGCTCCCATGTGACCGGCAGCCTATTCCAGACATCTGGGCCACCACTTGTTATGAATGTGCATGCGTGCGTGTGTGCGTGCACGTGTGTGTGTGTGTGTGTGTGTGTGTGTGTGTGTGCGTGCGCGCGTCTGCATGTATTGCATTACTATACTTGCTGGTACAGTAGGATTTGAAGAAATGTGGACAATTTTCCTGGCCCTCACATGAAGAGAAATTATTGTTTTATGGTTATACAATTAATTAAATGGATGTTGGTTAAGCTTATGAAAAGATTCAGGCTGGGGTTATGGTTGGGTCAGTAGGCTATGCTGATTTATACTGAGTTGCATGCCAGTGTCACACACTGAACAATAGTGGATCTGTGTTGTTTTTGGCAGATTTTTAGTTTTAGTCATAGTCTCTTGAATAGTTTTCATTTAGCCACATTTTAGTCACCTGGAATATTTTAGTGTTAGTCTAGTTTCAGTCGACTAAATGTCATAAGATTTTAGTCGACTAAATCTACAGTTGATTTAGTCGACTAAAATGTATTTTGGCGGGCCTTGATGCCGTCGTAATGGCTGATTTTACACCGATCTACAAGCTCACAACGTGTCGCGCTGCGACGCGTTGTGAGCTTGTAGATCGGCTATTTTCAGCATGCAACCAAGTGTAAAAGGAAATTAGTAAGAATACTGGATATCTTGTCCATTAGTCCCTTCATAGTATTTTAGTCTAGTTATTATCTGTTGACGAAATTGTCAATAGTCTTATTTTTAGTCATCGTAGCTTAGTTTTCATTTAGTTTCCATTTAGTTTTTGTCAGTGAAATAAGGTAGTCGACGAACATTTTTCGTCTTAGTTTTAGTCGACAAAAACAACACTGGGATCTGAAAGGTGTCACAGCACAACTGGGTTAGGGTTAATACAACTCAGGTAAGGTTACAAGTGGCACAAAAACAGGTAAAAATGGCATTCATGAAATTGCCATTCAGAGATGTGCAAGTTCTCTAACATGTGTGTGCGTGTGTAATGACCATGCCATATCCCTCTCATTACCCTCCCAGATACATCAAACTAAAGCCGGATGTGGCATCCTGCTCCCCTGACAGAGAGAGATGGTAATAATTACCAGTGTCTCCTGTGGAATAAGGGGCGTAAATTGATACACACTAAATACTGTACCTCAAGGCGCTCTCTCTCTCTCTCTCTCTATGTCGCCTTCTCTTTCTCGTCAGATGCACCAGACAAATGAATGCATCCAGAAGGAATTAATTGGATTTGGGGGCAGTCTCCTGCACGATCCACCCAGGACCAGACAGGCACCCCTCCCTTTTTGACGCACGCGCACGCACGCACACACGCGCGCACACACACACACGCAAACCTTACTCCAACCTTCCCCCCCCTTATTCCAGTCATGCCTCGCCGAAACGTCTGACACCCCTCCCCCAGCCTTCCATGGATCTGTCTGTGTCCCTTATCCCTCTCACAGACACACACACTCACAGACACGCGACTCCCCTGTGGATTGCAGCCTCTCTCTCTTCGATTGTGTTTCCATGGCAGCCACGTTTCCTCCACGTGTGGAATCAGGGAGAGAGAGAGAGAGAGGGAGAGAGAGAGACCACTGAATCTATTGATTCACGGTCTGCAGCCACACTTCACCTGCAGCAACCACACACGCGTGCACACACACACACACACACACACACACACACACACACACACACACACACACACACACACACACACACACACACACACACACACACACACCAGTTCAGATGTGTTTGAGTGGCTCACCATGGAATGTGCTAACGAGGAACCACCTGCACAGTAAAAAAGAATCAGTGTTAATTCATCCATTTGTAACTGTGATCTGTGAGTGTGCCATTGAGTGTACCCTGCACCCACTGCACCCTCACGGGTCCATTTGGTATACAGTTGTAGACCTATACACTCAAAAGAGTTCAATGTTTTACTATATTGTAGAGTCGTGGGGTTTGGCACCTTTCCAAGGGCCCCGACCTCTGTTGTCTGGCCCTGACCTGTCGTAATGAGCATGGTGCTTACATGATAATTGTAAACACAACTAAATATATACTGTGTTGTATACCAGATCCAGATACTGTTTACTTCAAAGCAGCATTGGATTTAACTCTTACAAGTGTAAAGAAATAGTATAGCTTCAATGTTTCAATTTGCATGCAAAGACACTTTTGATGCACATGTTCAGTTCCAGCTGATTTTATTTCCTTCTTGGAAGAAAAACAAAACAAAACAAAAACAAATTAAAAAAAACAACAATCTGTACAGAGGTCTGAGAGGCAGTGATTGACCCAAATATTGGCTGGTTTTGAGTTCTAAAACGTCAAATGATATTGGCATGATTGGACGAAACATGATCAAACACAGCATATTGCACAAATGAAAAACAACAGAAAAGAGACGAAAAGATGCCTGGAGAGAGAAACAAAACAAAACAAAACAAACAAAAACCTCCTCACACAATCATCTTCAACATAAGGGGATGTCCAAAGATGGCCACTCTAGTGCCTGTTGTTGATCATAATCATACATAAAACACACAATCTTTGCTCTATAGTACAGTCAGTTTACATAAATATCTTCATGTTCATTATTCTTTTTAAAAATCTTAAACACAACAGCTATAGCTACATATACCTGAATCTGAAATACAAATGCTATTTGCCATGCCATAATATAGGAAAACAATTAGCCTGCTATACGTAGCCAACAGGTACAGAAAGATTAAATACTATTTTTTTCCCTCCGATGCAATTTTTGCGCAATAACAGATGAAGCACTTCATGTGTCCCCCTCCCCTCCGAAAGTCTAGGCAAGTGGAATGAGTGTGAAAATTCCATCCAGTGGTTCAAATAAAACTTATTCTCGATAATAAAAATGCACACAGAGGTATTAATGTAGCTCTGTCTGACAGTGACTGTCTAGGTCTAGGATCTTTAGCCTGGTTTGCACCCTGCAGTACGACGGTGTGTGTCGTGCGGTGGGGTGTATATATAAATCAGTGGTTCCCAAAGTAGGGTCCGGGTTGACCCCCAGGGGTCCTCGAGGGGCTACATTATTGATACTATAGCGACCAAATGGACCCTTGCAGATCTGTAAGTCAGAGAATATACAAAGGGGGAACCAAATGGGACACTTTTGGGTCCATTTGGTTCCATTTCTACACTCTCTGAGTTATGGGGGTATACGTCGTAAAAAGAAACCACTGATATAAATTAGGCTTTTTCTCTCTCTCTCTCCCTCTCTCACTCATATAGGTCTGTGTGTGTGTGTGTGTGTGTGTGTGTGTGTGTGTGTGTGTGTGTGTGTGTGTGTGTGTGTGTGTGTGCGTGTGTGTGTGTGTGTGCGTGTGTGTGTGCGTGTGTACTGAGGGACGCGCGCAGGCAGTCACACCACGCAGGGCATGCTGCTGCCTGTGGCATCAGTGGCGCTTTGTTTATATACTTGGCTGGTGAAATCGAGTCACTGTGCCTTTAAGAAGCATGTGGGTACATATTGTAAACATTGTGTGAGGTTAGATTGTGCCAAACAAGCCCCTCTGCCGTTCTAAACATCAGAGACCCAAACAACAATGTTGTAGGCTACCCACTCGCCCCCACCCACCCACCCACCCACCCCCTCCTCTCTATAGATTTTGTACAAAAATACAAGTAGAAAATCATAACACACTTAATCTCCTTAAAGGTGAGAGACGTCGACATTTAAATAAGATACACTTCTAGCCCTTCCGCGCTGGATACAGACAGGTGTTTATGTGCACACACACACAAAACGAGATCTGTACGAGAAGAACAATACTTCAAAGTATAAAAAGTTTGGCCGGTATAAATACATCAATATAAAAACGTCGTCTTGACACAGAGGAACTACAAAGTTTTTTTTTGTTTTGTTGTTGAAGCACTAAGCGGAGAGTAATGCGCGTTGGGGAGCATTGGTCCTGAATTGTGCACTGAGTGTAAAGGATTGATTCTGAAGTTTTTTTTTTTCAGTCAGTCTTGTTTTCTTAAAAGTCCTGCCGTTGAAAAGAGAAGCTGGTGATAGTGTACTGTGTTCTATGGTCACACAAATTGCGTAATTACGCAGCAATGAACACTTGACGCATAATAACAACAACAACCAAATCCTCCTTATGGGAGGGGCATGCGTGTTGATTGATACTAAAATTATTCTTGAGTTCGGAAAGAAATACACCTGAATATCAACTTGATGGTCGACGTGAATCGGCTATATCATAAAGTTTATGATATACACAACAAAAGGGTAACCAAAAGTGGCGAGGTTCTCTATAAATGTTCAGGCTTGCCCATCACCAACTCTAGAATCAGTGTTCAGTCTCTTAGCGCCAGAGAGTTGACGCATCCTCTCGCGGATTGAATTGAATATCTCTCACTAGAGTCCGTGCGTTTTGCAGCTCGCATGGGCGTGTCTCTGCTTACATTAAATCTCCCAACTGCAAGCTAAGCATTTCCCCATCTGTGCGCTGCGCTCAGCAACACGCACCAAGTCCAGTCCATGAAGTCTGGGGAGCAGTTAACTACACCAACACACACCCGGACTTCAACGCGCATATATAGGCCACATTTCTTCCTTATCTCACTCTCCCTTATTTACTGAAAGAATGACGGAAAACAATTCTGGTCTCGCACGCACTTGCCTGTCGGGCGCTATTGTTGTTTAGACGTGGTGGGGACATTATATGGTTGGTTGTCTGTCATGGTTCCTTCAGTATGTGAACACCAGATTGGAGATGGTGGACTCCAACCAGTCTCCCGAGATCATCTCGCTGACCTCCGGCGTACAGTAGTCGGGGAAGTCGAAGTGAGACCCTGCCCCGCACTCCCCGAAGCTCCAGTCTAAGTCCCGGTCCAGCTCCGCGTCAGAGAAGCCCATGCTGCCCAGGGACATGCTCTCAAACCCGGGGCTCTGGCTCGGCTCGAGCCGCTCGTCCTCCAGCTCCTCGTCGGAGGAAGAGGAGGAGGAGGAGACGGAGGAGGACGAGTGGGAGGCCGATGGCGTCGGAGAGGACGCACGTGCGTACCGGAGACGCGGCGGCGGTGGTGGTGGTGACGCCGCCTCGCCGCCGGCCCCGGGGCTGTGCTCCTCGTACAGGCTGAGCGGGTCGCTGGACTCCGCCGAGCTGCTGAGCGTGGGACTCGCCGGTACTCCCACGGAGGGAGGCCCGCTGCTCTCCAGGCTGCCTGCGCCGCCGAACATGTGGCCGCCGCGCCTCGCCTGCTGCTGCTGCTGCTGCTTCTCCGGTATCTGCCTGGCGCCTGACGACGCTGACCTGGATTTGAAGAGCGCCTGGTGTTGGTGGTGGTCGGCGGGAGACACGTAGTCCTGCTGGCCCTGCTTGACGCCCCCCGGCTTGCCGTGCGTCCTGCTGCTCGCCCCCCTCGACCCGGCGCTTTTCTTCGCCGAGGAGGAGGACTTGGTGGCGCTGCGCTCGCCGCTTTTCTCCCCGCCGCGGTCCGTCTTGCTCGCTCCGCCGCTGGCAGACTTGGCCTTCTTCCTCGGCCGGTACTTGTAGTCTGGGTAGTCGGCCATGTGTTTGAGCCGGAGCCTCTCCGCCTCGCGGATGAAGGGAATCTTGTCGGTGTCTTTGAGCAGCTTCCAGCGTTTCCCCAGCCGCTTGGAGATCTCCGCGTTGTGCATGTCCGGCGACTGCTCCATAATCTTTCGTCTCTCGATCTGGGACCAGACCATAAAGGCATTCATGGGTCGCTTGATGTGCCCCGTTGGCGTTTTACACCACGCCACGTCGCTCCGTTCCCCAGAAGACGGGGACTCGGGCGTCGGCGACGCGTCCATCTCCAGATCCATGTCTCCCGTGTCCGTGGAGTCCCCGCCGGGGGAGAGAGCGTGCGTGCTCTCCGTGTGGCTCATGTGCTGCACCATCCTCCCCTTTCCAAGTTCCTCAGCTGTCTGGGAAAACTATACGCTTCTGATTCTGTGACAAAGTTCACGCGCGCAAGGCGCACTGCACTGTCCCAAAAAGAGAAAAAGAAAAGTAATTCCGCAAAGAAGCAGTCTGTGGAAGCGGTTGTGTGACGGGATACGCTTAGAAAGTTTCCCCTCAAGTGAAGTCTGCTCTCCTCCGTCTCTATTCAGTTTTCCCGAGTCCGTTCGTATAGACACCCGGCACTCAACTTTCCGTCTTTTCCCGTGTGCGTTTCTTCCCAAGATAACGCACGAAACAAGTGGAAAATCCTCACACACTGTATATGCTCAACAGTAACTTTCAGCTGCCGGTGCGACTGAAAACTCGCCCTGCGATGCTAATAAAAACACTTTGCCGTGGGCTGCAGTGTGAGTCTCTGATGTGAACGTGGCTGTCTGCGCAGCTTGTCTGAGCAGTTGGAGAACCATGTGGTAGAATGGAGCGGCTGCACTTTTTCATAGTCCCCTCTTTCCTGAGCGGTCTGTATGTTACTGTAAACATAACAACGAGAGCCACACTGTTTTATATCCTCCTCCCGAGATATAAAAGCGACGGCCGTCGGCCAATCAGCGGCTGTCTCCATCCTAGCTTTGCAGCGAAACCCCTCCCGCACGCCGTCCATTGGCTGAATAAAACGGGCAATAATAATCGGCGCGTGCAATGAGGATTGGTGTGTCTGACCTCATTCCTGTCAGACTCCACTGAAAGGCAAACTTGGTGTTTTAAAGGAACATGGTGTCCTTTCCCGTCCGCAAACCTAGAAGGATATACTTAGAACGACATTAGTTTCATGTGGATGGATCTTGCTAAATCTGGATTGTGTGTAATAAGGCATTTGGCATCCACAATACGCGACACTGCATGTGATACGGTAATTTATGAAAAGCCTTAGCCTATTAATGCAGCAACTTTGGTTTGGAAGCAATCCTATGGTGTTATGAAAGAGGACGGGGCGGCGGGGGGCTATATAGTAAGACAGTGCTGCTATGTGAGTTGAAAGCTCCCCATGCACCATCAGTCTCCCCACAGTGGTGTGTTTCTGTGACTGTCAGTCTGTCTGTGAGGAGAAGAGAGGTTTCATCTCTTTTCATCTCTATCCACGTCCTCAGTTGCGCTCCGGTTGGGTAACCAGCGACAGACTTCTCTCTCTCTCTCTCTCTCTCTCTCACACACACACACACACACACACACACACACACACACACACACACGCACACGCACACGCACATGCACGCACACACACACACACACACACACACACACACACACACACACACACACACACACACACACACACACACACACACACACACACACACACACACACACACACACACACACACACACACACACACACACACACAGAAGGGGGGGGGGGGGGGGGAAGCACCCGTCGGGCACCAGAGCTCAAAGTCTCCAGAGAGGATGAAGATGTCCCCTAAATAAAACAAGGAAAGCGAGGGCGTGTGCGCAAAATTGCCTTCATGGCGATCGGTGACCGGTGGCCACGCGTGCACAGTCCACAGACACCACCGAATCCCAGACAACAAGCCCACCACCACCACACCAGTCCGACTCCACACACAGCACCCCATGCATTATGTTATCATGTCCGTCTCATGTATGATCATATTACCGCCCGTGTCGCTAGATGTCAGACTAGAGCCAACGGGAGCGTATGAGATTTACATGTGTCCTATGTGTCGGCTGCGTGTGCGTGTGTGTGTGCGCGCGTGTGACTGTGTGTGTGCGCGTGTGACTGTGTGTGTGTGTGTGTGTGTGTGTGTCTGTGTGTGCGTGCGTGCGTGTGCCCCCATCTCCGGCAGATTTATCTCTCCTCTAATCAGTTGGGCTACAGTCATTAAATCATGTCAGTGATGTCATCAGCTCATATATTAACGTTCATACATCTACAAAACAGAGTAGCGCAATTACACGTCCCTGTTACATTAACACAGTCCATTATACTTCTCCCCATGTATAATTCAGTAAGTCCTGCCACGTGTATAGGTATATAGCTATATTATACCTTCAAGCATTTTTATAATCGAGGGATTTAACACAGTTCCGAAGCCAAGTCGAGTCGAAACGTGCTGCTCGTCTTGTGTTTGCATAAATCAAACACATAAACACTCTTATCTTTACTTGCCCCAGATACAAGCAAGCACCTGTCCTCACCAGAGTCACACTCTGTTCTGCACTCTCTCTCTGTCAATCTCCCTGTGTTTACACCTTCAGACTACACACCCACACACACACACACACGCACGCCCATACACACACACGCACGCACGCACGCAGTCACACGGCCACAGACAGAGGCACGTACAAGGTCTGTTTAAACAGGTGTAACGTGTCTACCTGTAATCTTATCTGCGCTGTGAGAAGCAGCTGTCAGGCAGCTTTCCACCCTGTCACCATGGCAGATGTACAGTCCAATTCTCTTTGCATTTATTTGTTTATTTTCTTGACATACTATAACTGCAGGGGATGCTCTGAGTGTGAGTCTATATACAGTGTACATCCAGTGCTGTATGCATGCATGCATGCACCGCCTTATATCTGTCTCGCTGTATATCATCTTCCTATCAATCGGAGGATCCATGTGTGTTTACCCCCAAATATATACAGCCTGTGTTTATGCCTAAAGGGATGGTGTCATAAGGAGAAAGTGTTGTGACAAATCTCACACATCTCAGAAATATGCCTCTGTGTGCGTGCGGCTGCGCATGCGTGCATGCGATGTACGTGTGTGATGTACGTGTGTGATGTACGCGCGTGTGTTTTTGTGTGTAATTGTGTATGTGTGTGTGTGTGTGTGTGTGTGTGTGTGTGTGTGTGTCAAATCCTGAACTCAGAGAGGGTATACAAAATGGAACGGAAGGGTCCATTAAGGGTTCCGAATTATCTACAATTTAGTTCAGGATCCCCCCCGGAGTTAAATGAGCACTCAGGGCTGGAACACTAGTCGGTATTGGGACTCGAACCCGTGACGCGCTGTGTCACCTAGGGGTCCGGGCACCTATAGGCTGCATTACCAGCCCCGACCACTAGATGACACGCTGCGTCACCTAGGGGTCCGGGCACCTATAGGCTGCATTACCAGCCCCGACCACTAGATGACACGCTGCGTCACCTAGGGGTCCGGGCACCTATAGGCTGCATTACCAGCCCCGACCACTAGATGACACGCTGCGTCACCTAGGGGTCCGGGCACCTATAGGCTGCATTACCAGCCCCGACCACTAGATGACACGCTGCGTCACCTAGGGGTCCGGGCACCTATAGGCTGCATTACCAGCCCCGACCACTAGATGACACGCTGTGTCACCTAGGGGTCCGGGCACCTATAGGCTGCATTACCGGCCCCGACCACTAGGTGACACATAGCGTGTCACGGGTTCGAGTCCCAATCCCGACGACCTTTGCTGCGTGTCACTCCCCAATTTCTCTTCCCAATTTACCGGTCACACTACTATCAATAAAGGCATAAACCCCCCCCCCCCCCTCCCCTACCCCCCCCCCCCCCCCCCCCCAAAAAAAAAGAACACTGCAGGATTGTACTGGTGTAACGGCTTACAGTATCTCTGTGGTAATCCTGACACTTTATTGCAGCGGCCTCAGAGTTTATAAGTCAGGATGTTATAAGCCGGGGCTGTGAAAGGGAACCGAGTTCACATTCACTATAGCGTGTTTAAGTTAAGGGGGCGGGGGAGGAGGGGGGGGGGGGTACACTATAAGCAGAAAAAGCCATGGTAATGTGAGACGGTATAGCGGGGCCCCCTCGCCTCGCTCCGTTGTCGGGGCGTGCGTGTGTCTGCGTAAAAGCTCCGCATGCCATCGAAGAGAGTTACTCATTACCATGTACTTGTGCTGTCTCAACCGCCTAGGAATGACGCGTCCGCTTTGACCTGCCTTGCTCGTCATCTGGGGTCAAACAACAATGAGGCCTTTGTGGATGTACGTACATGTGTGCGCGTGTGCATGTCTGTGTGTGTGTGTGTCTCTCTGTGTGTGTGTGTCTCTCTGTGTGTGTGTGTGTGTGTGTGTGTGTGAGTCCAGTCCCTAACTGAATTGGAGCTCTTCCAAGGATTGAAAGTTTAAACCAGTGGGAAGTCCCCTCCACCCTGCAGTCAAACAGGGGGGGGAGGGGGGGGGGAAAGAAGGCTAAGCGCCGATTTGCATATTCTCTCTCTCTCTCTCTCTCTCTCTCTCTCTGTGTCTCTCTGTCTCTCTCCCAGCTGCAGTGTTCTCTCAGCAGAGCATGGCTGTCAGAAGGCAAACAGTACAGGTGGCCACTGTCAGTTCTGACAAGTTACACAAGAACAATAACGGCATCCATATCCGTAACACAATGTACCGAGACGCCACTGAGAACTAGTCTGGCAGTAGCCAGACGATTAGATACATTATCTAACGTCTGGGACACTATAACTATTGAGAAGTGGCTAAGGACCAAGCCCCTAATACAACAACAAAATGTGTGACAGACGTATGAACTGACCAACCACAGATCTCCTCAGAAGCAAACACGGACCAACGACTGACTTCCGTTACAGCCCAGCCAATCAGAGCAGGCATGACATGCTGACTTGTGATTCAGGTCTCCCCGTCGCTGGATTTGATGATGTAAGACGGTGAGTCTGACAACGTAAGACTAACTCCTTGCTTCCTTCCTTCCTTCCTTCCTTCCTTCCTTCCTTCCTTCCTTCCTTCCTTCTAGGGCAGAGGTTCTCAAACTGTTTTTTTCCCCACAGCACCCCTTGAATTACGGTATACCGTTTAATAGCGTTTAGAGTGCTTACCGAAAGCGCTTTTACAACGGTCCATTCATTCATACATCGGGGAGGTGAAGTGGCGAACAGTCAAAGCCAGCGTCCTCACTTCCCACATTCACACACCAATGGCGGTGACCGCTGGGAGCAATTCGGGGGTTCAGAGTCTTGCTCAAGATAAGACAAGATACAGTATATGTCCCAAGGAAAACATGTGAGGATATCACTTTCTATTAGGACAGATTGAAAATAACTTAATACTGACGTTTAAGCTCCCAGCATCCCTAATCTTGGGGAAACACTAGCCAAACATAGCTAATCTAGGAGATCTACTATTTTTTGGCGAAGAGACTTGTAGGCTGAAAACGAATGCACCAAGTACAGTGCAACTGGCCGTTTTACAATGCTATGCGACACCTCTGGACGCGCGTCATGGCACCCACTTTGAGAAACCCTGTTCTAGTACTATAGGGCTATAGCCTATACTTGAGGATACAAACTGTCAGACTTCACGTGGTGGTAGAGTGTGACGTCTCGTCTACGATGCATCTATGGCTCTGAGTCTGGGCGAGGTTTCAGCCCGCTCAGAGCCCCATTCACTTTCATTACTTTAAAGTTATGTATTTACACAAAAAATGTGTAAATACTTCCTTATACGCTATGGGGCATTGTGCAAAAAAAGCCGTGGCGCACCCCGGTAGAGCGGTTTGAGATTTGAGATTAGCTACAGACAACCAACACACTGGACAAACAGACTCACAGACCCTGCAGACTGCTAGCCTCCAACAGAGCATACTGGTATATACGCTTTAAAAATGGAGATGAATACCTGACATATACCTGAAGACAGAGGACAGATATACCAATATGAGACGAAAATATGAAACAGGGAGAGCAGCCTATACAAGTCAGAGAAAAGAACCACAGAACCAGAGAGAGGACTTGAAAGACTGAAAGGCCACTATACAGAAACAGGAAAGGATCCTATACTGTACACATTGTATTCATTTGATAATTTGTTTATCCCATGATTTTGTAACCCATTTCCTTCGCCCAGTGCCAATGCCTATAAGATGTAATCCTAGGCGCTACTCTCCCTCTAGTGCATGAGGAGTGAGCAGGCCGATTCTTACAACCTGACGGGGGTGGGGGGGGGGTTCCCCCGTAGGACGTAGTGCGTGTTAGGAATACGTTATTCCAAGCAGTTCCTCTCCCCTCCATCAGGCGCTCCAGCTGACCAGGCGTGCAGCAGTATATTACTGCGTGAGTTTTGTGAGGGTACCGTCCTACCCTATAGGGGACACGGAGAGAACATGCAAACCGAAAGGCCCTTCGCCAACCCCCACCTATGGGCGCTGATGACGCGGAGGAGAGAACACGACCCCAGCACCCACAGCGTCCCCCAGCGGGAATCAAACCCATGGGGACCTTCTAGCTGTGAGGCGACAGCACTGCCGACTATACGCCACCACTAAAGCAATAGTATTAGCCACTTGCAACTGGACGCGAGTTTTCTCTGTAGTTGAGCCATTTCTTCCCCCCTGTCTACACAGGGATAGGATCCAGGTATTGCACAGCATGTTAGGAGAAGAGAGCATGGCAAGAGTGCCTCGCTTTCTGTCCAAAATGCACAACCAGATGTATAGATATAGGCCTACTGTCGGAGACGGGGAGAAGTGACGGGAGCATGCAAAGATACGAGAGTGAGCGACAGGCAGAGAGAGAGAGAGAGAGAGAGAGAGAGAGAGAGAGAGAGAGGGGCGCAGTCAGGTTTCGCCACACCCCCCCCCCCCCTCCTCCTCCCCACCAAAAACTTCCCACATCCCTCGCTCCGTGTGGTGACAAGGCAGATCAGATGAGTGCTGTGTCATAGTAGACTAACTGCAAAACTTTCACACACACACACACACACTCTCTCTCTCTCTCAGACAGTGAACTAGAGTACCAGTATACTGCTACAGGACCCAGATGTAAAAAGGAGACGCACACGCATGCACACACGCACACGCACACACACACACACACACACACACACACACACACACACACACACACACACACACACACACACACACACACACACACACACACAGATGCACACACACACACAACTACACTCTTCCACACTCAGAAACGCTGATACGACAATAGTTTTTTGGGGCCATTGTCTAAAAGCCAGAGGAGAGGAGAGGAGAGGAGAGGATGAGTTGAGAAGAAGTAGAATAATGGGAGAGAGGCCAGCAAAGGAGAGGAGAATGAGGACGAAGAACTTGTCGGCGTCATGCTGCGTTCTTTCCCCCAAAAAGCGCCACCGCGTCGAAAGATGATGTCGGAAACGAACGGACTAAAACCCGGGGACATTTCTTCGGAAAGAAATCGATGCAGACTTTGGAGGTTATAACACAGCAGGAGGCGAGAAACGAGCACAGGAGGAGCAAAAAGAGAGCTGCTCTTTTTTGGGGAAGTGCATGCGCCGTCTCCTGGAGTTTGAGAGCGGCGTGTTCGCGAGGTGAACCCTCGCACCACCAACGCCGTCGACGCCGCCGCCCACCAACACCGGAGCGGAGGACCGAGTCTGCGAAAGAAAGAACAAAAAATCAACGGAGAGAAGTTTTAGAAAGCAAGGAGCAGAGAGTGGTGGGGTGTGCTGGGGGTGGGGGGTGGTGTGTGTGTGTGTGTGCGTGCGTGGGGTTGGTAACAGAGGTGCATGACTCATGGACATTTCCCCGAAAGCAGTCTGCAGTGCTGCAGAGTGCTCTGCCACTGTGCTCTGCAGCCTCCCTCCATGTCCTCAGCTCAACTGCTGTCTCCTTACCTGCACTTTATACTTCATCACTCTCTTCCTCCATCTCTCTCCCTGTCCCTCTTTCTCCCG
>NC_139697.1:23726638-23741186 GCF_964188405.1 Protomyctophum parallelum | reverse complement strand
GTTGTCGTGCACCCCCCCGTCCATGGTCAGAAACACTGTGCGGGTGTGTGCGTGTCGTAAGAGAGAGAGACAGCTCTAGAGAGAGACAGAGAGAGAGAGGACAGCTCTAGAGAGAGACAGAGAGAGAGAGAGAGACAGAGAGAAAGAAGAGAGAGACAGAGAGAGCTCTCGTGCAGTGATTCTTAAGTTTGTATGTATTAGGCCCGCCACGGACCCCCATTTGAAAACATTTGTATCCCTGGAACCCCGATCTAAATGGTAAAATCCTCAGTAACATAACTCTGATCAAGTAGGCTACAATTGGAACCAAATGGACGCCATTTGCACACTCTGCAGGCTGTATAAGGGTGTATTTGGTTCCTATATATAGCTCTAAATCACTGAGCTGGGGACCCCCTGGAACTCCCCGTTATGGACCCCTAAAGTGGGGTGGGGTGGGGGGTCCCCGGACCCCATGTCGAGACCCATGAGTGCTCCAGTGTGTTGCCAGGCCTGCATGCCTGCCATGTGTCTGATCATTAGTCCCCAGTGGAGACATTGCCACTGTGAAGAGGATCAATACCAATAGAGGAGCAGATAGATCAGCCCCGGCGTTGGCCCGGCTCCCCCGGGAGTCCTGCGTGGCAGTTTGAAGTCATTCTCTGAAGCAACATACCTCAGTCACACACTAACAATGTCTTTATCCGGGGCTGAACCAATAGGGGCCTCTGGGAGACGGTATACGAGTCTAAAAAATAATGTATCTCTATGCACGTGCGTCAGATATGGCAAGAGAGGCTCAGTGACGTTTCAAAATTCAACAGGGGGATAAGTTAATGAACATAAGACTAAGAGCCTAAACGCCCCCACTAGCGCCCCCTAGAGGCCATGCTGCTCCTTACACCCGACTGGGAATGAACTCGAGGAGAGGGCACAGGGGGCCGCGGCAAGAGCATTAGGGTTCATCCTGCAGTCAGTCTATATTAGATTATGAGATATATGCCGAGTGCAAAGTGGACATGTTGGCCTGATGATGGTGCTAGAACTAGAGAAGAAAGGTCACGGGGTCACCAAAATCAGTAGCGTTCATCCTTGCTGAGCGCCTTCAGTTTCATGGCAAATCTTCCCATTAGGCTTTGCCACATGCTTTGTGTGTGTGTGTGTGTGTGTGTGTGTCAAAATCATTACAATCCATCCTCCTGGGAGCATGAATGCCTCTCAGCAAGTGTCATGGGAATGCTCCCATGAGAGCAGCGATTGTAATGATAATTTGTAATGATAATAACATTAATAGCGTCAATAAAAAATCCTGGTATCCTTTTTTCTTTAAACCTTCAAAATGTACTTTTTGGGGGGCCACCGGTGGCACAGTTGGTAGTGCTGTGCTCGCCTCACAGCCAGAAAGTCCCTGGGTTCGATTCCCGCTGGGGACGCTGTGGGCGTCCCCGCGTCATCAGTGCCCATACCTGAGGGCGGGGGGTTGGCAAAAGGGCCTTTCTGTGTGGAGTTTGCATGTTCTCCCCGTGTTCCCTAGGGTAGGTACCCGTCACTAAAAACATGCAGTAATCCTGGTCTCTAAACTGCCTCCCCCTGGCCAGCCGGGGTGCCTGATGGAGGGGAAAGGAACTGGTTGGAATAACGTGTTCCTTCCAGGGAAACTCCCCCCGTCAGGTGTAAAGGAGCAACTTGGACACTCAGGCATGAAGGAAGCATGAGTTCAAGTCCGTTGCTCTCCCCTTGTCCCTCATATATGGGGACTAGGTTGGCGGAGGGTGTGCAGAGCCCAGGATCACATTCGATAATTGACACGGGTGAAAAATGAGTTACAAAATCGTGAAAAAAACAAAAAAACTTTTAATTGAGATAATATTATGTTGGTTCCAAGCTGGAACACGATCAATCGATTGGCTGTTAAAATAAACATGCTCTAAAACACTTTGGAGATATAAAAGTGAGCCCTATGGCCTGAACCACAAGCGTTTGGGAACCACTGCGTTGGACTTTGAGATAAAGGAAAGGCCATGTGCTCAAACTAACTCAATGTGTATACTGTAAAGGGACATTCTCTGGGGACCATGAAGGTGCACAGCAAATTCCACCCATATCCAGCTGCTGGTTTTTGCCAGCTCAAAAGAAAAAAAGGCTGATGAGTTTTTAAATATGGAATTCTATGTAGCAACTTTCCTCGACCAACGCTCACTGTCGCAAAACCCTAGTATAACGCCATCAGGCGTTTGTATACTGAAATAAAAATGGGCTGGCAACATTCATCTGGCAATGACAAGCGGTGTGTTTTGCAGATGAGTTCACTACTGGCACGGGCAGCCACGTTCTGATTTGGGGGGTGTGATGCCAACGGCTGCCAACAACCCCCCCCCCCCCCCCCCCCACCCCCCCCCCCATACTCCCCCACCCCGTGGCAAAAAGAAACATAGCATTATGCTGCACACACACACACACACACACACACACACACACACACACACACACACACACACACACACACACACAGTGGCAGTCTTTGCTACCACATTATTTCAGATAGCAATTGGTGCACAATAAACTCTAATAACAGTGTGTGTGTGTTCAGTAGACCTACAGACTACTCTGTATGTGTACCCTTTTGACCCCCAATGAATTACTAGGCTACCGCTTTTACTAAGAGACGAGACATAGAGGAATGTTAACAAGGAGGCCAATAACTCACTCTCTCTCTCTCTCTCGTGTACTTGGCTGATGACAGAAACATATATATTATTATTATTATTATTTTTATAATTGTTTTTGAGTGGTGCAACCACACTCCAAGGAACGGCAATGTCCGTGTTCACCCATATGCCTGTGTTCATCTATGTGTGTGTCTGTGTTGGTTAATGAGCACCAGTATATGACTATGAGTACCAGTAGGGGCGCTGTTGTGCCAGAAACAGAGAGAGGGATAGTGCTGCACTGTTGCCTGCTAATGAGAGAGAGAGAGAGAGAGAGAGAGAGAGAGAGAGAGAGAGAGAGAGAGATAGGTGGGGGGGGAGTTGCACCACTCAGTTCACACGGGTGTGATTCTTTTTTTTTTTTGGGGGGGGGGGGGCTTTCTATACCTACAGGCTCGTGAATCGAACCCGCGCCTCACTGTCAGGCTGCAGTAGAGCCCCCTATGTGGGGATGCACCTTAACTGCCAGTTCATCGGCTTCCAGACAAAAATATACTTTACATATACACCAGGAATTAACATTAATCAGATCTGCAGATAACAGTGACGTTTGAATGACAGAAATCCATCCAGGAATGAGTGCAGTATCTTACTTGACCTTACTTGAGCTTACTAGACGCGACGTGACGTGACGTATCGTGTCGTGCGTTACAATAACACAACGCATAAGCATAACACAGCGTAGGGCACGGCGCCCCTTCAGAACATGTTGAGTAATAAACCATCAGAGTTATTTTGGCCTCAAGTCAAGGCCAATTTCATCATCACTATAAACACAACAATACACAAGATCATAAATGTGTTTGTTCTGAACATCCCGGGCGAGCCGTGAGGTGACTGCCCCTTCCGCATCGCTCCTTAACCCATTTTGACCTGAGATCAGATTTCTAAAAATGTCTTCTACATCCTGACAGTTTTCTGAAAAAGCTATGTTTCTATGTCAGTCGTTCTTTGATTTTTCAAAAATAGCAGATCTACCAAGCCAATCTACAAGCCACTCGGTGTGGCGCGCTATGAGCTTGTAGATCTGCTATTTTCCCAAAAGCTAAAGCATAACATAATGCTAACACCAAAAGGGGTTCCGCCCCAAAATGGCCTAGAATGTCCTCTACTAGCGCTATAGAGTAGGAAGGGAGTAGGACGTTGTGAACGAGTGATTGATGTTGACATACCCTGCCCGGCAGAATTAACCATTAAGCTGTTGTTACCAATTAGCATAAAGGGTCACAATCAAGGGCCTCAGCATTAGTACTGAATTCCCAGTCGTGTCTGTTTCTAAAAACACTGTGGAAGAGTTTGTACACCCAGCATTATCGAGAGCTTATACTGAATCAATTCAGCAATCTGTTGGCAATGCTGCTGTGGTTCACAAACATCTCTGTGAATGCTGCACTTTTTTTTAATTATTATTATAATTTTTTTAAAGATTAGTTTTTGGCCTTTTGCCTTTATTGATAGTTATTAGTTAAGATAGACAGGAAAGTGGGACAGGAGGGTGGGAGAGACATGCAGCAAAGGTCGCCATGAACGTGACCCGAACACGGCATGCGCTGCCAGGCCAGAGCCCACACGCGGCACGCGCCCGGGCCACTAGGCCAGCAGGCGCCCCACTTTTTTAATTTTTAAATTCCTTAACATTTCATAACTCGATTATAGCCTATGTTGACGTAATCAACTTACGAAAGACTTCGGAGAATCTAGACTAATTGACTATACATACCGGTGCTCGACGCAGTGTTTACAAGGCAAGCCTCCCTGACCAACATTGGCACTGATAATCAAATTGCCAACAACAAACCCAGTGGTCCAAACTACAGTGGAAGTTATTTATGGATGCACGTACACTGGACACTAGGGAGCACTCGGTTCATTCTAAATTAAATGTAGGCTATACCTCTCAAAACTATCTAGCCCCAAACTATATGTCTGTTTAAGTCGTTTAAGCAGTAGTTTGAGATTCAAACAAAACTGTCAGTAAACCTGTCTCGGCCTGCAGCAGCCTAAGCTCATACGTCTATCCAGAAGATATGTTTTCAATTTCAACAACAGCTATAGGCACGATGCTCTGCTGGCTGCTTGCGGGATGCTAAGCTACGCTGTTGTGTCCAAGTTTCAATCTGTGAACACATTCATCACATGCCGAAAAGTCAGTCGAGATAGAGATGTAGATCTCTCCCCTCTCTCTCTCTCTCTCTCTCCCCCTCGCTCTCTCTCTCTCTCTCCGAGTACTTTCCTGGAAAGAGGAGATATCAGGTCCAGATGTAGAGGAAAAACTGGGTCACCACAGCAAACATGTGCCAGACCCTATATTTCTCCATACGTACACTACAGGCTTACTGTACAGCACAAACACTTGCCAAGTCAGGCCATTTTCTTCCCCAGTGCCTAAAATAGCATGAAGCATATAGCTTGTGTGTGCTCGCGTGCATGTATACTTTACTTCACTGTATACTTGTGAAGGCCAAAAAAAATGCCCCCACAATATATTGTGGGAATTTTAAGGAATAGACATTGTGAGGAGAGAATTTCCTTGTCCCGACAAGAGAAAGGTTGAGGTGAAAGATAGCATTAGGTAGGCCTACTCAGAGGTTAGCCTTAGCAGTCAGTTAATGTTATAGAGTTATACCCCAATGATATTTAGCTGTGCGTCGATGTCACGTACAAAAATAGCCAATCTACAAGGTCACAACATGCCGCACTGTGACACACTGGGAATCTACACTATCTGCTATTTTTGGCTTTGGGTTTTTAGGGTTCCTTAACGGCCAAAAAATGACATTAATAAAATTGCTAAAATGTTGACGTCCTCAGAAGTATAGTAATACAAACGTGCGTGCGTGCGTGCGTGCGTGCGTGCGTGAGTGCTTGCCGTGCGTATATATAGGCACATTTATGTGTTTCCATCTGGCATGTATCTTGCATATATGCACATACGTATACATCCGTGCCTGCTATGCATGCATGGTTCCCCAACAGTAAATCTGCACCATTTTATCATAAGTACAGGGTGTGTTTCACCAGCAGCAGAGCTTTGAAGTTCTGCTCATTTCTCTGCAGCCTTTTGTCTTAACGTCTCGTCTCGTATGACATCCAAAGTAGTAGCTGCCCTTAAACCCCCAGACCCATCCACTCTAGCTAGCGTGTCTCTGTGTCTCTGCCATCGCAAACAACAGCCATCTGACAGCAGTTGAGGAGTGAGGGTTTGGCCCACAGATATTTTTAATGGGGAGTTTACAGGCGAACAAGGCTTTTTTTCCCTCTTTTTTTCAACACGGGGGGGGGGGGGGGGGGCGAACTATAAGTGCCCAAGTACTAAGTTTGCTCGAGAACAGTACTTTAGAGAGGGTTATAGTTCACCCCGTGGTGACCAGCAGTACGTGGTTCCTTATGGATACACAAAGGAGACTCTCTGTGTCTCCATAAGGACCCACTGCTGGTCATCAAAATATTGGCTTAGGAATGCGACTATATATATATATATATATATATATATATATATATATATATATATATATAAATATCCATGAATTCAAGTAATTGATAATAAAAAAATGTGGGGAGTGAACTATTCCTTTAAGTACACATTTGAGGTGCATTTATTTTACTTGAGTACGGCATTTCGTTTTTCAATAATCTTTACTCGTCTATGCGTCTCAGAGGCAAATATTACACTTGTTCCTCCACTGCAGTGTATTTAAAAACAGAGAGAGAGGCAGTTGGAGAGAGAGAGACAGAGAGAGAGAGAGAGAGAGGGAGAGAGAGAGAGAGAGAGAGAGAGAGAGAGAGAGAGAGAGAGAGAGAGACCCCTGCTTTGTGTTCCCGGGGTCATAAGGAATCTGTTAGGACGATCGGGCCAGTCTGTTGAGAGGGCTTTGACGCGTTCGGGGGGGCTCTGGAGCAGAAGTGCGCTTGGCCTGTAACCGTGCATGGCCAATGTTTATGGTGGCTCTATTTGGGTTACAAGCCTGGGTACATTATAGGAATGGCCCGTATAGCTCTAGGGCAGAGAGAAAAAGAGAGAGAGAGAGAGAGAGAGCACTATTTATGTATGTGCATCTTCACATTTGAGGTCAAGCGTGCTCACTGCTCAGTCAGAGCCCTGCATGTGAGTTCAGCAGAGTATATGACCTGTTTCAAAAAGAAGTATGTGGTCAGACCTATATGCGATGTAGAGAGGATCTCACTGTGTATATACATCCTCGCCCTCAGCCTTTCCTCTTAAACTTATAGCACTTCACAAGCAGTGACAAATTACATTGCTGAGAGCAACATAGAAACACGGACACACACACACACGTACACACACACACACGTAAGCTGCACACACACACACACACACACACACACACACACACACACACACACACACACACACACACACACACGCACAAACTCACTGCACCGGCTGGGGGGGAGAAAAAAAACTCCAACATAAAATGATCGGACTAGACAGCAAGTGTCAACCCAGGGGGCGAATCAGCTGTGTTTCGATGCGTAATCGGCCGGCCGTCTGACTAGGTGTTGTGTGTGCGCGTGAGTGTGCATGTGTGTGTGTGTGTATGTCACGTAGGGTCAATCCTTGGAATTGCCTAAAGGAGCATTGCGTTGATGACTGTCGGGGAAGGGGGGGGGGGGGGGGGGGGCGCAGGTCAGCTAGCCCTGTCCATCAAGGTTTTTAAGTCTTTAGACCAATTTCTTCAACTTGGCTTTTAGCAAAGCTTAATTTTGTATTTTTTAATTTCATCACCCGTGTCCTATATTGTTTTGTTTATACTTTGTCTATACCTGATTGCACTGACTGTACTAGATTGTGATGTAATTGCATCGTTGTTTCACTTCTTTTGACCTGTACAGCACTTCTGGTCCATGACAGTCGTTTTTAAATGTGCTTTATAAATAAAGTTTGATTTGGCGGAAGTTTGATTTGCCGGCGTCGAGCTACCAGGACATAAGCGAGAGTGAGGACATAAGCGAGAGTGAGGACATAAGCGAGAGTGAGGACATAAGCGAGAGTGAGGACATAAGCGAGAGTGAGGACATAAGCGAGAGTGTGGCAGCTTTCTGTTGGTTCCATTTGACTCTCCACTCTTCTGCTCTCCTCTCCTCTGTCTGTGTAGGCACTAGGGCAGTGCTGGGGAAAAGTACTTGCATGTTGCAAAGTTGTACTTAAGTACAGTAGGCTACTTAAGTAAATGTATACTTAGTTACTTTGCACCACTGTGAGGACATCAGTGTAGGTCTTTGCTGTCAGGCGGAAACCGTGTATATCCCAAACCAGTGGTGGAAAGTAACTAAATAGATTTACTTAAGTAGTAGTACTGTACTTAAGTACAATTTTGAGGTATTTGTACTTACTTGAGAAATGTCAATGTCCAATATTTTTACTTCTATGACGCTACCTTTCAGATCTAAATATTTGACTCCACTACTTTTATAAGAAACAATTTACGTGGTAGATTTTGAAAACATATACAACAACCACTTGATGGAGATAGCACTTGACGACAACAAACGTGCATGAGATCATTTAAAATAGTCTCATGGAGCACGCCATCTCTGCGCGTCCTTTAATTGGTGAATACAAGAGCACGATAAATAAGGTTAACATGTGTTTAACAGTTTCCGTGCCGGGAATGGATTACTCCAGGTTAATGTCGCTGCCGTATCGGACATACCCGCCTTTTGTTTTATGTGTTTAATCCGCCGTAATGTAATGAATCAAAATAAAATCCGTCTTCGTCGCGGAGTATGAGACTGGATGCCTTCGCTGTGATGACGAAACCGGAAATCGTCACATGCTGTGGGCTGCTAGGGCTTCTGGGAAATTGAGGCCAATGGAAATGCATTGGGTGCAACGCCTCATTGAAACCAATCTTGTGTGCGTCTTCCGGGTGCACCAAGATGGTGGATGCTACACACAGATCATAACAAACCACGGGAGCTTTTTTTGATGGATTTTCGCGGATTAAAAGCCCAAATAATTCAGCGTATGCTCTAAAGGTAATACAACAATCTCGGCAGTGAAGGGGGGTTGATTAAAATGCGGGTTAATCGTAAAAAACAGTCAAACTGTTAATCAAATTGCATTAAGTTTAAAATATCACAGATTGAATAATAGAATGAGTTTACAGAGATCTCTGGGCGTCCAAAATGCTCTCCCCTCTCAGCAATATACAGAGTCACTGAGTTCATGAAGTGCGGCGTACTCTCCTAACTGTCCCTCGCCCATTCATACGTTAACAATGCAAAATGTTATTTCTACAGAATCATCATTTCTGCGCGTCGCCTTCTGGGAGACTTCTGCTTTTCCTCGGGTGACATAGTCATTTTCAACCTAAAGAGAAAGGAGACAACACAGCCTTTAGAAATATGGGAACTAATGGGTTAACAGTCGTCGCTTGAACACTTGAGTTGCTATATGCATCTATATGTTCGTTTCTCAATACTTCCTGAGAGGCGCATATTTCGGGCCTGGTGTGACAGCATCAGGCTTTTTGCCCTGTGAGAGGATAAATATTACACATTGTCACAGTACAGTATGTACAACACGTCTGGGTATCACATTATAGCATTGATTTATATGAACTGCTTCATGTGGTATTCTGTTGGGAAAACAACTATACAAATAATAATGTGGGTCAAGTGTTCAAGCATAGACACACACAATAACATACTACTATACTCATACAATTCAGCAAAACAATTTTATCACACTATGCTATAACTAATTGGCACTTTTTAAGACGAATGGATATGATTAGACAACAATATAATTGAAGAGGATATAATCAAAGGATATCTCAACAGAACCACTTCAGCCTTACATACATTTTGGCCATTTGAAAATAGTTGATCTACAAGCTCAAAATAAATAGCTGATCTACAAGCTCACAATGCGTCGTGATGCGACGTATCTAGTACTTTCTAGCCTACTTTAAGCACATTTTGATAGCAATACTTTAGTACTTTTACTCGTCAATTTTGAGTACCCTACTTGAGAAATTCTACATTGCAGTATTGATAGTTTTACTTATGTAAAGAAATTTGAGTACCAAACCTTTCTGGAAATGTAATAAAATAACCTGCAGGTCCAGCAAGCAATTATATAACATGTTAGGTCACAGCTGAACCTTTCACTGGTTAAATCCCACAGATAGACTGGCATATTATCCATGTTTTAGGGCACGTCATTATGGCTGAAAAGTTTTCTACATTTTTCCAAAACTAAAGCGGTGCCCGTTGGACATGGCCTATACTTGGAACGATGCAAGTTGGGAATGAATGCCCCACCCAGTGATTATGTCTGTGTCCCTTTTATACCTATATATGGCGTGATTTGTCTATGCATAATGTCAAGACACATTATATGTTCTCCATATATGGAGATCTAGGTTGTGATCAGGTGAGATCAATGGCAAATTTGGGCCCGGTCCAGAGCCTGCATGGGCAGAGGCTTGTGTGCCGGTTCTGGACAACCGGCTATCCGGCGGACTCGACACCGGGTACTGCACTCCCTGCGGTGGTGTGGTACGCCTGTGTAAATTTGAAGTCGGTGGGGCGAACGGTTCACGAGTTACATGGATTACAGACTGCACTACACACGTACAGAGACTTGGCGTATTTATATCCACCACAGTGCACCCGGTCTTTATAAAATGGTAAATGGTGCATTTATATAGCACCTTTATCCAAGGCGCTTTCACACACACATTCATACACCGATTGCGGCGGAAGTCATGCAAGGTATCAACCAGCACATCGGGAGCAATGTTCAGTGTCTTGCCCAAGGACACTTCAACATTCGAACCGCCGACCCATGGGTCATTGGACGACCTGCTCTAACACCTGAGCCACAGTCGCCCCACAGCACACCCGGAGGATGCAGTGGGTAATGTCGAGCTACTGTACTTCCTCCCATTGGAGGCTCCTCACTGGCAGGTGAACCAGTAGGCTACAACAACAGTGTCAACACAAAAATGAGGTGGAATTAATTGTGATTATACTAAAGCCTATAGTCCACACCGCAATGATTTGACTATTTGCAACTTGCAAACCAGTTGCAAGAGATTGCAGCTGTCTGAATGGACCCGTTGCAGGTCGGCAGTTTTGGGATAATGTTGTGCTGCGAGTGGTCCCAAGCTGTGACTAGTTGCGTTATGAACCATTGGTGTGGACATGGGCTTAAATTGGTGATAAGGGGTCCAAATAAAAGACATGCAGACATACAAGGTTTCTGCTCGACATTGACGTGTAAAGCGTGTATATGTGTTTCCAAGAGGAGTCTGGTGACACATCTATGAACCTGGCCTTTTAATGTCATGCCGTCGCGCATGACAGACGACTGACGTGTGAGATTTGACGATGTCTGGACCCGGGCTTGACTGACGCGCTCGTCGAGGCTCTCTGATTCCCGCCGCGCTGATCATATTTCAGTCGCTGGACGACGGGAGATGTATGTCAGATGTGGGGTGTAAAAAATAGTGCTCAGACGATCTAATGGCCCCGTGTGCTCTGCAGCGAGCAGCGGAGCGTGTCCACTGGTCACACGACATCAAAAGCTCCAGTCATTAAGTCAACCACGTACAGCTGTACACACAGTAATGGCATGCCTGTTTCGCAGGGGTGAGGTTTTGCTGGAATATCTCTTTTTATGACAACGTGAGTGCGTGTGCGTGTGTGTGCTTGCGTGCGTGCGTGCGTGTACTGTGTGTGTATGATTGAGGAGCTATAGCTGGCTCGAGTTGTCTGCAGACAGACGCGACAATAACAGCACAGTGACGCAGGGGCCTCCAGGGGACACTGTAAATAGAAGCTTCTAGGGGGAGAGAGAGAGAGAGAGAGAGAGAGACTAGACAGATGAAAATCAAAGAGTGCATTTTGGGTCTGTAAGAGCTTACATGCAGTAGTAGTGCGTGCGTGCGTGCGTGCATGCGTGCAGGTCACTGTCTCAGAACAGCATATTCCGGTGTGCCAGTGATAGTTGCTGACTGTCTGCGTCTAGCCTCCACCGCTACGCTCACTGCCTTCAGTCTTATCTAACTAACTGAGCTATAGGAGAGGGCTACTGCAGGGAGACAGAGAGAGAGACAGAGACAGAGACAGACAGACAGAGAGAGAGAGAGGGTGGGGGGGGGGGGGGGGAGCGATAGGGACCTGGAGAGAGAGAGATGAGGAAGAGAGATAAGTGTGAGAGAAAGATAGGAGGACGAGAAAGAGAGAAAGAGTGAGGGAGGGAGAGATAGAGACACAGAGAGACTGGCAGAGAGAAAGCGAGATACTGAGATAGAGACAGAGATAGAGAGACAATGGGAGACCAAGAGGGGAGACAGACTTGATCGATTGATTGAATACTTTATTAACACGCCTTTTAACAGTATAGGTAATAAAGACAGAGTTTATAAAGGATAACATGCAGGGGCTTGTTACCATTGTGGTCTAAGACAGATAGGGACTACGAGCTATAGAGATAATTAAGGGGAGAGAGGGAGAAGGGAGAGAGCAGAGAAGGGAGAGAGCAAGAAAAAGGACAACAATGGAGTAAAGATAAAAAATCTGACCTGTCTGAAGTGAGTGGTGCAACAGCGCCCCCTGTTGGTACCCTAAACATAGGGACATACAGACATAGGCAGGGCTGCACATAAGTGGTGCGCAGGTGCGCATGCGCGGTAAAAATTAAAAATGCGCTGTCAATCAAGCGCCGGGAAGCGCTTCTGCGTACCAACAGCTGGGGCCGCCCAGAATGATTATTATGGCCAGAATACTAGAAAATGTTGTGGCGAGAGCATTTCCCACCGACTGCCACTCAAAGTGGCTACTGGCCCAATCACAGCGCGTCCTTACTCAAAAGGGGGAGGATCCATGCTGCTTTCTGCTAGGGGCCTGGGAGGAGGCGGAGGGCGGTTGACAGGAAAACCTTACACAAATAGTTTCGTCTTCTCTTCTCCGTTTCAGATAGCAAACTACTGTAGTCCCCGGTGTAAAAGGTCATGCTTTGGATGCTTTGCACTCTTCCCATTTGCCGCTGTGCTTGTGTTTGTTTTCCGGCTGTTGGAGCAGCATGGTTGCTCGTGTGCGATGCCGTCTCAAAACCCGAATCCGAGGCAGAAACCATATTAGCGTCTCTCACAGCCTAGGCACCGGCCACCGACTTTTTACGGGTACTAAGGTTTTAGTTCCGACATAGTGGAGTGGGAAGAGTTTAAAGCATTGCGGACTGGCACTGCTGCTGCCCAACATGAACACCGTGTCTCGACATACTGTGCCTTATTATCGTAAAGTCGGGTAGTGTACACTGTTTATTTTTTCACCGAGGAGCCATGTGTTTCTGACTGTCTGACTACGTACGTCGCCTCATCTAAAAACAAAAGGGAACTAGGGAAGCCTGATGTATGCTTCGCCGTACGATGTGTCGCATGTTAAAAAAATACCTGATCTGCAAGCTCACAACGTGTCGCAACACGTTGTGAGCTAGTAGATTGGTTATTTAAATACAAAATAATAAAAAATCTAAATATTGCTTTGATGCTCATATCATATTATCCTTAGGAAGTATTAAGTTGTTAACTTGTTTTTATTATAATATGCATTCCATAGGGCTGGACCACACATGGACCTAGATTTTAGCAAATTTATATATTTTTAATAATGGGATGAATCTACAACAAGAGCCATTCTAGGGCTAAATCTAGAGTTGCAATACCCTCCATTGACTCCCCACTCATCCAATAAATATTGTTTTGCTATAAGTTATTCATCCCTCTTTTATCCATCCGGCGAGACGGGTCGCCGCATTTTAGGAGCACCAAGCAACTCCTCCAGGTGCTCTTCTGAGTACTAGACCAAAAAAGTTGTGTGCAGCCCTGGACATAGGGACATACAGACATACAGATGGACATAGGGACATTGCTGTTCCTTGGAGTGGTTGCACCACTCAACAATGGGAGAAACACAGAGCGAGCGAGAGAGAGAGAGAGAGAGAGAGAGAGAGAGAGAGAGAGAGAGAGAGAGAGAGAGAGAGAGAGAGAGAGAGAGACCGCAGAGAGAAACAATGAAGATTAGAAGTCCTGAGATGGGGGGAAATAAGCACAAGAAAAAGATAACTGTGTCGTATGACGCAGAGCTGCAGTGTACACTGCACACATTGTTGTGTTCTGTTCTGTTCTATTATCTGTTCTGCTGAGGACAGAAGTTCTGTTCTGTAGTGTAGTGCAGTGTAGTGTAGTGTAGTGTAGTGTATGTGTTGTGAATTGTTGTGTAGTGTAGTGTAGTGTTGTATAGTGTTGTGTTGTGTAGTGTAGTGTTGTGTAGAGTTGTATATAGTGTTGTGTGCATGTGATCAGACAGAGATGTGTATGTGTTGTGTAGTGTAGTGTTGTGTTGTGTATGTGATCAGACAGAGATGTGTATGTGTTGTGTAGTGTAGTGTTGTGTTGTGTAGTGTAGTGTTGTGTAGAGTTGTATATAGTGTTGTGTGCATGTGATCAGACAGAGATGTGTATGTGTTGTGTATTGTTGTGTAGTGTAGTGTAGTGTTGTGTTGTGTTGTGTTGTGTAGTGTAGTGTAGTGTTGTATAGTGTTGTGTAGTGTAGTGTTGTATAGTGTTGTGTTGTGTAGTGTAGTGTTGTGTAGAGTTGTATATAGTGTTGTGTGCATGTGATCAGACAGAGATGTGTATGTGTTGTGTATTGTTGTGTAGTGTAGTGTAGTGTTGTGTTGTGTTGTGTTGTGTTGTGTTGTGTTGTGTTGTGTTGTGTTGTGTTGTGTTGTATAGTGTTGTGTAGTGTAGTATAGTGTTGTGTAGTGTAGTGTTGTATAGTGTTGTGTTGTGTAGTGTAGGGTAGTGTAGTATAGTGTTGTGTAG
>NC_139697.1:23684138-23724138 GCF_964188405.1 Protomyctophum parallelum | reverse complement strand
TAAAACCATATTTGTGTTACAGTTACCAATTGAACCCTCAAAAAGCATACCTATTGTGGTAGGAACATTTGCCAAAAATAGCAGATAAAAAAAAAAAAAGAAGCAGAACTGCACATAGAATACCAAGTACAGAGGTCAAGTACAAAGGTCAAGTTTATTGAGGATTAAAAAGAAAGAAAGAAAGAAAGAAAGAAAGAACTGACATGAAACAAATAGAGTTTTTCCCTCTGCTTTTCATGCCTCCCACTAGCTGGAGAAAAACAAAACACGAAGGGAGGCACCGGACCGGCACCCGACGTCATCTCCACTTCCTCTGCTCTGCTCTCCCACTCTGCTTCCTCTTCCCTCCACAGAGGGAGGACAGAGGAGAGGAGGAGGCCAGAGGAGGAGTGGAGGAGGCAGAGGAGGAGGAGGAGCCAGAGGAGGAGGAGGCCAGAGGAGAGGAGTAGCCAGAGGAGTGGAGGAGGCCAGAGGAGGAGTGGAGGAGGCCAGAGGAGGAGTGGAGGAGGCCAGAGGAGGGAGGCCAGAGGAGGAGTAGGCCAGAGGAGAGGAGTAGGCAGAGGAGGAGGAGGAGGCCAGAGGAGGAGGAGGAGGCCAGAGGAGTGGAGGAGGCCAGAGGAGGAGGAGGAGGCCAGAGGAGGAGGAGGAGGCCAGAGGAGTGGAGGAGGCCAGAGGAGTGGAGAGGCCAGAGGAGAGGCCAGAGGAGGAGGAGGCCAGAGGAGGAGTGGAGGAGGCCAGAGGAGGAGTGGAGGAGGCCAGAGGAGGAGTGGAGGAGGCCAGAGGAGGAGGAGGAGGCCAGAGGAGTGGAGGAGGCCAGAGGAGTGGAGGAGGCCAGAGGAGGAGTGGAGGAGGCCAGAGGAGGAGGAGGAGGCCAGAGGAGGTGGAGGAGGCCAGAGGAGTGGAGGAGGCAGAGAGGAGGCCAGAGGAGGAGGAGGCCAGAGGAGGAGTGGAGCAGAGGAGGAGTGAGGAGGCCAGAGGAGGAGTGGAGGAGGCCAGAGGAGGTGTGGAGGAGACCAGTGGACGTGGAGGAGGCCAGAGGAGGAGGTGGAGGCCAGAGGAGGAGGAGGCCAGAGGAGGAGGAGGCCAGAGGAGGAGGCCAGAGGAGTGGAGGAGGAGGCCAGAGGAGGAGGAGGAGGCCAGAGGAGTGGAGGAGGAGGCCAGAGGAGTGGAGGAGGAGGCCAGAGGAGTGGAGGAGGAGGCAGAGGAGGAGGAGGAGGCCAGAGGAGTGGAGGAGGAGGCCAGAGGAGGAGGAGGAGGCCAGAGGAGTGGAGGAGGAGGCCAGAGGAGGAGGCCAGAGGAGGAGGTGGAGGCCCAGAGGAGGAGGAGGCCAGAGGAGGAGGAGGCCAGAGGAGTGGAGGAGGAGGCGCCAGAGGAGGAGGCCAGAGGAGGAGTGGAGGAGGCCAGAGTAGGAGGAGGCCAGAGGAGGAGGAGGCCAGAGGAGTTGAGGAGGAGGCCAGAGGAGGAGAGGAGGCCAGAGCAGGAGGAGGCCAGAGAGGAGTGGAGAGGCCAGAGGAGGAGGAGGCCAGAGGAGGAGGAGGAGGCAGAGGAGGAGGAGGCCAGAGGAGGAGGAGGAGGCCAGAGGAGGAGGAGGAGGAGGAGTGAGGAGGCCAGAGGAGGAGGAGGAGGCCAGAGGAGGAGGAGGCCAGAGGAGGAGGAGGCCAGAGGAGTGGAGGAGGCCAGAGGAGAGGAGGAGGCCAGAGGAGTGGAGGAGGCCAGAGGAGGAGTGGAGGAGGCCAGAGGAGGAGGAGGCCAGAGGAGTGGAGGAGGCCAGAGGAGGAGGAGGCCAGAGGAGGAGTGGAGGAGGCCAGAGGAGGAGGAGGCCAGAGGAGTGGAGGAGGCCAGAGGAGGAGGAGGCCAGAGGAGGAGGAGGCCAGAGGAGGAGGAGGAGGCCAGAGGAGTGGAGGAGGCCAGAGGAGTGGAGGAGGCCAGAGGAGGAGGAGGCCAGAGGAGGAGGAGGCCAGAGGAGGAGGAGGCCAGAGGAGTGGAGGAGGCCAGTGGAGGAGGAGGCCAGAGAGGAGGAGGCCAGAGGAGGAGGAGGCCAGAGGAGGAGGTGGAGGCGGCCAGAGGAGGAGGCCAGAGGAGGAGTGGAGGAGGCAGAGGAGAGGAGGCCAGAGGAGGAGGAGGCCAGAGAGTGGAGGAGGCCAGAGTAGGAGGAGGCCAGAGGAGGAGGAGGCCAGAGGAGTGAGGAGGAGGCCAGAGGAGGAGGAGGCCAGAGGAGGAGGAGGCCAGAGGAGGAGGCGGCCAGAGGAGGAGGCCAGAGGAGGAGTGGAGGAGGCCAGAGGAGGAGGAGGGCCAGAGGAGGAGGAGGCCAGAGGAGTGGAGGAGGCCAGAGTAGAGGAGGCCAGAGGAGGAGGAGGCCAGAGGAGTTGAGGAGGAGGCCAGAGGAGGAGTGGAGGAGGCCAGAGGAGGAGGAGGCCAGAGGAGGAGGAGGAGTGGAGGAGGCCAGAGGAGGAGGAGGAGGAGTGGAGGAGGCCAGAGGAGGAGGAGGAGGAGTGGAGGAGGCCAGAGGAGGAGGAGGAGGCCAGAGGAGAGGAGTAGGCCAGAGGAGTGGAGAGGCCAGAGGAGGAGTGGAGGAGGCCAGAGGAGAGTGGAGGAGAGGCAGAGGAGGAGGAGGCCAGAGGAGTGGAGGAGGCAGAGGAGGAGGCCAGAGGAGGAGGAGGAGGCCAGAGGAGAGAGTAGGCCAGAGGAGTGGAGGAGGCCAGAGGAGGAGTGGAGGAGGCCAGAGGAGGAGTGGAGGAGGCCAGAGGAGGAGGAGGCCAGAGGAGTGGAGGAGGCCAGAGGAGGAGGAGGCCAGAGGAGGAGAGGCCAGAGGAGTGGAGGAGGCCAGAGGAGGAGGAGGAGGCCAGAGAGTGGAGGAGGCCAGAGGAGTCGAGGAGGCCAGAGGAGGAGGAGGCCAGAGGAGGTGTGGAGGAGGCCAGAGGAGGAGGAGGCCAGAGGAGGAGTGGAGGAGGCAGAGAGGAGGAGGCCAGAGAGTGGAGGCCAGAGGAGGAGGAGGAGGCCAAGAGGAGGAGGAGGCCAGAGGAGTGGAGGAGGCCAGAGGAGGAGGTGGAGGCCAGAGGAGGAGGCCAGAGGAGGAGGCCAGAGAGGAGGAGGCCAGAGGAGGAGGCCAGAGGAGGAGGAGCAGAGGAGGAGGAGGCCAGAGGAGGAGGAGGCCAGAGGAGTGGAGGAGGAGGCCAGAGGAGGAGTGGAGGAGCCAGGAGTGGAGGAGGAGGAGGCCAGAGGAGGAGTGGAGGAGGCCAGAGGAAGAGGAGGCCAGAGGAGGAGGAGGCCAAGGAGGAGGAGGAGGCCAGAGAGGAGGAGGCCAGAGGAGTGGAGGAGGCCAGAGGAAGAGGAGGCCAGAGGAGGAGGAGGAGGCCAGAGGAGGAGGAGGCCAGAGGAGTGGAGGAGAGGCCAGAGGAGAGTGGAGGAGGCCAGAGGAGGAGGCCAGAGGAGGAGTGGAGGAGGCCAGAGGAGGAGGTGGGAGGCCAGGAAGAAGGAGGAGGCAGGAAGAAGAGGAGGCCAGAGAGGAGGAGGCCAGAGGAGGAGTGGAGGAGGCCGAGGAGGCCAGAGAGAGGAGGAGGAGGCCAGAGGAAGAGGAGGCCAGAGGAGGAGGAGGAGGAGGCCAGAGGAAGAGAGGCCAGAGGAGGAGGAGGAGGAGGCCAGAGGAGGAGGAGGAGGAGGCCAGAGGAGGAGTGGAGGAGGCCAGAGGAGGAGGCCAGAGGAGGAGGCCAGAGGAGGAGGAGGCCAGAGGAGGATGAGGAGGCCAGAGGAGGAGGAGGCCAGAGGAGGAGGAGGCCAGAGGAGGAGGAGGACAGAGGAGGAGGAGGACAGAGGAGGAGGAGGACAGAGGAGGAGGCCAGGAGGAGGAGGCCAGAGGAGGAGTGGAGGAGGCCAGAGGAGGAGGCCAGAGGAGGAGGCCAGAGGAGGAGTGGAGGAGGCAGAGGAGGAGGAGGCCAGGAAGAAGGAGGAGGCCAGGAAGAAGAGGAGGCCAGAGGAGTGGAGGAGGCCAGAGGAGGAGGAGGAGGCCAGAGGAGGAGGAGGAGGCCAGAGGAGGAGGAGGCCAGAGGAGGAGGAGGCCAGAGGAGGAGGAGGCCAGAGGAGGAGGAGGAGCCAGAGGAGGAGGAGGCCAGAGGAGGAGGAGGCCAGAGGAGTGGAGGAGGCCAGAGGAGGAGGTGGAGGCCAGAGGAGGAGGCCAGAGGAGGAGGGCCAGAGGAGGAGGAGGCAGAGGAGGAGGAGGCCAGAGGAGGAGGAGGAGGCCAGAGGAGGGAGGAGGCCAGAGGAGGAGGTGGAGGCCAGAGGAGGAGGCAGAGGAGGAGGAGGCCAGAGGAGTGGAGGAGGAGGCCAGAGGAGGAGTGGAGGAGGCCAGAGGAGTGGAGGAGGAGGCCAGAGGAGGAGGTGGAGGAGGCCAGAGGAAGAGGAGGCCAGAGGAGGAGGAGGCCAGAGGAGGAGGAGGAGGCCAGAGGAGGAGGAGGCCAGAGAGGAGTGGAGGAGGAGGCCAGAGGAGGAGTGGAGGAGGCCAGAGGAGGAGGCCAGAGGAGGAGTGGAGGAGGCCAGAGGAGGAGGAGGCCAGGAAGAAGAGGAGGCCAGAGGAGGAGGAGGCCAGAGGAGGAGTGGAGGAGCCGGAGGAGGAGGAGGCCAGAGGAAGAGGAGGCCAGAGGAGGAGGAGGAGGAGGCCAGAGGAAGAGGAGGCCAGAGGAGGAGGAGGAGGCCAGAGGAGTGGAGGCAGAGGAGGAGGAGGCCAGAGGAGGAGGAGGACAGAGGAGGAGGAGGGACAGAGGAGGAGGAGGACAGAGGAGGAGGAGGCCAGAGGAGGAGGAGCCAGAGGAGGAGTGGAGGAGGCCAGAGGAGGAGGCCAGAGGAGGAGGGCCAGAGGAGGAGGAGGCCAGAGGAGAGGAGGCCAGAGGAGGAGGAGGACAGAGGAGGAGGAGGACAGAGGAGGAGGAGGCCAGAGGAGGAGGAGGCCAGAGGAGAGGAGGCCAGAGGAGGAGGAGGACAGAGGAGGAGAGGAGGACAGAGGAGGAGGAGGCCAGAGGAGGAGTGGAGGAGGCCAGAGGAGGAGGAGGACAGAGGAGGAGGAGGACAGAGGAGGAGGAGGAGGCAGAGGAGGAGGAGGCCAGAGGAGGGAGGAGGCCAGAGGAGGAGTGGAGGAGGCAGAGGAGGAGGCCAGAGGAGGAGGAGGACAGAGAGAGGAGGCAGAGGAGGAGGCCAGAGGAGGAGGCCAGAGGAGGAGGAGGGCCAGAGAGGAGGAGGCCAGAGGAGGAGGAGGACAGAGGAGGAGGAGGACAGAGGAGGAGGAGGACAGAGGAGGAGGAGGCAGAGGAGGAGGCCAGAGAGAGTGGAGGAGGCCAGAGGAGGAGGCCAGAGGAGGAGGCCAGAGGAGGAGTGGAGGAGGCCAGAGGAGGAGAGGCCAGGAAGAGGAGGAGGCCAGGAAGAAGAGGAGGCCAGAGGAGTGGAGGAGGCCAGAGGAGGAGGAGGAGGCCCAGAGAGGAGGAGGAGCCAGAGGAGGAGGCCAGAGGAGGAGGAGGCCAGAGGAGGAGGAGGCCAGAGAGGAGGAGACAGAGGAGGAGGAGGCCAGAGGAGAGGAGGCCAGAGGAGGAGGAGGCCAGAGGAGGAGGAGGACAGAGGAGGAGGAGGCCAGAGAGGAGGCCAGAGGAGGAGGCCAGAGGAGGAGTGGAGGAGGCCAGAGGAGGAGGCCAGAGGAGGAGAGGAGGAGGCCAGAGGAGGAGGAGGCCAGAGGAGGAGGCCAGAGGAGGAGTGGAGGAGGCCAGAGGAGGAGGCCAGAGGAGGAGGCCAGAGGAGGAGAGGAGGAGGCCAGAGGAGGAGGAGGCCAGAGGAGGAGGCCAGAGGAGGAGTGGAGGAGGCCAGAGGAGGAGGCCAGAGGAGGAGGCCAGAGGAGGAGAGGAGGAGGCCAGAGGAGGAGGAGGCCAGAGGAGGAGGAGGAGGCCAGAGGAGGAGGAGGAGGCCAGAGGAGGAGGCCAGAGGAGGAGGAGGCCAGAGGAGGAGGAGGCCAGAGGAGGAGGAGGACAGAGGAGGAGGAGGCCAGAGGAGGAGGAGGCCAGAGGAGGAGGAGGCCAGAGGAGGAGGAGGACAGAGGAGGAGGAGGCCAGAGGAGGAGGCCAGAGGAGGAGGCCAGAGGAGGAGTGGAGGAGGCCAGAGGAGGAGGCCAGAGGAGGAGGCCAGAGGAGGAGAGGAGGAGGCCAGAGGAGGAGGAGGCCAGAGGAGGAGGCCAGAGGAGGAGTGGAGGAGGCCAGAGGAGGAGGCCAGAGGAGGAGGCCAGAGGAGGAGAGGAGGAGGCCAGAGGAGGAGGAGGCCAGAGGAGGAGGCCAGAGGAGGAGTGGAGGAGGCCAGAGGAGGAGGCCAGAGGAGGAGGCCACAGGAGGAGAGGAGGAGGCCAGAGGAGGAGGAGGCCAGAGGAGGAGGACAGAGGAGGAGGAGGACAGAGGAGGAGGAGGACAGAGGAGGAGGAGGCCAGAGGAGGAGGCGGCCAGATGAGTGGAGGAGGCCAGAAACTATGTAGTTCTAGGGACTCCCCAGATTTTCTTTTTTTATTTGAGTTAAAAAAACATATGCTCTGAAAGAATATATTCAAAGATTTTCAGCAGCAGACCTACAAGCTCGTAGCGTGGCACAGAGTGCCGAGCTTGTAGATTGTAGATCTGCTATTCTTCAATAGCTAAAACATAATGCTTAAAACACCAAATGGGGTTCCCGTCCAGAATGGGTTAACAACTTAAACCCTGTAATGGTTGTACCAGAGTCACTCAGGGCTCAGTACTAATGTATTTTTTTTGTTTTATGTTATTATCCGGCAAGGCTTTAGCTGAAAATAGCAGATCGACAAGTTATCCACAATACAGATGCTGGGGTTTAATTGGTATTGGTAAAGAATATTAATAGCACAATGTAGAAATAATCTGAAAGTAAAAGTACGTATAGCACTGACATCAAAATATACTTAGAAGTACCAAAAAATACATTTACTCATGTATACAATTTATAAAAAATCTTTTCAAAATCGCCAAAGTATGTATATGGCACTGAAGTGGTTAATGTAGGCCTATGTTTTGTAATAATAATCTAAATCTAACTAGTAGGTAACTAAAGTAAGTGTGGAGTAAAAGTACAATATTTTCCCCTGAGATGTACAGTAGTGAAGTAGGGAGCAAACATATTTAAAGTTGAAAATACGTAATAAGTATTAAATGCACCTATAGTTACTGTCCACCTCTGCAGAGGAGGGGACGGTGAATGGTAAACCGTGCATTTATATACTGCAGCACCTTTATCCAAGGCGCTTTACAGAGATTGCGCATCAATTCACCCATTCACACACACATTCATACACCGATGGCGGCGGAAACCATGCAAGGCACCAACCAGCACATCAGGAGCAGTTAGGGGTTCAGAGTCTTGCTCAAGGACACTTCGACACTGACTCTGGGGGAGCCCCGGGTTCGAACAGGCAACCTTGCGGTTACCATCCAGCCACTCTACTCCTGAGCCACCGCCGCCCGGATGACGGTGAATCCATGAGCCCCACCTTGCCTCTCTCTATCCCTCAGACCGTGCCATTGATGTGGAAGTGTTTAACACATCCGTGGGTGTAAACTGTAGACTCTCTAAAGGACTCTCTTGATGTGTATGTTGTTGTTGTCATTTATTTTTACCTGAGGAATAATAAGTGCCTTCCTTGATGTGCAACCGGAATGAGTGGAGAGGGAAGGTCTGCGGGGGGTCGACCCTACTGTCTGTCACCTACACACGCACTCACGCACGCACGCACCCACCCGCGCACGCACGCATGCACACACACACACAGGTTATATTTAACTAAAAGTATCAATACCACAATGTAGAAATACTCGGTTACACAACTGGTAAAAGTCCAGAATTTCAAATTTTATATTTTCAAATGGCCGAAATGTATATGAAGTGGGTACGTTTTTAAATAATTGTATCGGAGTAAAAGTATATTTGCCTCAATGCCTCGGAGCTGTATACAGTGGGGTACCGTGTGTGAAGTGAGCGGTGTAACTGTACCGCGTTGGGGTCCGCGCGGGGGGTCCCTGTGACATCGAGACCCCCAGGAACACGCCCAGGGGGCCGGCCCCGGTTGAGAAGTGACAGAGTAAAGGTCCCTGCACACTGAGCGCGTTTTGCGGATCTATGCAGTCCATCTGTCCAGTGTGCAAAACCACCTTTGCCGTGTTGCAGCTTTTCGTGCTCCGACATACATACATACATACATACATACATACATACATACATACATACATACATACAGTACATACGGACACACATAGCTGCGTAACGGAACGGAGGCACCTCTCAAAAATGTACTTTCCATTTAGGCCTGACCTCGACATTTAAAAAAAATCTTCTAAATCGTCCAGTTTTCTGAAATAAATATTTTCACGATTTTTCAAAAAGAGCAGACCTACAAGCTCATAGTGCGCCACTCGGTGGCGCGCGCTATGAGCTTGGACATCTGCTATTTTTCAATAGCTAAATTATAACACAATGTTTAAAACACCAAAAGTGGTTCCCGCCCCAAAATGGGTTCAATACTGTACTTGAGTAAATGCATTCACAATTTAGGCATTTAGCATATACGCTCTTAATCCAGAGCGATTTACAGTAAGCAATAACCACACAAGGTGCTTATATACCACTGTGGGAAATATTGAGAGACGTCAGTGTGTGTGTGTGTGTGTGTGTGTGTGTGTGAGTGAGTGAGTGAGTGAGTGAGTGAGTGAGTGAGTGAGTGAGTGAGTGAGTGAGTGAGTGAGTGAGTGAGTGAGTGAGTGAGTGAGTGAGTGAGAGAGAGAGAGAGAGAGAGAGAGAGAGAGAGAGAGAGAGAGAGAGAGATAGAGAGAGAGAGAGAGAGAGAGAGAGAGAGAGAGGCCTGAGTGTTAAACAAATCCCTAAAATGTGTCACTGACTTCAAACACCTGTGCGTCTGGCGGTGGAGTGACGGTGGGGGACTGAGCATCCTTTCTTCATGTCTCTGTGTAGACTCTCTCCTGTTGACAGGCCGGGCCCCCCTCTCAGTCCCGGGACCCCCGCGCTCCCACAAGCTGTGTGTGTGTGTGTGTCAACTCAACGGCTCCTGGATGAATAACAAATGCCAAAGGGACATAAATGAAAAGGAGGGGGGAGGAGAATATAATAAATCAGAAGGACTATATGCATTCCCCCCACCCCCCTCCTTTTTTAAGGTATATCTCCACATGTGTGGTTTATGAAAAGCACTCGTGCTGTTGACGTGTATTACCATGAACCGTGGCATATCAGTCTACTGTATACAGTACGTCTCAGTATACTGTATAGGCACAATCTATCAACATTTACGGCTTACATACCGGTATCTGCTATTTTAAAATGGACAAAGTAGAAAGCAGGGCCGAAATAGTAAATTGTTGATGATTATACCAGTGAAAATATTGAAAGCACCCATCCTCCGCGTGCATGTTTATGTCTGTATTACGGGCTTGGATCAGAGGATATTATATTGATATGATATAGTACTGTATTGTCAGCTCACACTGAGATTTGTCTTGTGACCGCAGCAGCCTCGTATGCAACGCGTATACACACATTTGACATGACACAGAAAACAAAAAACTAAATTACATACATAAAAACATAAAGACAAGTATATGTCCACAGCTCAGCCTATACTCCTGGCCAAACTCCTGATTAAGCCTCAAAGTCGACTGATGTACGTAAGGACCTCTTCAATCTGACATTATTTGTATGCTGGAACAGTGAACACCATACCTCCTTCCTAAAGGCAGGAACCTGTATACTCTCCATACAAAACATGGTGTTTGTGCTGAAATTCCTTGCCTAACGTAAGATTCTGTTATCATGCGTGGAAGTATATACATCTCTGAAGTGGTTGTCCAACACTCGGTTGGAGCAATTGTGATTTTTAAAGCCATACAGACAAACATCCATACCAACAATTACTATAGTGACAAAGAAAATTCCATGTACGTATACTCTGGCCTTTCTCAATCAATGTCACTATATATTTCCCACGTTGCAATTCATGGGCAAGCAATAGCCTTCCATGTACTGTATGGCTGCCAATGCCATTGGCATTACATCAACCCGATTCATGCTATGCTCTCCAAAGTTTCAACGGTGTGGCTTAAACACAGCGAGCAAGGTCAAGGTCGGGGACAAATCTCGGCCACACAGCTTAGTGGCTAGAAACCAAGAAGGACCAGTCTTTTCCGGATCAGCCTGCAGGACATTAAGGGACAAGCTCATAACTTGCAGATCTGCTATTTCTGCGATAAATCAATACAGTAATTTGGTTGAGCGGACTAACAATTTCATCCAGATAATGTCATCATAATTACACCCAATACAAAGAAAATGTCCACAATAATTCTTCAGATATGAAAACATCCATTAGTAGCCCACTACTGCAGATCAGTATCCGTCCATATCACTCTACAGAAACGATCATTTAGCTAAATTTAAACAGTGCATTAATTTTAATGCCGTGAAGCATGTGTAATTTATGATGGCCGAGGGGATATATATCGCGCGCACATATCTACTGTAATCTCTCAGGGGTGATGACAGGCAGCTGGGGTGATAAGCTATTCCGTGACCCAAATTTATGAGTTTAAAAGGGCTACAAAACCTGCACACTGCATCCAACCGGCAACCCGATCTCACAACTCATCACATGTCAGCGTGCGGGGTATATATACGATAAAAAGGAATGCGTTATCCATCCCCTATCACAGGAGATGTTTTTGAAAGGAGCTCCATCATTAATACATTCATGAGAGCCATGCAACAGAGGCAGCAGGCTATACAGTACACTCTGCCGTCTGTGCGTGAATACACCCCCACCTTCCAAAAAAAATCTACCCCTTGTTAGCATTCCCTGAGACATTGTTTGCGCTAGGAGCTATCCATCCTGGATGAGACATTATCACCGGTCAGCTTCCCTATCCATTATTTCCCGGCTCAACGCCCATCACTTACAACAAAACATCCTCAAGGTATACACGGTCTAATTCATCCCGCGCACAAAAAACCAGAAGCCATGATGATAACGATGGCTGCGAGACAGAGGCATGAAGTCTGCGAAGTTGACAAAAAGCTTCAGCATGAGTCTTTGATACTAGGGCGGGTGGAGGGGGTTGAGAGTTGGGCCGGTGCAGTGCATAATCTAGAATAAGGAAATTGTCTTTTTTTGATGTATTATTCAATGGCGGGTAATGTATGGATATTGATGTTCAATAAAGAGGAAAGCTTGTTTGTTCCTTTGGCAGAAAATCGCGTCGTGTTGTTGCTATTTTAATCAGCTATATCATTACACAACGCTGACATTACACATACGTTTTGTGGAGCTTATTGAAATAGTGAGACCTCCCTCCTCCTATACTGTACACAGCGTTGGCCCGAACACCCGTACGCATCCACGAGTGTGCGCACGCGTGCACGCACGCGCCAAGGACCGAAATGTTAATAAATTCAGAGGGAAATTGCTTTGTGTTTATCTGCACGGCGACAAAAAGCCCCCGATTTTGATCCGCAGTTCACGTTATAAGCTCACAAACACACAAATGGCATTTCAAATGCTAATTCCCCATTGTGCGCGGCTTATTAGATAAAATGTGAATATGCCATGCATGTCCTCCGCGTGGACAATGAAATATGTGATTTAATGCATGGTATACTCATCTTTTTGTCATATTGAATATTATATTAGAGGCTTCAGGCCATGTCGTCTAAAGATGCAATCACTTTTCCCTATTTTTTTGTACAAATGAATGATGTATCCACATCTATTTTATACATCCCGCGATAAGAATGTTAATAAAGTCACAGAACAGACAAACTGGTGCTCTCAGCACAGATATGTCTTCACTTTTTTTTTCTTCTTCTTCTTTTTTTCCAGACTGCATTTCAATTCCTTTTGGGTGCATGGTGGAATACAATTTTTGGCTTTGAATGTTGTCCTGGCAGGATGGGAATATTTAACAAGCCAAATACCCTTTTCTCCCCCCCCTATTGCTGCTGGGCCAGAAACCTTGTATATCCATTTTTCAACTTTTCATGTTTTTAATTTATAGCCCTAATTAAAGCCCTATACTTCATCAATCTAGTGTCAGAAAAGTATAGCAAATGTATAGGCGATCTACAAGCTCACAACGCGCCACATCGCAAAGTGTTGTAAGCATCTGCATCTCTCTATTTTTTTGGGGGTGGGGGGGGGGGGGGGGGGGGTACAGTGGATAAATGGGTAGTCTGTCTGTGGGTCTTATACGAATCTTTAACCAATGAAAAGCATTAACGTGACCTTGTGACTGAATAACATACACACAATAATAATACACCCCCCCATGGATACATCAGAACACAGGTTTTATTTGTAAAAAAAAAAAAATCCTCCCCATCCCCTGAAAAGTATAACATATGAGGTTTCCATCAGACATTAACGTTTTGCTTTTTAGGTGCTCTGCTGCTGTCTGTTGCTATGCAACCACATCCTCCAAATTGTCAGGTTCAGGATGCGTACCCCAGGCCCCCCCCCCCCCCCCCCCCCCGCGCCCCCCATCCAAATCTGCAGAGTGGAAAGGTACTTTGTACATGTACTGGAGCCAGTGATGGTGAGCAAACATTGCGATTTTAGCATTACCCATGGGGTTCTTCATTTAAATAACATCCTTGCACATTGGAATTCTCTCGGGTGCGGGTCAAACCGTTGTTATTCTCTGCGCGTTGTTGTGTTGCTTCGTTGGATGCAGCACGCGCACAGAAAAAGAATACTTTAGTGTCAATTTAACTCAGAAGAGTGTACACATGGAACCAAATGGACCCGTATTGGTTTAGGAATGGGTACATTCTTTGTTCCATTTGTACTCAAATTAAACCAGTTCTCCCTTTTTTCACCTCTGCTCTTTTCAGCACAAATCTCTCTCTGCTGACTGCTGTGCTCCTCTTTATTTCTCTCCTTTATCACCCCCTGCACACACACACACACACACACACACACACACACACACACACACACACACACACACACACCTCCCTATCTGTGTGTACAGACTGCATGTCTGTGAGGCAGACTGTCGCTATAATTGGGTTATACTTCTCCTCACCAGTCTGATGCACTAAGACACACACACGCGCGCATGGACGCGCGCACACACACACACACACGCGCACACGCACGCACACACACACACACGCACACGCACACACACACCCACACCCACACCCACACACACACACACACACACACCCACACACACACACACACACACACACACACACACACACACACACACACACACACACACACACACACACACACACACACACCACTAGGTCCGGTTTGATGTTCGGAGACGATTTCATACTGATTGCTGCTGAGGTAAGAAAAGAGCGCTCATGCATGTTTACTTGGGGCCTGCGAGGCGCAAGGTGACAGGTTCAGGTACACAGACTGACATCTCCAAAATTCCAAATGACAACTGTGGACAAATATGACCGTCATAATCAATGCTGATGTCCTCTCCGCTAGCCAGGCGTCCGATCGCAACTGACGTGGTGTCCAACATTTTCAATCATATTTGCAGCAGGTTTTTTTTTTCCACGGTGTCGGTCGGTTGGAAGACAGAGAGCCAGAGGGTCTGTTTGACCGGGTCTAATCTCGCAAAAACGAGCTGTTTTTTTTCCTTTTCACCACATTAAATGTTTTCTGAAATATCTAACATTTTATATTATGCAAGCGAGTGGGATTCATTCTCATGTCATCGACGACATGACATGGCCACGTGAACCTCGTGAAGTCTGAGATCCCTTATGGTGTTATCTTGTTGCTTTTATCTCCTTTTGTAAAGCTTTTGTGTAACCCGGTTAAAAAAAAGCTTTACAAAAAATGTCATTATTATTATTATTATCCACAACATGGGAGCTACTCTGTATTTAGACCATGGCATGTCTTGTATTTACTTATTTATTATTTTTTCCTACAAGATTCCGATTATCCTCTGCCGCTCTGAATGCAGGGCCCCAAACAATGTCATACTAATTTAATTGATACCCTTAGCGTGCACCATGTACCATGTACGTGTGTACTGTATGGATCGCTATAGTATGGAAGACGCAAATGCACAGCGACAGATGCACACGGGAACACGGTGATGAAAGGGCACAAATGATCACAAGGTATGGCGAATATGGGCAACTCGCATGCGATCCTTCCTACATATCCGCCCCGCTCTCTCTCTGAATAACCTGCGTCTCGGTGACGTGACCCCGTTCTAATGTGTGCTGAAAAGGTCGCGTGGCTTGCATGCTACGCTGCTGTCCACTGATTCAGAAGGACCCTCCGAGGCCTGTATGCATGGCCGCGCTTCAGTGTAATGTACCTCCAGACACCGGGGACATTTACTGTTTACACCACCACGCGCACGCACACACACACACACACACGCATACACACATACGCACACGCGCACACACACACACACACACTGTGCACGTGTGCACAGACGGGTTCCGAAAGCATGCAAGTAGAAACAAAAACACACAATCTGAAAGGCAATAGCACGCCTGAGCGGGTGTCAAACCTAACCGCTTGGGGATTTAAAACCTGTTTGAATCTGGCCCTATAGATAGGCTATATCAAACTATACACACGGTGCATGGAACTGTTCTTTACCTTGTGGTTGTGTCCATTTCACAAACGACGCTGGTGGAAAAAGCACTCAAATGTTTTGCTTAAGTAAAAAGTGTCAAGCAAAAATTGCAACGTAGAAACAATCTGTTACTTACCAGTAAAACGTCAGGTAATCCAAATTTACTTCAGTAAAAGTACAACATATTGGTATCAAAATTTACTTATAAAGTACCAAAAGTAAAAGTACTCATCATGCAGAATGTTTCACAAGTCATCATTATGTCTAGTATAATCTAGAATGTCCAGAGCTTTATAGAGCAGATCTACAAGCTCACAACGAGACGTGATTAATGTATGTTTTGTAATAACAATTCAAATCTACAAAGTTAACTAGTATACACAAGTTTCCACATAATTGTAGTGGAGTAAAAAGTACGATATTTTCCTCTGTAATGGAGCAGTGAAAATTGGAACTACTCTGGTAAACTAAAAGTATCTTAAAATTGTAGTTAAGTACAGTATTTGAGTGGGACCCAGTGCCTCCCTGCTTGACACTCAGCATCAAGGGGTGGATTGGGAGTAAGTCCCTGCGACATACTAGCGTCATGTCCAGGGGGTGTACATCAAGCTGCCTCACGCTACAGAAACAGGAGATAGGCTCCTGCCCTATGGGCCCCATGGCTCGGCAAGGCTACTTACTTACAGTATTTGAGTACATGCACTTGTACTGTATATACCTTCCACCACTGCTGTGCAGAGTGCAGAGACGTTAGGGACTGAGTTAATATAAAACGACACGGCGCACAAGGCGGTTCTTTTACCTCGCGGTTGTGATAATTATGAGACCAAATGAAAAGAAAAGAAACAGGCAAAGGGAGGTGGAAATGTATCGAAAATACGTTATAGCGTCGAGATCAAACAATAGCAACTCTTTTCATTTCGTTTTCCTTCCACACGTTTGCAAGGGAATTGTCCCACCACCACGCACCACCACCACCACGCCCGGGGCCTGCTATGGAGCAGTGTTGTTTTTGGCAGCAAATTTTGATTTTAGTTTTAGTCACAGTCTCTTGAATAGTTTTCAGTTCGTTTTAGTCTCATTTTAGTCACCTGGAATGTTTTCGTGTTCGTCTAGTTTTAGTCCACTAAATATCATAAGATTTTAGTCGACTAAATCTACAGTTGATTTAGTCGACTAAAATGTATTTTGGCGGGCCTTGATGCCGTCGTAATGTCAGCAAGTGAACATTTTTCACTTGCTGAAAATAGCAGATCTACAGCCCACAACGCGTCGCCTTGTAGATCTGATATTTTATTTACTCATACTGGATCTCTTGTCCACTAGTCCTACTTCCTAGCATTTCTAGTCTAGTCTGTCTAGTTTTTATTTGTTGACGAAAATGTCAGTATATTTAGTCTTAGTTTTAGTCATCATAGCTTAGTTTTCATTTAGTTTCCATTCAGTTTTTTCGTCTTATAGTTTTAGTCGACAAAAACAACACTGCTCTGGAGCCCACACAGTTCTGTACTTTGTCCCGTACGTGTCCTGTGGATGGAACTATGTGGTGGTGAACATTAGTATGTATTAGCTGGCAGATGGGCTTGACTGTTCCCCTGGTGCTCCTGGTAATGATGAGCCATGTTGCTGCTTATCGGACAGGACACGCTGACTCCTCGTCTGACTTTGACTCAAAGCATCGCTCTCTCTCTCTCTGTACTGTCTTTGTCTCTCGGTCTCCTCAAGCTCATCTGTCTCTGTCTCTCTGTATCTCTCGGTTGCTTCAAGCTATAGGCCTGTCTCTCCTATATATTCACACACTGCCTTGCATATATCGTTGCTTTCTGAGGTGAGACCTTGTACTGTACGTCCAAAACCGTTCCTTAAAAAAGTTTACTATTTCTAAAAAACAATAGAACGGTTTGACAATCGTCAATCTACAACTCACGACGCGCCACGTCGCTTCTACTGTTTAGTGTGACAATTGTATGAAGAAGTAGGGCATTCATTCACGAAAATATAGGCTACTAAAAGAGATACAAAGGTTTCTGCCAGACATCAACGCTATACCCTATAGAAACTTCACCATTTCTGACTTCAAACGAAATCACTCACTCCCACATCTGAACGTACAGGATGTGTGCGTGCGTGCGCGTGCTGCTTGTGTGTGTGTGCGCGTGCATCGTTCTGATGCAATCTGGTTGCCTGACAGGTTTGTGCAACTCAGGGGAGGGTGGAGAGGGCGCTAACAACGAGGTGTGCTGCGTTAATTATCGCCCTCTCTTGATGCGTTGCGCCAATAACTGTCCCCTCAGGTAGGATACAAAAACCCTTATGGCGGTGTTACGCAGATGGCATACTTATGGGAACAAACGCCATGGAGATCATTAAGACGGTTGGCGTGGCTCATGTGCGAGTGAGTGAGTGCGACTCTACTGCACTGGGACTCACTCATCGCGTGTGTTTACAAGTTCTGTGTTTTTCAGCATGCACAAACTCAAGCCCAACCTCATTATTGTCACAGCACTGCAATGCACTTTTTCCTTGACTGCCAAAGAAAACAACCGACAGATTACAACTTGTCCAAAATGCGGCAGCCAGAGTTTTAACTAAAACTAAGATGAGAGAACATATTATTATTATTACTCCAGTTTTAGCTTCACTGCATTATTGGCTTCCGGTTGTTTTTAGGATTGATTTTACATTTATTTTACTCGTTTATAAAGCTCTCAGTCAATGGTCTTGCACCTTCCTATACCTACATGACTGCCTGCCTAAATATGTCCCAAACCGCCCCTCAGGTCTTCCACTGCTGGCCTATAGTTCCCTCCATCTATTGTATTTTTTTAATCAAATATATATAAAGTCTACGAAGATATATTTGTGTATGCAATCAACATAGTAAAAAGTGCAGGCAAGTAAATGCACATGCGAATATGCACAGACATTTGCGGCATGAGGGCACAGCACCTGCTCAGCAGCCCCGACGGCCCTGGCTGTTGAAACAGACCCTGAGTCTGTTTGTATACGGCATTCGATATACTGCAACAATCGCCTGCCTGACAATGGCAGCGTGAACAGATCAGATTGTGGGCTAGGGTGGTGGTGAGTGTTGCTGATAATCTGCTGTTCCTTTATGGGCTATATATGCACCGCTGCTTGTCTTATATATGTCCTTGAGGGGAAGGAAGCCTGCATGGCTCCGGCACTGCGCCCGGCCATCCGCACACACCACCCTCTGTATGTATCGCTCTGCGATCAAGGGGCCGTGCCGTTCCCACATTCCCTGCCATGCAGGCAGGCAGCTTGTCAGGACGCTCTCCTCTCCACATAGCTGCTTCTGAGAAAATGTCCCGAGGATGCGGAGGAGGCTCGTGCTGCATTTCTTTCAGCCGAGAAAGGAGAGAAGGAGATCCGCACGCCGTTTCACACAAAGGCTCCCAAAATAACTTATCGACAACAGAGCGTTTCAGGCCTCAGCACGGCCTTCGTCAGGTATACCTTTCTCGGACATTTTTTATGGATCCTGCACCCGCTGCAATTTGTGGATGTCCATTGTCCATGACCATTGCACTTCTTTTAGCTGCCTGAAGCTGTGCAGACATTGTTGGGCCCCAAAGTCCACCACGTGTGTACGTATAAGGTCCATGATGGTTAATCCTGCTCACTAAACTGCCTCCCCCTGGCCAGCCGGGGCGCCTGATGGAGGGGAAAGGAACTGGTTGGAATAACCGTGTTCCTTCCACGCGCTACGTCCAACCAGGGAAACTCCCCCCTGTCAGGTGTAAAGGAGCAACTTGGACACTCAGGCATGAAGGAAGCATGAGTTCAAGTCCGTTGCTCTCCCCTTGTCCCCCATATATGGGGACTAGGTTGGCGGAGGGTGTGTAGAGCCCAGGATCACATTAGATGATTGACACAGGGGTGAAAAATGGGTTACAAAATCGTGGGATAAAAAAAAAAAAAGGTCCATAATGGTGATGTCCTCGAAGGCAGTTGAACTTGAACTCCTCTGTGACGCCATCACTCAAGGTGGGGGTGCACATGTGCTCACTCCTCTCTCTCTCGTCCTGAAGTCCACGATCAGCTCATCTGTCTTCTTGACACTATATATGAGGGCGAGGTCGTTCCCACGGTGACACCATTGTGTCAGCGATCTGACCTCGTCTCTGTAAGCATTAGGCCGTCTCGTCGTCGTTGCTGCCGGTCAAGCCCATCACCACCATGGGCACCATCAGCATATACTTAAACGACGACGTCGGAAACCAAAGCAGTGGTGTGTGTGTGTGTGTGTGTGTGTACCAGGGAGTAGAGAGAGAGAGGACTCAGCATTCATCCCTGAGGGTATCCTGTGCTGTGGTGGGTCAGTGGATCTGACGCGACGCTGCCCAATTCTCACCACCTGGCCAACGTATAACAGCCCCAATACAGGAAGTCCAGTATACTGCAGCTGCATATGGTCAAGGCCTGCGAGCCAAGATCCCTGGGGTTGGTGTTGAACTTGGCAGCAACCACGGTGTTGAATGAAGAGCTGTTATATATCCCACATACCACATATGGTAAATATTCATGTTAACCTTTGTTTGTGTGTGCGAGCGGGGGAGAGAGAGATATAGATTGTAGAATAGAGAGTGAAATCCACTCTAACTTATTTTGGGGCGGGAACCCCTGTCTGTGTTTTAAGCATTATGTTATACTTTAGTTATTGGAAAATAGCAGATCTACAAGCTCATAGCGCGGCACTCGGTGCCTGTAGGTCTGCTATTTTTGAAAAATATGACACAAATCTTTGAATATATATTCTTTCAGAGCGAACGTTTTTAACTCAAATCTTTGCTTCTGGGGGGGGGGGGGGGGGTTCCTGCAGGAACTTTTTTCAGATGGGGGTCGGTGGCCAATTACATATCATTGTTGGGGTCCTTGACATGAAATATTGAGAACCACTGATATAGAAACCTTTCGAAGTCAGGCCTAAATGGGCTAACTCTATAGTCTACCACAGGCCTTCCTCCTCTTTGCCTCGAGGGGTCCATAGGCCTCTCCGCCTTGTTCTTTTCTGCTTAAAGAGGTCTAGACTACCATATAGGCCTTGGTCTTCTCAGCCTCCTGTGGTTCCATCTGAACTGTCCATTTGGATATAAGCTTTTACACATGGTTAAATTGACAGGGATGAGTTTGCTCTGCACCGTTAAGCTTGAAATTAGATATGATTTGCTTCACAAGTAAACAAAATACACTGCATGTGCAAAATGCCTGCCTGTGGTCGTGCCACCTATCCGTAGCAATAAAATGTAATAATAATCATGTGCCATTATCTATACATATATTGGACGTTGTAGATTTAACTTGATTGGGGCCTTCTTGTTATTTGACCATTAATAATCCCTCCGATTTATACAGCACTTATCTGTGCGGGCTCTCCTCAAAGTGGCTTTAGACGGGGAGAGAAAAGTATGACTCATAATCCAATCTTCGAGAATGCTTTAAAACGGCGCGCGCACACACGCACGCACGCACGCACACACACGCACACACACACACACACACACACACACCTTCCCACCCCTCAACCTCTGTGACCTCCTCTAAATCCGTCCACATCCGTCAGCACCCCCCCCCCCCCCCACCGACTATACAAGCAGTCATTAAACACACAGAGGCCTTTGAGTGATTACAAAGTGAATATCCTGACATGCTTCCCGGGGCTATATATGTATGAGACACACAACCCCATGGAGCACAGGCTGAACTGAACCGCCGTACGTAGGCCACCGCCGTCTCTCTCTCTCTCTCTCTCTCTCTCTCCACGGCTCACAGAACACAGCGGGGCCTCGGGCCCTCTTGCTTACTGTATATATCCACCAGCTTGGCCTCCGAAAGCCTCCAGAAAAGCAAAGCAAGGCAGGCACGGTGGTAACAAGCATGCAACAACACGCTATAGCAATACCCTGCAACAACGCAGTCTGAGACGATTGGGAATAGACTAGAGTGTATACGCGGTGTGTGTGTGTGTGTGTGTGTATATATCCCATTTTGACCTGACATCAGATTCTATAAATGTCTTCTAAATCCTGACTGTTTTCTTGAAAAAGCTATGTTTTTCTATGTCATTTCTATGTCGTTCTCAAACACTTGTATGTCACTTTTCACGATTCTTCAAAAAAAAAGCAGACCTACAAGCTGGTAGCATGCCACTCGGTGGCGCGCTATGAGCTTGTAGATCTGCTATTTTTCAATAGTTAAAGCATAACCTAATGCTAACACCAAAAGGGGTTCCCACCCAAAATGGGATATATATATATATATATATATATATACAGAGAGAGAGAGAGAGAGAGAGAGAGAGCAAGAGAGAGAGAGAGAGAGAGAGATAGAGAGAGAGATAGAGAGCGAGTGAGACAGAGAGTCGATTATGACAGCACAGGGAAATTAGCACCCTACTGGGACAGATGGCTGGATGTTGCTGCGGGTTGAAACATATGGACATGCAAAAGCGTAACGGCTCGCCATCAATTCAAATGCAACCTGTGCAATGCTTGTAGCACACACACACTTGTGGTGTGTGACTGTGTGTGTGTGTGTGTGTGTGTACGTGCACTGTGTACTGTTGTGGGCGTGTGTGTGCATTTTATTATTATACTTGGAAAGGCCAGATGTCCCCTGCACAAGTAGGCAGTAGTAGAACTTGAGAAATAAGACAATGTGACAACACTATTCCTGGTTCTCACAATCTTTTTAGTTCAAAGAAAAAAGATCTCTCCTTGCTGTCGGGAAGAAAACCACCCAACTCCAAAATGTTCCCTTTTCAGGAAATGAAAAATAGAAAGACAAAGAAAACCTTTTGAAAACAAAGCAACGCTGCTTCGCCAAAGTTGGTGTTGTGACTTTATATAATGCATGAGAGGGGGAGAGGTGGTGGAGTTAGCTGCTTTAGCAGACAGTTTGAGGGGTCTAGCGAAGTTAAGAGGTTTTGTCTGAAGTGCTTTTTACTTTTCATTGGTTCAATATTTTTTTCGCTAACACACAGACGTAAAGGGTGTCTAATAGCACTGATGTACGCCAAAAAAAAAAGAAGATATATCCTCAAAAGGGTCCTCCCGACAGAAACGATTTGTTGTGCTAGAGTTGGTTAGAGTTATGACTGATTGAAACAGGTTAGGGCTGGAATTTGCACACCAAATATATAGTGTAATGCTCACGACACACTGTGAGCTTGTAGATCTGCAATACGCAAGTGAGTACAATTCAGGCTTCACGGAAAGGATTAGAAATGGCAAAAAGGTCAAATGAAAGGCATTTAAAAAATCGCGCTTGTACATTTTGAAGTCCTCACGAGTATAGTACTATGCAGCGTGCGTGCGTGCGTGCGTGCGTGCGTGCGCGCACACGGAGGCGTACACAGTCACGTAACGGAGCGCACACGCTCGTACCGTCTGTCACCGCGGTTACGACTGCCTTAGGGTAGGGGGGGGAACGCTCATGGACAGATGATGCAATAATGTCACATTATGGATTACAGTCATAAATGTAGGACATACAGGGATGATATCTATGTGTTTCAGAGGCGCAAACACGCACGCCGGGGAAGTGTTAACAGCTGTGCGAGAGGAATCAAAGCACCGTGCGTCTGACAGTGATTCTGAGCGATCCATAAAATGAAATGTGGTGAAGTATTGCAGTGCACGGTTTCCTCGGAAGCTTCCAGTGCTGCACCCATAGCTCCGTTTTCACAATATTGAGAAGATCGGTCGTTGCTTTCTCTCCTGTACGCGTTCGTTCTCCCCTCTATTTTCCGATCTTCCCCCGCAGATGCATCTTTTCTCATGTTTTTCCCTCCCATTCTCCACCTCTCTTTATGTGTAATTGAGGGGAAGTGATGGTTATCTATGTGTGTGTCAGTGATTGACACGAGTGCACTCGGTCCTCCATATACCATCCCAGACAATACACGTATACGCACATACACACGCACACAGACACAGGACCTACATATACACATGCGCGCCATTAAACTCACAGGACCTATATATGTCATAACGATTATCGGCGTGGGGCCCCATATACCTTAAACATATACATGGAGCGAGAACAGCGCGGTGGATCCTAAAGCGCCGTGGCCGTGTGGGCGGGCGGGGGGGGAGACGCGCTCGGTGTCTGTGCGCTAAATGGCAGCGGTCCTGTGCATTAGAATTCACATTATAGCGCGACAGCTCGACAACATGACATCGCCTCTCGTCGCCGAGGACCCATAGAAATGACAGCTATAGCCTGAGGCCCTATAGACGAGGTTAGCATTTTGAGCCTCGCGGCGGCTAACTGTGGGGGGGGGGGGGGGGGGGGGGAGAACGGCGGGGCCACACACATGTACGCGGCGCGGGAAGAGATCTGACATTTCATTAGAGTGCTTCAGGTAGGTTATCGAGATTCGTCAGAATTACCTGGTGCCGGCGTGACGTCTAAGTGACAGCAGAGGGTGGGCGGGGTGAATGGAGATGGAGAGATGTCACCGGAGACGGACCCAGACACGCTATTATATGCCACAGGAACGAGGAAGTAGATATAGAACATGCACGCCGTTTTTTTTTATTCATGTCCTCACCGTATTGCATTATACGCCTATTATTTTTTATGTTTTATGCCTTGCTTTTCTTTTCTTTCTTTCTCCATTGCTCTGTAAAGCACTTTGAGCTGCATTTCATGTCATGAAAGGTGCTATACAAATAAAATTGTATAGAGCACCGAAGTCCTGACGTAACTCGCTCATCCCTTCGATTCCCCTGGTTCGCGGAAGTAATTTCTCTATGGAGAATAACATGGGGTGATCTTAATATCGTCTACTATAAGCGTTGTGGTCCAAAAATAAACAAGCTGTCTCGGCGTTATTGTCAGGGAGGTGTCTCTGTATCGTTTGCAACAGTCAGTCACTCATATATGATACAGTCTGCTTCTAGCGAAAATGTAACTAATTCAGTAGCAGTAACATTAGCGTTTTCTCTCAGTCAGTTGATTCTTCATATCCATATGAGTGAAGCGGCCGGGATGACATGTTTATTTTTCAAACACAGTTCTTATATGAAGCAATCTAAAAATCCTCCTATGGCGATTTCAATGCAACTAAAAAAATACATGAACTTGGGGACTGACGCCCTCTACTGAAAGTGACGTCAGACTTCGGTGCTCTATTATTATTATTATTATTATTATAGATTCACTATAGAACCAGTTGTGGAAAGTAACTACATTTACTTGAATTACTGTTATACTGTTATACTTACTTTAATCGAGTACTGTATATTTCGATTTGTTGTGATGCATTTTCTTTATGGTTACTTTGCAGATTAGGTTATCAACAGATACAGAACATATCAGCCCCACGTTGTACCATCTGCAACATGAAAATGCATGAATTCATTACTAATTCAAGTCTGATAATATGACTGTCAAATGGGTCAGTGACACTTACATCTTACACTATGGTATACTGCAAGTACATTTTGATGCCAATTGTATTCACATTTACATACTTAGTAAGTATGTCTACAATGCGCTACAACACTGCACACAAGAACAATATTTCCATCATTATTATTATTATTATGATGGAATGTCTAATAAGTCTCACATGCTGGTGCATCAATGGAGGCCGCGCGGACACAAACAGTTGGCAGGCTGTAAGGGAGCCATATGGAGGAATGTGTGAACAGCGAGGCTGAGGAATCAAGGCATAAATGGGTCTCGACACTCCTCTCTCTCACAATCTATTTCTCCATTATGAGGCGGCCGGCGGGACAGCTCCGCTGGACGTAACAGGAGTGGACACGATCAACAATAGTCATTTAGCTCACGTGTGTCTCCTAGAAACAATGACACGCGGAGCGTTCAGAACCACTTAACTAGGAGAGGTAACTCCTTTGAACACTGTGGAATGATTCCAATATGTAGGCAGTGCTTACATATTGAGTACCCGTTATCAATAAGATTTGTGCTTATCGAGCCTGTTATTGAGCATATACAAAAATGTAATCATCCATTCTGGCACAAACATGTCGGTCTAAAAGTGTATACTGCCAACCAGCGCTGCCCGGGTAAACAAAATGACACTTTTAAAGTGACTGTATACACATATTAACCAGTTTCTTTAATATTATTGTATTGGTAAAAAGGTAAATTGCCTTCTGTCTGTTAGAAACCTATACTGTATTTGATGGCTCTATAGTAAAAGATACTGGTTCTGTTCAGAATGTATTGTCTCCCATCTTTCCACAAAATGATAGAAAATGCTCGATAGCGGGATATCGAACCCGGCTCGATAAGCCTGATCGATAAGGTGCTCGTTATCAATGAAACTTAACGAGCTCCATCCCTAGTAGGCACTATATGCACACAGAATAACACTAACTATACTTCCGGGGCCCTTTCCCTACTTCCTGTTACCGACGATATCAATTAAGGCTCTGTTCGATTTATTGTACAGTGGTTCTCAAACCTTTCTTTATTTCCAAGGACCCCCATAGCTCTGAGAGTGTATACAAATCGACCAAATGGGCCCGTAAAGGTCCATTTGGTTCCATTTGTACACTCTCAGAGTTACACACGTACTGTATACGGAGCCATTTGGAACCCACTTTGAGAGCCCTGCACTGGTGTGTCACGGAGTGTTTCCAGTGAGCCAACATGCACAATAGCAGCACCCTGACTATGTACGTATATGAGCAGAATGAACAGAGCCTTAATTAGAAGTAGGTCGGTAATGGTTTATTGTCGGTATCAGCCGCGGGAGTCTAACCCCGTTATAACATGCGCTATAGACCCCTGGGAGATGGAGTCTAACCCCGTTATAACATGTGCTATAGACCCCTGGGAGATGGAGTCTATCCCCGTTACAATGCGCTATAGACCCCTGGGAGATGGAGTCTATCCCCGTTACAATGCGCTATAGACCCCTGGGAGATGGAGTCTATCCCCGTTACAATGCGCTATAGACCCCTGGGAGATGGGAGTCTATCCCCGTTACAATGCGCTATAGACCCCTGGGAGATGGAGTCTATCCCCGTTACAATGCGCTATAGACCCCTGGGAGATGGGAGTCTATCCCCGTTACAATGCGCTATAGACCCCTGGGAGATGGAGTCTATCCCCGTTACAATGCGCTATAGACCCCTGGGAGATGGAGTCTATCCCCGTTACAATGCGCTATAGACCCCTGGGAGATGGAGTCTATCCCCGTTACAATGCGCTATAGACCCCTGGGAGATGGGAGTCTATCCCCGTTACAATGCGCTATAGACCCCTGGGAGATGGAGTCTATCCCCGTTACAATGCGCTATAGACCCCTGGGAGATGGAGTCTATCCCTGTTACAATGCGCTATAGACCCCTGGGAGATGGAGTCTATCCCCGTTACAATGCGCTATAGACCCCTGGGAGATGGAGTCTATCCCCGTTACAATGCGCTATAGACCCCTGGGAGATGGAGTCTATCCCCGTTACAATGCGCTATAGACCCCTGGGAGATGGAGTCTATCCCCGTTACAATGCGCTATAGACCCCTGGGAGATGGAGTCTATCCCCGTTACAATGCGCTATAGACCCCTGGAGATGGATCGCTGAGGTGGAGCGCCACACATACCATCAGCTCACTCATTGGCTGAGTTGGCGGTGCCTGGGATCGAACCCGCGAAACAGAAAGCGACATGGCAATAAACTCTTAGAGACTGGGTCTGCAACAAGAGCTGTGTCTTCAGTAGATGTCACAATCAAGAGATTACGCAGTCTGACATTTGGAGTCAAAGTCAGAGAAATGTCAGGCAGGTTATGACAGGAATAGTGATAGGCAGATTATGGGTTATATGGCTGACCTGACCCCCTGAACCGTAACTTTAAAAAAAGGTCTCCAAAGTTATACCAGAAGTCACCATGCATTGAGATATAGCCATGCAATATCGACCTGTCACTGTTCTTTCTTTCTTTCGTTGTGTAACTCGGCCATAGAGGGATGGAGATCGATCCCAGCGTAAGTTCAATAGGAGCCTGACGTGCCAAACAAACAACCTGGGCAGCCCTTTAACTCATTTAGGCCCGAAAAAAATGTCTTCTAAATCCTGACAGTTTTCTGAAATACCTATATTTCTAGACTAGGCCTATATCACTCAATATTTCATGTCAAGGACCCCAAAAATTATCTGTAATTGGCCACTGACCCCATCTGAAAATATGTTGTTCCAGGAACCCCTCAGAAGCAAAGATTTTAGTTAAAAACGTTCGTTCCGAAAAAATATATTCCAAATTTGAGGAACATTTTCGCGATTAAAAAGAAATAGCAGACCTACAAGCTCGTAGCGCGCCACTCGGTGGCGCGCTACGAGCTTGTAGGTCTTTCTTGATCTGCTATTTTTCAATAGCTAAAGCATAACATAATGTTTAAAACACCAAAAGAGGTTCCCGCACAAAATGGGTTAACCACGTTAGGTTGGATGGAGTTCAATTTGCAGCGGCTTCCCCCCCCCTTAGTGCCTTAGTGATACTAACCAGATTACCATGTGCCATTACGTCAACCGGCGAAGAAAAAAATCAATGTCTACCATTAGTGGTAATCACTCTTTAATTAGTGATATATGCAGGGGCCTTGTGTGAGCACATGTGTTTATGTAATGGTGTATGTATGTCTCCATTCTGTCTGTACTGGTGTGTGTGCGCGCACGAGCGTGTGTGTGTGTGTCTCCAGTCTCTCCACTTTGAGCTCGTGTGAGATCACAGAGGTTTATATATTGATGCATCCGTAGTGAACGCTTCCAAGCGCTCAACGCTTTTATCAAAAACAACAACTGCAAATACCACAACAGCAACAACACTAACTACACCTTCATTAGATGAGGTAGTTTAAAGAGATCTTCTGTATACCTGACTGTCTCACCCGGGGCGGTATCCCTCCCTTCTACCAATTGAGCAAATTAGGAAAACCCACAATGCAGTTTATTCTCCCCTTAAACTATATATGCTCCTTTCTTCGGGCGCTGGATTCCCAGCATTGATACAAGACGTATCATCTCACATGTTGCGGAGAAGAAAGGGCTGCATATGGTGCGCTTCTCTTGTTCCTCGTACTGTACGGCATTAGCAATGCCTTTTATACACTATGAATGATCCCCGGCTCAGACACACACAGAGAGAGAGAGAGAGAGAGAGAACTCGGCTTATACTCGCCCTCGGGCATGAAGTCGGTGAGCTTTGATTATTGATTCACCCCCTCTATTCTTTACACATAAGGTACTGTTTCGACCTGAAAGAAAACTCAAATGCCGAGAAGAGAAGAGAGAGAATAGAGGAGGAGAGGGGAGGTCCTCGGAGGGCCGCGTGGCGTCGTGGGACCCAGAGCATGGGGTTGTGGAGGAGTGCGAGCCTGACAGCACGGCACGGATGGAAACAAAGAAAGCATCGACTGGAGATCGACTTCAGGCTCATAATACTGCTTGTGATGGGGTGAGATGTGTGATGTCAGGGGGGGAGAGAGAGAGGCCTGACCCATTCAAATCATCAACTGCTCATTCCAACGACAGTCACCTGAGATAAAGAGAGGGGAACATTTGGGCCGACCAGACCTGACCTGTCAGCCGAGTCGACTGCCTGACAGACCGGCTTAATGAAGTACCTTGATGATGCCTGATGTCAAAACCACGCCCCCCTGGGCCAAAAACACATTTTCCCATTCACAAAAAGGCCTACTTGTACTAAACAACGTACTAAACAATGTCAGTAACCGTATGAGTAACATGTCTGGACCAAATTTTTATTTTAGGGCCAAGGATAAAGTGATAGGGGATTTTGATAGAAGGTCCTGGGTTCGATTCCCGCTCGGGACGCTGTGGGTGCTGGCGGCGTGTTTCCTCCTCCGCGTCATCAGTGCCCATACCCGAAGGCGGGGTTGGCGAAAGGGCCTTTCTGTGTGGAGTTTGCATGTTCTCCCCGTGTCCCCTAGGGTAGGTACCCTCACAAAATACATACAGTAATCCTGGTCTCTAAACTGCCTCCCCCTGGCCAGCCGGGGCGCCTGATGGAGGGGAAAGGAACTGGTTGGAATAACGTGTTCCTTCCACGAATCCACGCGCTACGTCCAACCAGGGAAACTCCCCCCTGTCAGGTGAAAAGGAGCAACTTGGACACTCAGGCATGAAGGAAGCATGAGTTCAAGTCCGTTGCTCTCCCCATGTCCCCCATACAGTATATGGGGACTAGGTTGGCGGAGGGTGTGTAGAGCCCAGGATCACATTAGATAATTGACACAGGGGTGAAAAATGGGTTACAAAAATCGTGGGATAAAAGAATATTAGAAAAAAAAAAGGGATTTTGAATGGAAAATAACATCTATATAACTTTGAAGCCTACTGCATACTGTACTTTGATTGATTGATTGACTGACTTCTGTGTTGACAAATGCATGAAAACACAATTGTAGGACATATCTGTCAAAAGGATAAGAAACAATACATCAAGTTATTTGGTCCTTTGAGTCTTAAGTGGTTGCGTACTGTAAACAGAGTGTGTAATAATGGATGATGACAGAAGTATACGACAAAATGTACACACATGACGTTACGGTTGCTATAGTTCATGTTTATTCACTTTGTGAAAGCTATGTAGTGTAGCCTATATACATGCTTGACTGGCTGTATGAAAACATGCCTTTGTCTGGTACATGTGTACCGAATGTATCTTCATTTGTGTATGAATGAATGTGTGAACTGTGCCCGAGGTGATGAATATGTGTGAGTGCTTGTGTGCATATGCGAGTGTATAATATTTTATCTGCATGAACACACATGGCTCTCCTTGTGTGTGCAGTGCACTACCTTTAAAAAATTTAAAGTATTGTCCAGAATCCATTTCACAAATTGAATGTCAAAGGGTAATTTGGGACGGAGAAAGATCGAGAGAGATAAGAGGTTGTGCGGGTATGTGTGCTTGTGTGTGTGTGTGTGTGTGTGTGTGTGTGTGTGTGTATGTGTATGTGTGTGTGTGTGTTTGTGTGTGTTTGAGTTTGAGTGTGAAAACAACCATCAGTTCCTTTAATTTACGTCTTTGAAGAGGTGCTAATGGTCTCTCGGCATCTTGTGCCATATTTATACATTTACATAAATATGTTATGCCAAGCGATAGATAAAAATTAAGGTTGTTTTATTTTTTTTGCCGCAACTAAAAATACCCGGGATGTTGCAACAGACAGCAACAGCAGCCACATGGTGCATGCTGGCAGCAGGTTGCTGTGCACGTGTCATAATGTCAGCCTCAAAACACAGGCAGGCCTGCATGGGATCCCTTAAAGTCTACACGACTCTGCCAACATTTTGAGAATCAATCTTTTATATAAAAATAAAAAGCGCTTCGGTGTCACAGTCTCGCGGATAAATATCGCATTTGTTCCTTTTATTGTCAAGGTTTTAAAGCAGTCTCTGGAGATTATATGAGGAAAGAGGCGCACGGCCAGCTTTCACGGAAAAGCCTTGAAAAAACAAGGGACAAAAAAAACAAATAAGCGCCGGCTTTTGCCGGATGTAACCGCTCACAACACTCCCTTTAACGCTGGGATTAAGATACATTGTCGCTTTATGTAAGACGCTTTCCCCGCCACGTTCAACATGGAGAGGAGAAAAAAAAGGGCTGGATTTTATCTGGAAATTGTCAGTTGAACAATGGCCAGCCCGCATTACAAGGTTTTTAACATGCTGCAACGGAGCGCGCGGCCCTAGCCTCATGAAAGGAGACATCTAAATTAGATTTGCACAGGCGGGGAGATATTGTGTGCTCTTATGATGGCCTCGCTCGTTTATTTGCTCTACAGATGGTTCTATTCACTGGTGGCTCAAGGTCACTATCTCTATCTGCCTCTCTCTTGCCGGGGGGATTATTTGGTATTTATTCATGACAGTGGCATGTGTAGGTTCGTCACTCGCCTCTCTCTATCTCTCTCTCTCACGGACACAAACAAGACACATGCACTCAAGCGGGCATCGTCAGGGGCTAAACGCCGGTGGCAAACAAGCCATGTTGCTGAGCAGAAATGTCTATTATGTCAGAGAGAGGATGGTTAGAAGGATGGAGGTATAGATGGAGAGAGAGAGAGAAAAAAACACGAGGTGGGGGGGGGGGTCTGGCATGATGGAGGTGGGTGCTGGGGTGGGGGGTGCTGGACGTCAGGGCAAAATCCATTAGTATGTTTGAGCCTGCATCTCCAAATCTTGTTTCTCTGCACTGATGCAATAGGATTGCAATACTCTCTCTCTCTCTCTCTCTCTGTCTCTCTCTCTCTCTCATACCTGCACTGCTACTGCGCGTTGGTTCTTCCTCGCCTCTGGCCCCTCTCTCTCTCCCCCCTCCCTGTCCCTATACGCATCTATCTCACCATCGCTGCAATCCCCATCTGAAAAGCCCCTCTCCCAGTCTCTCTCTCTCTCTCTCTCTCTCTCTCTCTCTCTCCCCCAGTCCCTTTCTCTCAATCAAAATCACTGTCCTCTCTCTCTCTCTGCTTTCTAATCCTTGTGTCCATTGTCCTCCTTCCACATAGGAGTATATTATTTATGGTCCCTCTAGTGGCTGCCCATCATCGTTTTAACTTGTGCTCGCCGAGGCGTGACGTCGTCAAATCGCCATGGGGGGGGGGGGGGGGGGGGGGGAGCGTATACCCCCCTTTTCTTTCCTGTCGGAGGAGGGGGGGGGGGGGGGGGGGGTGTATAGGCATCCAGTGTGAATCCCCCCAGTGCCTTAACCTATTTAGACCCGAGGACGATTCTACAAATGTCTTCTAAACCATGACAGTTTTCTGAAAAACCAATTGTCGTTCTCAAACATTTTCATGTCAAGGACCCACAGAATTATACAGTGTAGGGCGACCCCCATCTGAAAATATGTAGTTCCAGGGACCCCCCAGAAGCAAACATATGAGTTAAAAATGTTCGCTGTGAAAGAATATACATTCAACGATTTGCACACGAATTTTAAAAAATAGCAGACCTAAAAGCTTGTAGATCTGCTATTTTTCAATAGCTATAAAGTTTATAACAATGGCTAAAACCCCAAAAGGGGCTCCCGCCCGAAATGGGTTAAACCCCCCAAGCGGCCTTTCCCTCTAGAAACCATATATCCCTCTGTGATAAACCTCTGCCCGTTTTCCCAACGCGAAGCGTCAAAGCGTGTGCTTGGATTCCCCGCGGAGCCACAGCCCGCCTCCCATGTAAACGCAACCCGCCGGTACACAGCACGCCTCCCCCGGGGGAGGCCCTGTATCTCCCCCTCGGGCCCTATCTGATAACACATGGGGGGGCCGCCAGGCGTTATACACAGCGCCATGCAGGCCCGCATGCAGCCTGCAAGCCGCATGCGTCTTTTATTTATTTCCTTATCTTTTATCGACACCCGTCTAATATATCTCCTTTTGGAATGCACGGTTGCCGGTGTTAAGATGTGACGTTTCCCCCGTGATGGACGACGTCGCGGCGTCGCGTCCGAGGCCCGCATGATTAAAAGGCTGTTATTTTATGACAATGTTGTAATTGGGGGGGAGGTGCATGCTGGGGAGCTGCGGTAAAAGTTGCCCGGGGCTTATTTTTTCTTTCTTTCTTATATACTACAACTACTTCTTCTTCCTCTTCTGTGCCGATTCCAGCGAGTGAGTGTGGTGGAATATGAGCTAAATGAGAGTCGCGGCTCGCTGAGAAATATATAGAGGGCCCCCACTTACGGCTCCCATGGCAGGCGTGGAATGCCACAGTCCTAGATTCAAAAACAGAACAGGTATCACGCCCACGCACACACACACACACACACCCCCCCACACACACACGAACATGCGCTCGCGCACACGCATGCACACACGAGAGAGAGAGCGAGAGAGCAGTGAGTTGTGTCCTGTCTTGGGACTCGGTGAAATAACCCGACTCCAGGAGTCATAAATCTGGCTGAAATTGGTCTTATATACGGCCAAATAAAGCATTCTACAGTGCCAACACCCATGCATTACTGTCCACTACGCACATGGCTCCTGGAGATGAGAAAAGGCCACACAAACATGTAGCCGAACATATAATTTGGGGATATGCATTATACATGCTCCGCGGGCAAGAAATCATGTCCTTTATGCGTGCCAGGCATCTATACAGCCAAGCATCAATACAGGAATAACATAAAGGCGGATGCACGCACGCACACACACACACACAAGATGCTATAGACAACAAACGATAGAAAGGAGGTAAATCACTTCACTAATATTGCCCTTGAGAGCATAGGGATGAGTGTATGGAAGGCTTGGACAAAAGGCTGGCATACGGAAATATACAGAACACAAACAGACACACAGACACACACACACACACACACGCGCACGCACGCACACGCACACACATGCACGCTCATCTGCCTCACTCAACCGCAAATCACGCAGAAAGCAGGAGTTTTAGTTCTGTCATGAGTTACTGCAGGGCTGATGGATTCGCCGCTATCAGATGCTACTTTTTTTGTCAAAGCGAGGCAGCGTTATATAGTGAAGGTGAGCCCAGAGGAATGACGCCTTATCAGGAATTAGGGAAATATGATATCACTTTCGAGTCAAACACTTTTCTCCCTCAGAAAGAAATACCTCTCTGTTGCAATTTGACTCAAGCGTTACTTCTCCATCTCTGTTTTTCGATATGTGTGTGCGTGTGTATGTATTTGTGTGTATGTGCGGTATGTGTGTGTGTAAGGAGGGGAGGCTGTCTTCAATAATTCATCTCTCCTATGACGGCTTTTCAACTCAGAAGATCCCCCGACTCTCGCTTTCCCCCTCGCGTCACACTCGCTCAACCCAACTTTCTTTCCTTTTTTTTTTCTTATTTTCTCCCCCCCCCCCCCCCCCTCTCCCCTCCTTTACTTCTATTTTCCGCCTCTTTTCACCTATGTCTGTCTTCCTTTCATGCCTGGAACCTTTCATCCTTCACCCCCCCCCCCCCCCCCACACACACACACACACCTCCCATCTTACCCCTTGGGCTTGACAAGTTATCGGTGTCTCTGGCCCGAAACCCCCCAACCCCACTCCCCACCCCCCGCCCGACGATAGCCCTCTCTCCCTTTCCTTCCCGCTCCACTCACCTCCACCTCCTCCCCATCTCTCTCTCTTCGCTCCTCCACATCCTCTCATGTCAGGGAAACCTGTAGGCAACCTGGTGGAGTGCTACTTTTTTTTTTTTTGATCATTGCGTTCGCTGCATGAGGAACCCTAGCCTCTCACCGCCATGCATGTGCATCTGCCTTGGGGGTGGCAAGAGAGAGAGAGAGAGGGAGAGCGAGAGAGAGTGGAAAGAATGAAAGGCAGGCTGAGAGAGTAAAGTTGTGTCAATCGGGCTGACGTGTGCTGTATGTATGCTGAGACCCGGTATAGAGGGAAAGTTGGTGCACACGCTTGCCTTTCAGCCTGTGGAGCTAGGAAACAATCCGAGCCCACTCTTCTGGTTGTGTGCTGCATATCCCATTCTGACCTGAGATCAGATTCTGAAAAATGTCTTCTACATCCTGACAGTTTTCTGAAAAAGCCATGTTTCTGTGTCAGTCGTTCTTCGATTTTTCAAAAAATAGCAGACCTACAAGCTCGTAGCGCGCCACTCGGTGGCGCACTACGAGTTGGTAGATCTGCTATTTTTCAATAGCTATAAAGCATAACATCATGCCAACACCAAAAGGTGGTTCCCACTTCCCACCAAAAATGGGATACACTGTATATATCGGATGGATGGATGGCTCCTTGCACTCTTGTTCTCGTGGGTGACACACTTTTCCAGGATTTTCTGTGATCCAATAGAATTGCAAATGAGCAAATACGGTCGTGCGGCTCCATGTGGATATTGTTTTGGAATCTGATGCGATTTCAGCTTCTCGTCTGAAAACGAGAGCTTTGGAAGTTTAGATCCGGTACATGAATGGATCAAAAAATATCCCTCGGAATATGACGAAGGAGTCCGGCCGTGTGGCGCAAGGAGGAAAGGGTCACTGCCCAAGCACGAGGAGGAGTCTAGGGTTTGGAATTCTCCGCGGCCTCCACTCTCTAGGCACTATAGTTCGCGGCCCACACCCATCTGGCCACATGCGGGAACCCCTTTTGGTGTTAGCAATATGTTACGCTTTAGCTATTGAAAAATAGCAGATCTACAAGCTCATAGCGTGCCACCGAGCGGCGCGCGACGAGCTTGTAGGTCTGCTATTTTTGAAAAATCGAAGAACGACTGACATAGAAACATGGCTTTTTCAGAAAACTGTCATTTTCAAACAGACATTTTTAGAATCTGATCTCAGGTCAAAGTGGTCAGATGGGTGCAGGAGGGCCGCGTGCATTTTCGGAGCGTGATTATTTTTTGTGACGACTCAATCGACTGTGAATGAAATAGCGTCGTATTATCACGGACATCTTAGTGTTTTATTCAATTATTTGGGGGCAATATCCCCAGCAGTAGGCCACAGGGTTGAGAGCCACAGGTCTTCCCAGACACATCAGAACCATTCAGAAGTTGCCACCGCTATACTTCAAAGGAGTATATATAGTTCACGCCAAGAAATGACTTATTTTATATCAATTACACAACCCCATGAAGCCTGGAATTCATGGGGATTTGTTTTGTTTTTCTCGCTTTCCCGAGGCAATAGTTTGACCCCCAGATCCAACCCATGCAAGCAACACAAACACATGCAGCCTTTTAACAGGTTCCATTGTCCACAGTATGCCGAGATGCTGCGTTTGTGTTTGCTTGCATGTTTGAGATAATCTCATTAGAGAATCTAATGAGATTATCCTGTAGTGTGCGATGCAGCCAGATCGTGTGATTCCACATGGTTTAAGATGTTGCAGTTGCGGTATAGTCTGAGCGCATTTTAAGAGCTATGACCAAAAAACAAATTGCCATCCATAATCCAGGTCCTCCGCGTAGGTCTGAAACATATAAAAGGCCTTTCATTCAATGTTCTGGAATCATTAGATGCACCAATGTGACACCAAACAGAGTAACTGAATCTGTTTTTTTCTTTTTCACATTTTTTTCAAACCCATCTCGAGTGCTTGTCCCTGGATTATTCATGGAAATGTTGTTTTGGTCATTACTCTTTTTTAATATAGGCCTATACTATTACAGTACCTTCCATGAGGGCACCGGCAGTTTGAGGGACATCAGCAGCGCTTGTGGTGGGAACCTCTCTCTCTCTCTCTCTCTGTGTAAGAAAGAAAAAAGAAAAGGAAAGAAAAGATAAAGATGATTTGACTGTATATGAGCCAGGCCTGCCTGACAGCCTGGATGTCATTACCGTCATTGCTAAACACCAAGATTATGCGCTCGTGTGCGTGCGTGCGTGCGTGCGTGCTTGCGTGACTGTGGAGTGGAGTCGAAAAGGACAAGAGAGAGATTGCCTTTGAGGCGGACAGAGAGAAAGAGAGAGAGAGAGCCTTATGTCTCTCAACGCTGGCCAACGGGGTGCAGTGACTGAAAGCCCCCCCCCCCCCCTCCACCACCGAGAGCATAAAAATATAACAGAGGTGTTAAACTTTGGATGACCTGCGGGCCTCCACACGTAAAATGGCAGTAAATTACACCCAATGAGGAGAGGTGCAGACTGCTGGAAATGAAAAGTTATGAACGCGTCCAAGGGTGCGAGTGAGGTGAGAGGGCACGCCGCCCCCGCCGACACACACACACACACACACACACACACACACACACACACACACACACACACACACACACACACACACACACACACACACACACACACACACACACACACACACACACACACACACACGCACACGTACAAACTTATCTCCATCTTTCTCTCTCTCTCTCTCTCACGTACACTTTGGAACAAAAGGGTTATGGATGTACTCTAATAACCATAAGTTATATCCCACTTCAAGAACACCGTCCAACGACAACAACAACAGTTCCCCTCCGGCGGTCTCTGTGCCTTTCCCTTCTTCTTGCAACACGCCGGCCGGCCGGGGCATGGAGGAGTCTAGCAGCAACCAGACGGACTGACTACACTTATACGCTGTTATAGGAAAAAGGCATAAAGTGCCACGGGGGCCTTCTCTCTTATTATAGGCTGATATGGATCCTATTGACACCGCAGAGCTGTCGAGTGGGCCGGGAGCAGAGGAGGGGGGCGGGGGGTAGACAGCGTGCTAATGGAGAGGCGATGCAAGAACAGCCTTACTGGATTGTTTCTTTTAGTTTTAGTTTGACAGTTTTCTGAAAAACCTAGGAACCAGCGGAATTATATGTATCTGGCCGCCGACCCGACCCCCCCCCCCCCCCCCCCCCCCATCTGAAAATATGTAGTTCCAGGGACCCTCCAGACACAAAGATTTGAGTTAAAAAAACATTCGCTCTGAAAGAATTATATATTCAAAGGTTTGCGCCACATTTTTCAAAAATAGCAGACCTACAAGTTCATAGCGCGGCACTCGGTGCCGCGCTATGAACTATGAACTTGCTATGAACTTGCATTATGTTATGCTAAAGCATAACATAATGCTTAAAACACCAACCAACCCCCTGAAGGAGCCAATTGTATACACCTGTGTGCCTTTGGTCCAGCTGAGGGCAGGTTGGCCGTGAGTGCTGGCGTGCTGCACTAATTGGCAGAATGACATAAGGGACACAGGTGCAACAAACCAGTTGATGAATGACATGGTATAATATGGCCACACAGGGGGAGATCATAGGGTTTTTATATGCATTTACAAACCATGCTGTGATTAATTGTACTATTAACAAAGATAGGAACCCTCACCCGACAGCAGTTTAAGTTTGGACATTTGATTACTGAATGTGTCAAATCGTTAGCCTCATAGGATAAATGCATAAGTCATTTTTTATGATTTTCGGATAATAAGGAAAAACACATTTTCTCGCAAGTATGTAAGAGTTTTTAATGCAGATTTTTACAATGGTTTCCTGAGGGGTTAACAAAATGTTTTTTACAAAAAGATAAACATGAGAGTCATTCCATAACAAAAAAAAGTGACTTAGGCCATTTTCAAGAAAATAATCTGTGACTTAGGCATTTTTTAATACATGTCTACTAAACACCTGGGGGTCTATTAGAGTGATGTTAACTCCATACTAAACACCTGGGGGTCTATTAGAGTAATGTTAACTCCATACTAAACACCTGGGGGTCTATTAGAGTGATGTTAACTCCATACTAAACACCTGGGGGTCTATTAGAGTGATGTTAACTCCATACTAAACACCTGGGGGTCTATTAGAGTGATGTTACCATACTAAACACCTGGGGGTCTATTAGAGTAATGTTAACTCCATACTAAACACCTGGGGGTCTATTAGAGTAATGTTAACTCCATACTAAACACCTGGGGGTCTATTAGAGTGATGTTAACTCCATACTAAACACCTGGGGGTCTATTAGAGTGATGTTAACTCCATACTAAACACCTGGGGGTCTATTAGAGTGATGTTAACTCCATACTAAACACCTGGGGGTCTATTAGAGTGATGTTAACTCCATACTAAACACCTGGGGGTCTATTAGAGTAATGTTAACTCCATACTAAACACCTGGGGGTCTGTTAGAGTAATGTTAACTCCATACAGAACACCTGGGGGTCTATTAGAGTGATGTTAACTCCATACTAAACACCTGGGGGTCTATTAGAGTAATGTTAACTCCATACTAAACACCTGGGGGTCTGTTAGAGTAATGTTAACTCCATACAGAACACCTGGGGGTCTATTAGAGTGATGTTAACTCCATACTAAACACCTGGGGGTCTATTAGAGTAATGTTAACTCCATACTAAACACCTGGGGGTCTATTAGAGTAATGTTAACTCCATACTAAACACCTGGGGGTCTGTTAGAGTAATGTTAACTCCATACAGAACACCTGGGGGTCTATTAGAGTGATGTTAACTCCATACTAAACACCTGGGGGTCTGTTAGAGTAATGTTAACTCCATACAGAACACCTGGGGGTATATTAGAGTGATGTTAACTCCATACTAAACACCTGGGGGTCTGTTAGAGTAATGTTAACTCCATACAGAACACCTGGGGGTCTATTAGAGTAATGTTAACTCCATACAGAACACCTGGGGGTCTATTAGAGTGATGTTAACTCCATACTAAACACCTGGGGGTCTATTAGAGTAATGTTAACTCCATACTAAACACCTGGGGGTCTGTTAGAGTAATGTTAACTCCATACAGAACACCTGGGGGTCTGTTAGAGTGATGTTAACTCCATACTAAACACCTGGGGGTCTATTAGAGTAATGTTAACTCCATACTAAACACCTTGGGGTCTGTTAGAGTAATGTTAACTCCATACAGAACACCTGGGGGTCTATTAGAGTGATGTTAACTCCATACTAAACACCTGGGGGTCTGTTAGAGTAATGTTAACTCCATACTAAACACCTGGGGGTCTGTTAGAGTAATGTTAACTCCATACAGAACACCTGGGGGTCTATTAGAGTGATGTTAACTCCATACTAAACACCTGGGGGTCTATTAGAGTGATGTTAACTCCATACTAAACACCTGGGGGTCTGTTAGAGTAATGTTAACTCCATACAGAACACCTGGGGGTCTATTAGAGTAATGTTAACTCCATACTAAACACCTGGGGGTCTGTTAGAGTAATGTTAACTCCATACTAAACACCTGGGGGTCTGTTAGAGTAATGTTAACTCCATACAGAACACCTGGGGGTCTATTAGAGTGATGTTAACTCCATACTAAACACCTGGGGGTCTATTAGAGTGATGTTAACTCCATACTAAACACCTGGGGGTCTATTAGAGTGATGTTAACTCCATACTAAACACCTGGGGGTCTATTAGAGTAATGTTAACTCCATACTAAACACCTGGGGGTCTATTAGAGTAATGTTAACTCCATACTAAACACCTGGGGGTCTGTTAGAGTAATGTTAACTCCATACTAAACACCTGGGGGTCTGTTAGAGTAATGTTAACTCCATACTAAACACCTGGGGGTCTATTAGAGTGATGTTAACTCCATACTAAACACCTGGGGGTCTATTAGAGTGATGTTAACTCCATACTAAACACCTGGGGGTCTATTAGAGTGATGTTAACTCCATACTAAACACCTGGGGGTCTATTAGAGTGATGTTACCATACTAAACACCTGGGGGTCTATTAGAGTAATGTTAACTCCATACAGAACACCTGGGGGTCTATTAGAGTAATGTTAACTCCATACTAAACACCTGGGGGTCTATTAGAGTAATGTTAACTCCATACTAAACACCTGGGGGTCTGTTAGAGTAATGTTAACTCCATACTAAACACCTGGGGGTCTATTA
>NC_139697.1:23651638-23679138 GCF_964188405.1 Protomyctophum parallelum | reverse complement strand
GTAGTACCCGACAGCGACAGTGTGCATGTGCAGATCGCAGGGCAATGATGAATGCTGGGAATTAGTTGATCACTTATCCATGGCCTTATTTATTACACCACTTAAACCCAACAGTATACACTTAGTCGGATGGCAAAGATTCACAGCTACAAATTGCAATCGCAGGTACAAACGGTATACAAGCTTAAATGTGTTAAATTTGAGCTTGTAGGTGTCCATTTTCGCTATTTTTATCCCTCGATTTTGCAACAATTCTTTCACCCAGTGTCAATTATCTAACGTAATACTGGGCGCTACACTTCTTCTGCCAACCTGGGGGGGGGGGGGGGGGGGGGCAGCGGAATGACCTCATGCTTCCTTCTATGCACGAGGAGTCCAAGCTGCTTCTTTTCACCTGACAGGGAGGGGAGTTTCCCCCGGCCAGACGTATTTTTGCTACTTTTTAACAAAGGCATTTGTTCTGGAAGACGCCAGGCCGTCGTGGTTACAAAGAAAACACAGACATCATTAACAACGACAAGAACACAAAGGCTATGGGGTTGTTGTGCTCAATACAAGTGAAAACCGCTGTGACGGTCACGATGAGCACTCATCAGCTCAGAAGGAGCTGTCGGGGGCCGGGTTAAGTGTCTTGCTCAGGGACACTTCCACACGCAGCGGGCATGGGGCGGGCCGGGAGGCCAACCGGTGACCTTTCTGATTACCAGACTATAGCCTCTCTAAAAGCTGTGCCCGAGAGAGAGAGACGGCATAATACATTTGACATGACATGACATGACATTGTGCTGGAGAGTGCGATGGACGGCGCGCACGCGCGCGAGCGTGTGTGTGTGTGTGTGTGTGTGTGTGTGTGACGCAGTTGAGTGCTGCCCACGGCAGCGGTACAGACTGTATCTGCTGTCCTTGTTTAGCCATGGGTACGGTACGGTCCGCAGACACAGACATGACTCATCTTTTCACAAAGACAAGGTGTGTGTCTTATTTCTCTCGCGCACACGTACACACACACACACACACCCACACACACGTACACACACACACACACACACACACACACACACACAAACGCACACACACACACGCACAGAGAACATGCAATCCGTCTGGCGCACATTATGTGATAGACGGATGAGTCATAACTGTCGCCGAGAGATGAGGACGACGGTGAGGGACGGCAATCGAATGCCTCCTTCTCGTTCTTTAATCACGTCGTTACACATCTGACAGCTCTCTTCTGTCTGAGTGTGCAAAGCATGACGCGTAGAGGAGAGCATGTGTACAGTATGTATATACTGTATACTGGAGCATTGTGCCGTATATTATATGAATGGATATATGGATACTAGTAGATCAAATGCTTCTCAAGAATCCCCCAACCTTTATATGTCTGAGAGTAGAGCATGATGTAGAGCAGTGCTGGTTCCCATTCTGACCTGAGATCAGATTCTAAAAATGTCTTCTACATCCTGACAGTTTTCCATTCTGACCTGAGATCAGATTCTAAAAATGTCTTCTATATGAACAGTCGCTCTTCGATTTTTCAAAAATAGCAGACCTACAAGCTCGTAGCGCGCCACTCGGTGGCGCGCTATGAGCTTGTAGATCTGCTATTTTTCAATAGCTAAAGCACAACGTAATGCTAACACCAAAAGGGGTTCCCGCCCAAAATGTTGCAACATTATACACTTTCTCACTCAACAGCAAACTAACAAACATACCATACAGTATATATTACATTTCTAACGTTTGAATGACTTTTGAGACGTCCCTTTTAATACCAAGGCAAACATTGTGAACAAGATGGTATGAAAATATAGCCAAGTTCACGGGGACAGAGTGGCATTTCGACGCACTCGACAGTCAAAATCACAAAAGTCATTCACTTTTGGCGTCTTCACTTAGCTGCTCTCACTTTTATCTTCATAATGTACTTTAGCTCGGTCAATCAAATCATCGCCATGGGGGGTGAGCCAATCACAGGCCAATGTTTGTGTTCACACAAACCCAGAAAGCTGGGCATAGGAGGGGCTATAGCGCCCCTCAGAAATGTGAGCACCTGGCCTGGGCCGTGGCTCAGCGGTCCAGGCACCTTGGCCGGTATACAGTCCAAGTCTTGCAGTGTGCCGCGGGTTCGACTCCCGATCCCGACGGCCTTTACTGCATGTCATCCCCGCCATCTCTCTCCCCATTTCCTGTCAGCCTACTGTCTGTCCCTCTATAAAATATTTAAAAAATAAAGGCGAAAGCCACAAACAACAAATCACAAAATGTGAGCTATTTATACAGAACAGAACCAAGGCTATAGGAAGCACTGAATATGGATGTTCCATCAGTATCTCTGTCATGTCAGGGTAAGATGACATGAAGCATGACACAACGTACATACGTGTACAAGCAGCTTTCTGACGTCGCTGCTGCTAGTTCATGTTTATTCACTGTGTGAATGCTATGTACTGTAGTACGTACTACATGCTTCGCTGGCTATGAAAACATGCCTTTGTCTGGTACTGTACGTGTGTGTGTTTGCCCAGGCACATGTCATTGTGTGTGTGTGTGTGTGTGTGTGTGTGTGTTGCAAAGTGTGTGAATGTATCTTCATTCGTGTATGAATGTGAACTTTGCCCCAGGTAATAAATGTGTACGTGAGTGTTTGTGTGTATGCGAGAGTGCGTGTGTGTGTGTATCTGTGAATGCATATGGCTTTCCGTGTGTGTGTCTCTATGTGTGTGTGTGTGTGCGTGTGTGTGTGCGTGTGTGTGTGCGTGTGTCACATTGTAATCTGCCACCTGGAGGGACCAGAAAGGGGTCATGGGTAATATGTGAACTGCTGTTTGATTGATGAGCCAATCAGAGAGCCACAAAGGCTTTCATTAACAATGGACAGTCCACCACAAATCAGCAATCATACATACACGCACACGCACACACACGCGCGCGCACAGGCACACACACATACACACACACAGTGACTTATCAACTCTTATGAATGTACCGAAACAAACACCCACACTGACTCTCTCACACATACAGCACTGTATTCTCGCTCTCTCACTCACACACACACACACACACACACGAGCGCGCACACACACATGGAGCCTGGAAATAAGTTCCACGCTGTTATCACAAAGTCAGCAGTAATACAGTGGGCATTTCATCAGAGCGAGGAGCGGCATTGCGTACACGGGTCACTGCCACACACACCCCACTCTCAACATGTGCTCATTGCTTCTTCTCGGGGTGCCATTTCTCCATTTCTCGGCTCGCTTTATGCGTCTGACGAAGAGCGCGGGGCCGGTCGAAAATGAAAAGAAACCCCCTCCGTAAACAGAACAAAAAACGACTGTATATTTTCTTTTGTTTGGTTTAGAGTAAATTAGTTTCTGTGCCCCCGTGCAGCCCCTTTGCTCCGCTCCGATCTCGATGGGGCTGATTTATACGTGGTCGCACCTGTGCCGCGTCTCGCAACTCTAAAAGGGTGATTTGTATGGGCTGTGCACTGTGTCACATACATACAGTACAGGTCAGTATTTGTATGGGCTGTGCACTGTGACACATACACACAGGTCAGTATTTGTATGGGCTGTGCACTGTGACACATACATACAGTACAGGTCAGTATTTGTATGGGCTGTGCACTGTGACACATACACACAGGTCAGTATTTGTATGGGCTGTGCACTGACACATACACACAGGTCAGTATTTGTATGGGCTGTGCACTGTGACACATACACACAGGTCAGTATTTGTATGGGCTGTGCACTGTGTCACATACACACAGGTCAGTATTTGTATGGGCTGTGCACTGTGTCACATACAGTACAGGTCAGTATTTGTATGGGCTGTGCACTGTGTCACATACACACAGGTCAGTATTTGTATGGGCTGTGCACTGTGTCACATACAGTACAGGTCAGTATTTGTATGGGCTGTGCACTGTGTCACATACACACAGGTCAGTATTTGTATGGGCTGTGCACTGTGTCACATACACACAGGTCAGTATTTGTATGGGCTGTGCACTGTGACACATACACACAGGTCAGTATTTGTATGGGCTGTGCACTGTGTCACATACACACAGGTCAGTATTTGTATGGGCTGTGCACTGTGACACATACACACAGGTCAGTATTTGTATGGGCTGTGCACTGTGACACATACACACAGGTCAGTATTTGTATGGGCTGTGCACTGTGACACATACACACAGGTCAGTATTTGTATGGGCTGTGCACTGTGACACATACACACAGGTCAGTATTTGTATGGGCTGTGCACTGTGACACGCATGCAGGCCAGTAGAAATCGGACGTAAGCAAAGCATACGTTCAGGCTTATGGCCTCCGAGGGGCAGTGGTGGAAAGTATAACTAAGTACAGATTTACTTAAGTACCGTACTTAAGTACAATATTTTTTACTTTCCAATTTCCAGGACTTTTACATCTACCATTACAAGACATATAGTACTTCAGCCCTATACATTTCGGCCTAGCCTACAACAGATCTACAAGCTCACAATGCGCCGCATTGCCGGAAACGCACAGCGGCGATGTAAAGATACAGGCTATACCGTTCTTTATCAATGTAAGCCAGCGACATGAAGGCATACAGTACGTATACTGTGTCACTGCACATACTCCTAAACCATTCTGACCTGAGATCAGATTCTAAAAATGTCTTCTACATCGTGACAGTTTTCTGAAAAAGCTATGTTTCTGTGTCAGTCGTTGAAAAAAAGCAGACCTACAAGCTTGTAGATCTGCTATTTTTCAATAGCTAAAGCATAACCTAATGCTGACACCAAAAAGGGTTCCCGCCCAGAATGGGCAAAGGGCATGGGGTGGCACCCGTCAGTGGGCGGAGTATAGGACGGAGACTCTATCCTCCCGGTGGGGACTCCTCACGGACAGCCTTGAGTCAGTAGGATACAACAGAAGTGAGAAATGAGGGGAGAAAAAGGGGGAAAAAAAGAAAAATAAACAGGTATACAGCATATGTCTGGGCTCCTACAGTCGTTCCATTCCTGCACGTTGAATTTGTCCCTAAGCAAGACGCTGAAGCCGATGAGCTCCCAATGAGCCTTGTAATCCCAAATCGACTGTGGATGTGTATGTGATGGATAATGTGAAAATGGTGCTCTGTGTGTGTGTGTGTGCGCACGTACACGAATGCACGCACAGATACAGTATGTGAAATTCATTGTGAGGCGACGTTTGAGGGGTTGAAAAGAGCATAGAAAAAGTCTATTTCAACAGTAAAACACAAAGTATATGAAGGCAGAGGTAAAGTAAGGCAAACACGAGCACAGAAACACAGATAATACCCGGCTATGCAAATAAAGAGACACACAGGCAGACACGCCCGCATGAATACACACATTGTACAAATAGAACTCGACACAGAAACACACAGACAGACCAACAGACGCAGGCACATCGTCTCGCACACACACACGCACACACATACACGCTGTGGTAATGGGCTATACTTCCTCATTAGGCTGACAGGAGCAGTGTTATTTTGGAGGAGACCTTGGCTATTATTGATTATAATAATAAGATATGTGGTCTCACAGATTATTTGCATCCCTGAGCAGAGTTATTGGTATCAGGGGGTGATGATGTGATTATGATGTGGCCATATCCACATGGCCTGGAGGCGATACACGCTGTCTGAGAGAGAGAGAGTGTGTGTGTGTGTGAGAGAGAGAGAGAGAGAGAGAGAGAGTGCATTACAATGTGTATATACCGCCATCTCAATTGCATATCTGTGTGAGTGTACATGTGTGTGTGTGTGTGTGTGTGTGTGTGCGTGCGTGAACTACTTGAATTATTATAATTGCGAGGAACAAATGTCCACTCCCCACAAGTATAGTAGTATAATATGAGCAGTACATGTTGGGAGGAGCATTACTTCCTGGTACCAACGAGAACATTCCTTGTTTTATGGTAAACAAACAAAGAGGTTAGAGTTTACTTTACAATGTGAAAGAGATTCAGGTTGGTGTTATATCGGTGCGCTTATGCACCAGCACGCAGAATAGTTGCGTGCTGGTGTAGTGCGACGAAAAATATAGGCAATCTAAAGGTTCACGACAAGAGCTTGTAGATCTCAGCTTTTTGGCTTACGTTTAAAAATGGCACAAAAAAAATTGCAGTCCTAAAATGTTGATCTCCTCACAAGTACAGAAGTACAAACGTCTGTCTGTCTGTCTGTCTGTGCGTGCGCGCGTAAGAGAGAGCCAGGGAGACAGAGAGAGAACATGTCTGCATGCGTGCTCCCATCTCCATCACATGTCTGTGTCTAATTGGCTGAGGCTGATTCAACCCCTGGAATCCATTCTACATGGTTACCAAGGTGACAGCATCCGTTGTCTCAGCCATCACATATACACAGACATGTCGAGGCCATTCCCACACACACACACGTGTGTGCGCGCTGAGAACGTGCAGAAGCCCAAATCCCAGTTAATTAGCTCCCTCTATTAGCAACAAATCCGCTAATTAAAGCCACACCAAGACACAACCCTAAGAAAGCTATCTACATGAGCCATATGGAGCCTATACCCACGCGCACGCACAAACACCTAAATCCCCCCTCCTTTCCCTGCCTCCAAGCAGACAGACATGTGCACGTGTGCGCGCACACACACACACACGCACACACACACACGCTCGAAACCTGGCGTGCCATCAAGGAAGGTCAATGGTGCCCAGGGCTGTTTTCATTTGCCAACTCTTCTTAAGAGCTGAACAATGTCGTTGTGGAAAGCGACATTTTTTTCTCCAAGCCAATTGAATGCATGTTATTGAATGCATGTCATTGGCTGGAAGGTGCTCAGAGCCGCGGCCTTGATTCAGCCCAACATGGTCGCGAGAGCGCAGAGCCACGGAATGCTGCCTCCTTCGTGACATAAAAGATACACAAATACATACAAAAAAAGAACGAACACAAAGATTTTCATTTTCTCTCTCTCTCTCTCTAAAAGAAATAAGGTTTTAAGTAAGCCATTAGCAAAGCCTCAAGGCCACAACAGGAAGTAGTGCAATTTTCCCTTTTCCTTTTATTCTCCATCTCATTTGAAAGGATACAAAAAGGTGAATCTTCTGTGAAAAGGAAGGGCGACGCTTTGTGTTTGTGCCGTAGAGGTTAGCTTGTTTGTTGTTTCTTTTTTAGTTTTTACAAAAAACATTATCCCACGATTTTGTAACGCATTTTAATCAAATTATCTAATGTGATCCTTGGGCTCTACACACCCTCGGCAAACCTGGGGAGAGCAACAGACTTGAACTCATGCTTCCTTCATGCATGAGTGTCCAAGTCACTCCTTTACACCTGACAGGGGAGAGTTTCCCTGGTTGGACGTAGCGCGTGGAAGGAACACGTTATTCCAACTAGTTCCTGGCTGGCCAGGGGCAGGCAATTTAGAGACCAGGATTACTGCATGCTTTTTGTGGGGGTACCTACCCTATAGGGGACACGGGGAGAACATGCAAATCCACACAGAAAGGCCCTTTCGCCAACCCCGCCTTCGGGTATAATAATAATAATAAACTTTATTTGTATAGCACCTTTCATACATAAATGCAGCTCAAAGTGCTTCACAGGGCAGGACACAAAAATAAAATACAATAAAACACAAGTAGTTAAAATGATAGAAAAATGGCAGAGAACAAAATTGAATATAAGAACATAAAATAAATAAAAACAAATAAAAACACCACATGCAGCAAATCAGTCAGGGCAGGGTAGGAACGTGCATAGTAAAACTCAACTAAAAGCAAGGGTGAAGAGGTGAGTCTTGAGTTGAGATTAAAAAATGTCTACAGAGGGTGCGTGTCTGAGCTCGAATGGAAGTTTATTCCAGGCTGTTGGGCCGTAGAAGCAAAAAGCTGCCTCACCATATTTTTTTGTGCACTGATGACGCGGAGGAGGAAACACGGCGTCAGCACCCACAGCGTCCCGAGCGGGAATCAAACCCAGGACCTTCTATAGCTGTTGTTTCTTTATGATGGATCATTATGATTAAAGTCCCTGGTGTGGATTAATGGGACAGAACAGTGCTGTGATCTCCTAACCTCCGTGACAGCAGTGCATGCAGGAGACACAGAATGAGGAGACAATAGGCCAGATCAGGGGTGGGAAACTTTGACGATGGAGAGGGCCATTATATTTCCACACTCACTCCAGAGGGCCACGTTGCATATTACTGTCGTAGCAAAAATAGCCGATCTAGAAGCTCAGCGCGACAAGTTCTGAGCTTGTAGATCGGCTATTTTTGCTATATTTTAATTGAAATCCTGAAAAATAACCTTTTTTTATTTCATTTTGTTTTGTTATAGTTATGTTAACGTTATGAACTAAATCCAAAACACATTGGACATACAAAAGCGGGTCATGTTTGTAAGTTTGGAATTGTAACAGCTGAAATCAATAATATATTCTGATATTAACCTGAGGGCCGCATCAAGTGAAGGTGGGAGCCGCATGTGGCCCCCGGGCCCCCAGTTGCCCATGCATGGGCCAGATTAACCACACAGACCCTAGAGCAGCCCATACTCTGCATGGGGCAAACATTCAGTGACAAATTAATAGCTGATCTATACAGTAAAGCTCACATAATTGCAACAATTTAGAATCTATATGAAACAAGGAGTGTTTTACAATGTAAGCCTCACATTCACACACACACATTCACATGCACTAATGGCGATCCGAGACATTTACAATAGGCCAGACTGGCATTCAGGAGGTTCGGGGAAAATCAGGAAACATAGCCGACCAACAAGCTCACAACACATCACAACGCAATGCGCTGTGAGCTTGTAGATTGGCTATTTCCAGATTTTCCGTCGAATGTTTGCCTATAATATTACTACCACATGCCCAGAATAGGAATGCTGATGGAGTTCTCGTGCGAAAAATCTGATTCTGTGCAAGGGCTTAGAAAAAAAAAGAGAGAGAGAGAGAGAGAGAGAGAGAGAGAGAGAGAGAGAGGAAGACATACAGTAAGCGAGGGGTATAAGGTAGAGTGTGTAGGAAGGAGGCTGTCATCCATGATACTGTGGCAGCATTCAGCAGCTCACCGCCTCAGAGCGTGCTCAGGTGTCAATCACCTGCAGGAATTAGAAAGCCCTGCAGGGGGTCCATGCATTGTTACTGCTTCACCTTCCACTCCACCCCCCCCCCCCTCTCTCTCTCTCTATATCTCTTTTTTTTTCATTCTCTCATTTATTTATTTTCCTTTCTCTCTATCTTGCTCTCTGTCATCACGTCTCCCTCTCTCTCCTAGTGTGTTAAATGAGTAATCAGTACAGTGTTATTAGTGCTGTGGGCGAGGAGATGATTACTGTACCAGTCAGAGAGAGAGAGAGAGAGAGAGAGAGAGCGAGAGAGAGAGAGAGAGAGAGAGTCATGATCTCTCTCTGCCATGGTGTTCACTACAGTGACTACACTACTCCATAGTGTTCACTACAGTGACTACACTACTCCATGGTGTTCACTACAGTGACTACACTACTCCATGGTGTTCACTACAGTGACTACACTACTCCATAGTGTTCACTACAGTGACTACACTACTCCATGGTGTTCACTACAGTGACTACACTACTCCATGGTGTTCACTACAGTGACTACACTACTCCATGGTGTTCACTACAGTGACTACACTACTCCATGGTGTTCACTACAGTGACTACACTACTCCATGGTGTTCACTACAGTGACTACACTACTCCATGGTGTTCACTACAGTGACTACACTACTCCATAGTGTTCACTACAGTGACTACACTACTCCATGGTGTTCACTACAGTGACTACACTACTCCATGGTGTTCACTACAGTGACTACACTACTCCATGGTGTTCACTACAGTGACTACACTACTCCATGGTGTTCACTACAGTGACTACACTACTCCATGGTGTTCACTACAGTGACTACACTACTCCATGGTGTTCACTACAGTGACTACACTACTCCATGGTGTTCACTACAGTGACTACACTACTCCATGGTGTTCACTACAGTGACTACACTACTCCATGGTGTTCACTACAGTGACTACACTACTCCATGGTGTTCACTACAGTGACTACACTACTCCATAGTGTTCACTACAGTGACTACACTACTCCATGGTGTTCACTACAGTGACTACACTACTCCATGGTGTTCACTACAGTGACTACACTACTCCATGGTGTTCACTACAGTGACTACACTACTCCATGGTGTTCACTACAGTGACTACACTACTCCATAGTGTTCACTACAGTGACTACACTACTCCATGGTGTTCACTACAGTGACTACACTACTCCATAGTGTTCACTACAGTGACTACACTACTCCATGGTGTTCACTACAGTGACTACACTACTCCATGGTGTTCACTACAGTGACTACACTACTCCATGGTGTTCACTACAGCAGGACTGGGACAAAAATTCGGCCTGGTCATTTTCGCCCGTTTCGCCCGGTTTGGCCCAGACCGACTCACCACAACCAGCGCGCAGATAGCAGAAACTCTACCGTCCGCTCCGTCGAGGCACACTCAAACAAACAAGCCCTAATACCACCACTTTTACAGAACAACCTAAAGGATACAAACCAACAGACAACTACACAACCCTTTGTTGCTCTCGCAAGAATGCTGGTTTGTTTGATGATTTTTTTAAATCATATCATAACTTGAGCGGCCCCCTATGGTCGCGGCCCACCAGTAATAAGACCAGTACGTCCTGTGGCCAGTCCACCCCTGCACTACAGTGACTCCATGGCAATGAACCATACAGGCTCTTCTTACTTATCGTCACTGTCAGGTTGGACACCTTGTTGTATGTCCAATGAATTACTACTTAAAGGGGAATACCACTCATTTTCAACATTTTACTATGCCATTAATATACCTTAGAGTTGTTCAAAGTAGTACATCTTTGTAACACCACAAAGATGTACTTCATAATGTTACTGATTTTTTTCAGACCTCCAGTTCTAGGCAACACAGAATGGGGGGACTTTTTACAACTCTAATGTTTATTAAAGGGACACTTCTACCCCTTTTGCAACCAGATCTTATTTTAATGATGTTTGGGAGATAATAAACACTTTCCTGGGGTTTTATGTGGGTAATGTGTTTTTAGATATTTTAGTATTTCCAAGTGTCATGGACACAGGACTCACTTCCTTCCTGGACTACATGCTGTCCCAGTAAGACAGCCCTGCCCCTATCCACAAGAAGGAGCAGTGCACCAAAGCATTATGAGAAGTGAGGAGGGGATCTTCCGCAGATTCCGCGTCGTTCTTCCGGGTTCTTGGAAACGCCCCCAGGTATAGTTTACTGGGGTTAGGTTTAGTTATAGTTTTACTGAGGTTAAGGTTAGGGTTAGGTTTAGGTATAGTTTTACTGAGGTTAAGGTTAGGGTTAGGTTTAGGTATAGTTTTACTGAGGTTAAGGTTAGGGTTAGGTTTAGGTATAGTTTACTGAGGTTAAGTTTAGGTATAGTTTTACTGAGGTTAAGGTTATGGTTAGGGTTAGGTATAGTTTTACTGAGGTTAAGGTTAGGGTTAGGTTTAGGTATAGTTTTACTGAGGTTAAGGTTAGGGTTAGGTATAGTTTTACTGAGGTTAAAGTTAGGGTTAGGTTTAGGTATAGTTTTACTGAGGTTAAGGTTAGGGTTAGGTTTAGGTATAGTTTTACCGAGGTTAAGGTTAGGGTTAGGTATAGTTTTACTGAGGTTAAAGTTAGGGTTAGGTTTAGGTATAGTTTTACTGAGGTTAAGGTTAAGGTTAGGTTTAGGTGTAGTTTTACTGAGGTTAGGGTTAGGTATAGTTTACTGAGGTTAAGTTTAGGTATAGTTTTACTGAGGTTAAGGTTAGGGTTAGGGTTAGGTATAGTTTTACTGAGGTTAAAGTTAGGGTTAGGTTTAGGTATAGTTTACTGAGGTTAAGTTTAGGTATAGTTTTACTGAGGTTAAGGTTAGGGTTAGGTATAGTTTTACTGAGGTTAAGGTTAGGTTTAGGTATAGTTTTACTGAGGTTAAGGTTAGGGTTAGGTATAGTTTTACTGAGGTTAAAGTTAGGGTTAGGTTTAGGTATAGTTTTACTGAGGTTAAGGTTAGGTATAGTTTTACTGAGGTTAGGGTTAGGTTTAGGTGTAGGCTGTCAATCACAGCGACTGGCCAGTCACAGCGCACCCTCTACGTCACTCTGTACTCAACCCGAGGAAGGAACCATGCTCGCTGTGGAGAATTGTAGTCCAGGAAGGAAGTGAGCCCAGTGTCCATGACATCATGGACACTTTGAATTACTAAAATATCTAAAATCACACATTACACACACAAAAGCCCCAGGAAAACATCATTAAAATAAGATCGGGCGATATGAGGTTTCTGCCACATCGTCCACCACGAGAACACAGAGAAGGTCAAAATGTGGCAGGATTTTATAAAGATTATGGAACATTTCCCACACCATAAATCATCTATGTTTAGATCATTTAACCAGATAAACCCCATAGACTTAGTCGACCGGGACACAGGACTCACTTCCTTCCTGGACTACATGCTGTCCCAGTAAGACAGCCCTGCCCCTATCCACAAGAAGGAGCAGTGCACCAAAGCATTATGAGAAGTGAGGAGGGGATCTTCCGCAGATTCCGTGTCGTTCTTCCGGGTTCTTGGAAACGCCCCCAGGTATAGTTTACTGGGGTTAGGTTTAGTTATAGTTTTACTGAGGTTAAGGTTAGGGTTAGGTTTAGGTATAGTTTTACTGAGGTTAAGGTTAGGGTTAGGTTTAGGTATAGTTTTACTGAGGTTAAGGTTAGGGTTAGGTTTAGGTATAGTTTACTGAGGTTAAGTTTAGGTATAGTTTTACTGAGGTTAAGGTTATGGTTAGGGTTAGGTATAGTTTTACTGAGGTTAAGGTTAGGGTTAGGTTTAGGTATAGTTTTACTGAGGTTAAGGTTAGGGTTAGGTATAGTTTTACTGAGGTTAAAGTTAGGGTTAGGTTTAGGTATAGTTTTACTGAGGTTAAGGTTAGGGTTAGGTTTAGGTATAGTTTTACAGAGGTTAAGGTTAGGTATAGTTTTACTGAGGTTAAAGTTAGGGTTAGGTTTAGGTATAGTTTTACTGAGGTTAAGGTTAAGGTTAGGTTTAGGTGTAGTTTTACTGAGGTTAGGGTTAGGTATAGTTTACTGAGGTTAAGTTTAGGTATAGTTTTACTGAGGTTAAGGTTAGGGTTAGGGTTAGGTATAGTTTTACTGAGGTTAAAGTTAGGGTTAGGTTTAGGTATAGTTTACTGAGGTTAAGTTTAGGTATAGTTTTACTGAGGTTAAGGTTAGGGTTAGGTATAGTTTTACTGAGGTTAAGGTTAGGTTTAGGTATAGTTTTACTGAGGTTAAGGTTAGGGTTAGGTATAGTTTTACTGAGGTTAAAGTTAGGGTTAGGTTTAGGTATAGTTTTACTGAGGTTAAGGTTAGGTATAGTTTTACTGAGGTTAGGGTTAGGTTTAGGTGTAGGCTGTCAATCACAGCGACTGGCCAGTCACAGCGCACCCTCTACGTCACTCTGTACTCAACCCGAGGAAGGAACCATGCTCGCTGTGGAGAATTGTAGTCCAGGAAGGAAGTGAGCCCAGTGTCCATGACATCATGGACACTTTGAATTACTAAAATATCTAAAATCACACATTACACACACAAAAGCCCCAGGAAAACATCATTAAAATAAGATCGGGCGATATGAGGTTTCTGCCACTTCGTCCACCACGAGAACACAGAGAAGGTCAAAATGTGGCAGGATTTTATAAAGATTATGGAACATTTCCCACACCATAAATCATCTATGTTTAGATCATTTAACCAGATAAACCCCATAGACTTAGTCGACCGGGATCCCCCAGGGATCTTTACTACCTCTACCAACTCTACTACAACATAGGGGTAAAAACAATAATACAGCGTGTCCAGTGGAAACCTCGTATGAATCTGATCTCAGGTCAGAATGGGTTAAAGTAGCTCCACACCGCAGCGACGTCGGCCACGGAAGGAGTTGGCACGGCGCTATAGACGGGTCGGGACATCTAGTCGGACGTCGACCGCCAACCAGACTTGTTTGCGAATGCTGAATGCTTTTCTTTTTTTGGGGGGGGACATGCCGGGGCCTCACATGGTAGGAGCACATTCAAATTCCACCTGAGAGTACAAGGGATACACCTGTGGAATGCCCTATACCAACTGAAATAAAACGACAAACGGATCTCAAAATGTTTAATGACGAAGTCAAACTCTGGTTGAAATCGCGGGCCAGAGGTGCGAACACTAATGTGTTATAGGCACATTTTAAAACTGTTATTGTACTTGGATTATGTATTGGATGTATTAGTATTTGTATGTAAAGGATTGTTTTAGGTGGAGGTATAGAACTATAGAAAGGCCTAACCATCGACTGGGGTTGCAAATTAGCCTTGGCTACAAACCCATATACATTGCAACGGTTTCATGTTTTTACAACTTGATACATTGTTTTTTTGTATTGTCCCTGTTAAATAAACGCATAAGTAAATAAATAAAAATTAAATTATTTGCTGCATGTCTCTCTCTCTATCTCATAATAGTAATAAAATACGATAAGTAGATAAATAAAAACACGTTTTTATGCCACCATGAATGAATTAAAATGTAACTACATTGATATATTAATTTTATTGTCTGCCCCCCCCCCCCCCACTCCGCTGTAGTTGTCAGTGTGTCACAGCAGTGACACAGAGTGTGATGTGAACTCACCGCTCCACACAGATTGCAGCGAGCGAGCAAGAGAGCAAAGATGGATCTCACACAGTCCATGTCAACGCTACCCCCCCCCCCCCCCCCACCCCCACCCCCCACCCCCCCAGCATATTTTCCACCGGAGCGAAGCTCGATAAATGGTGAGAATCTGTCAGAGACTCTCTTCTAAGCGTTGTGGTATGGCCTGCGCGCGGGCAACCACTCTGCGCCCGCTAATGGCCTGTGTATTGGTGGCACTTATATTGTCCACAACGATCGACACTATTAAAAAGTGACCCTGGCTTTAGCGGCTGGCCCGCCTCCCGGCATCCAACTCGGTGGGCAAAACACAAAAAGAAAGAAAGAAAGAAAAGGAGAGAGAGAGAGAGAGAGAGAAAAAAAAGGGCTGCCGGCATGCAGCCGGTGTCCTTGCCCGCGCTTAGCCTTTTCAATCCTTTACACTCCATTGCTCTCGTCTGCCGATCCTTTCAGAAAGCGCAGTGCCACACTCGCTGCCCCGCCCCCTCTTCAAATCGCCGTCTCCCGTCTAGGAGGGGGGTAAAAAAAAAAAATCAATACAACACCAAACAATGGCTTATAGGCCTAGGGGTGCAGTGTGCAGAAAGGTCATTGCTATACATTATGTATGGTGCCCGGCTAATGGTCAGTGTGCTTGCAGACAAATGGACTGTAAGCATCTCCCCTGTGTGATGATCGCACGCACACGCACAGGCTTATAGGCGGTGCAAGGACACGTAGCCGTGAGCGCACGCACGTACACACACACGCAACACATATACAGTATTGTAGCACGGTGGTTCTAATGCACATACAAACACACACAACACATATTGTAGCCAGGTGGTTCTCAAAAAGGTTGATGTCAAGAATAGGGTCACAAAATAGGGTTTTACGGCCTGGGCCGTGGCTCAGCGGTCCAGGCACCTTGGCCGGTAGCCAGAGTCTGGCAGTGTGCCGCGGGTTCGACTCCCGATCCCGACGGCCTTTACTGCATGTCACACCCCCAACCTCTCTCTCCCCATTTCCTGTCAGCCTATACTGTCTGTCTCTCTATAAAAAATAATCTGAAATAAAAGGCGAAAGCAGCAAAAAATAAATAAAATAGGGGTTTACGCTGACATTTAGGGGTCCCAGGTCAGACCCCATTTTTAGAACCACTTCAGGTTGTTTTTCCGCCCGCCCCAAACTTTGGGCCAATGGTTATATAGGAATGCAATCGAACTTCAACAAAACAGACCGTTATTTGTGCAAACATAAATGTGACATCAGTGTAATGTTTTCTCCTACACCTACACACATAAAAGGGAGAGAAAAAAAGAAAGAAAGAAAAAAACATCCCCGAGACGTTTGCTCCACTAATGAACACTCCAGTCCCACCAATCAAACTGCGCTCTGTCACGGATTGGACCTATGGCAGCAGCCGTGACGGTGGCCACGGTAACAAGACCGAGAAAGCCGTTGCCGTAGACACCAGAAAGAGGGAGAGAAATGGAGAGACGCGAGGACAGAAAATAAAAAATAAATGAAAGAGGAAGAAGAATGACAAAATATACAATTATCTCCCGGCGGGGAGCGAAGTAGAGGCATCAGTGTGATGTGGTAATTGCCTCGCCATGTTAGTGGGGGCAGAGAGCACATTATTTATAGAGGACACAGGGACGACTTGACAGTAAAGACTTGTATGTGTATGGTGTGTGTGTGTGTGTGTGTGGGTGTGTGTGTTTGTGTTGGGGGCAGACGTGCGTGCATGTGTGTGTGTGTGTGTGTGTGTGTGCGCGTGCGTGTTACGTGTCCAGCTACCAACAGGAGGGAATTTGACCTTCATGTAAGGAGTGCTGGAGTTGACACAGGCACGTCTGCACTGGGACAAGAGCTCCAGTTTAACAGGCATACTGAAAAGGTCACTGCTGCCAATCACCCACAGCCGCAAGTGCGCACGACCACGCGCGCACACACACACAGACACACAGGCTCGCAGACTTATGTCTGCGGGCATAAAAACACAAATGTGCACGGGCGCACGCACACACTCTCTCTCTCTCTCTCTCTCAAACACACACACACACACACACACACACACACACACACACACAGTGAGGCAACACTTGAGGAGGGAGTGAGAGAATGCCAAAACAGTGAACCATGTCAAATTAAAAGTGAAGTCTGTGTGCTCGCATGTGCGCGCGCGCACATGCACACACACGCACACACAAACACACACACACACACACACACACACACACACACACACACACACACACACACACAAGCACACAAGCACACACACAAACCTGAACCACTGCCAAAAAATCCTTGGAGCCTGCAGTTTTGCCTGAGCCTATTTTTCAACTTCTCCCCACGCCCACACACACCCAGACAGGGTCATCAGCATATAAAGTTGTTTTGGTGTGTTTATGGGCTGTGATTGGTCGATGTGTTGCTAGCCAAAAAAATATATGTTCCTCTCCAGTAACGGCTCTGGTAACGCTCCCCCTGTTCAGCGGAGTGCCTAATCTGCTTTCTGATTGGCTGATTATAGGTCCCCTCTATTCTGCCGTACCTTCACACACACACACACACACACACACACACACACACACACACACACACACACACACACACACACACACACACACACACTCACACACTCACACACCCTCTCCATTCACACATTGGCTGTCGTTGCACTGTTGTCAAATACTCACAGAACACATGTTTACTGCATAATACAGGTGAACACACACACACACACACACACACACACGCACGCACGCATGGACGCACGCACGCACGCACACGTGCATGTACTGTATGTATGCACAGTTTGAGAGAGTATATGTGAGAGAGAGAGAAATAGAGAAACATGTCCACACATGTTCCCTAAACACAGATATCCAACGGACAGAGTCCCTCAGTCTCAAACACCTTTTCCCCGGTAATAATAATCTGTTCACGGGTGCTAATTTATTCGTCCTCCTCCTACCTCTCTCCACGCCAGCTGGAGAAAATTGCCCGAGTATCAGATGGAACGGATTTACATTTTTATGCAGCCTCTCGCTGCAAGTCAAGTCACACACACACACACACACACACACACACACACACACACACACACACACACACACACACACACACACACACACACACACACACACACACACACACACACACACACACACACACACACACACACACACACACACACACACACACACACACACACACACACACACACACACACACACACACGAACGTGGAACTAATCGTCTCCCGTTTTGGTCTTTTTGACACCGTGCAGCTGTGGCGTTGTTTTTGAAGGCAATGAAACAATGCCTCCTCCGTGACATCTTTCTCCTCCTCGCCACCGCGTTGTTGTATTCTTAATTCCACCGCTAGAGACCGCACACACAATGCTTGCGTACGTGGCGCCGAGCCAACCTTTCTATAAGCTAGACCTCTTCTTATAACAGACAGGGATGGGAATGCAATATTCATCATGTGATACCGCGCGCGGGTTATAGTGTGTATTATTTATCACGTCTGAATCAGCCCTGTCATCATCCACCTCCACACCGCAGCACTCCCCCCTGCATGCAGCAGTGCAGGTGGAAAGTAACTAAGTACATTTACTCAAGCACTGTTCTTAAGTAAAATTATTAATTAATTAATTGTACTTGAGTATTTCCAGTACTCTTACTTCTTTGGATCCAAATACTCCGCTACATTCATTTGAAAACTTTATAGTTACTATACTGTAGTTACTTTTGGATTATTATTACAAAACATATACCACGATCGGCCATTTGAAAATAGCCGATCTACAAAGCTCACAATGTGTCACACGGTACCGTGAGGCATTGTGAGCTTGTAGATCTGATATTTTCCAAAGATTTTTTTTTTTTTTTAGATATTTTACACATTTGAAAACGTGTGAAATTAAATGGGACGTTCTGCATTCAAGAGTAGGCTACTTTTACTTTTGCTACTTTTAAGCACATTTTGATGCCGTGAATACTTTTGTACTTTTATGAATTCCGGACCATTACTCTTGCATTTCTATATCACAGTATTGATACTTTTACTTAAGTAAAAAAAAAAAAAAAGTATTACCATCAACCTGACATCCCTATTTTTGGAGGCATGTCATTATGGGTGAACTGAACACTGTTGGGTTAGATTGTCAATTAAAAACTCCAACTCCAAATTGCTCCATCTACACGCTCACAACCCGTTAAATTGGCTCTGCTTAGGATACTTTTCAAATTGGCGTCACTACATTTTGGCGCCATTATGTCATTATAAAAGGTGAAAATTGTCAAACATTGTCAATTTAGAAAGAAACAGTGAAAGCAGCATGTCATATCTATACGAGCTCGGAATGAGCCGTGATGCGTTACAAACCTGTAAATGAGCAATGAATATGTTCATGACACTTTCAACACGGCTCTATTTTGGGCACGTCGTTATTAAACTGCAGGTGAAAAATTTGTCCAATTTTTTTGAATATAGTGTGTTCATTAGAGATGTATAAGTTGACGGGGTAGTATAGGTAAAGGGGTGTACAATATTAACCCATTCTGAACGGGAACCCATTTTGGTGTTAGCATCACGTTGTGCTTTAGCAATTGCAAAATAGCAGATCTACAAGCTCGTTACGAGCTTGTAGGTCTGCTATTTTTGAAAAATCGAAGAGCGACTGACATAAAAAAGACATTTTCTGATCTCAGGTCAGAATGGAAAACTGTCAGGATTTATAGAAGACATTTTTTTAATCTGATCTCGGGTCAGAATGAAAACTGTCAGGATGTATAGAAGACATTTTTTAGAATCTGATCTCTGGTCAGAATGGGTTAAATGACGGTATAGGTGGTGGTGGTGGTGGTCGGCGGCACGGGGCCGGGGTGCATTGGCTGTGGGTGTCGTGCTCCCCGTCAAACCGCGCGCTGCAGCGCTTCCATTTTAGCGACATGCCGGCATTAATCACCTGGCATGTCCCCCATGGTAATGCACGTCCCTCTCCTCAGCTGTGGCATGTGTTCAATCTGGTCATTAACACGGGGAACCGCTGTCCACATGGTTAGAGACACGGCGCTCTTTAAATAGCCGTGGGATGGGATTAATGATGGAGATAATCACGTGCGGTATGCTTTATTAATCTGCTATCTCCTGTTATCAGGACGGTTATTACGGGGCTGTCAGCGGGGACGCGGGGTGGGATGGTGGTGGATGTGTGTGTGTGTGGAGGGGAGCGGGGGGGCATTATTGATCTCATGACCTTCATGTGCTTCCGTTCTCACAGTACGTCACACTACTCACTGTACAGTACATCGATTATCAGCCTTTTTAATTTCAAGGACCCTCGGTTTTATATAGGCATTATTATAGACCGCACGGACCTCCGTTTGATACATTGTTAATCTCCTGGCACCTCAATCTATACGCTGCAAAATCCTATAACGATGGGACGAAATGGAACCCGTAAGGTTCGCGGGTCCATTTGGTTCCGTTTGTAATACACTTTCGGAGTTACAGACGCGTCTGTCTGTCCATTTGGACCCCTGCTGGTCCCCAGACCCTATGTTGAGACACAGTGACTAGAGCAGTGGTTTTCAACCAGTGGTCCTTGAGGGTGTTCCAGGTGGTCATCAGCTAAATGATGAACGTTGGTAACCATCTGGACCCTTATAAATCTTTAACTCTTGAGAGCGTAAAAAGTTTCTATTATTGTAATCATCTTTATTCTACACAATTAGAAAATGTAGAAGAATTGTTATTTTTCATCGTTTGCCTGATGTCTACATCATAGGACCACAATGGAAACAAGCTCACTGGCCTTTTGCATTGACAGACATATATATATATATACAACGATATGATTATGTATATCGTTATTATTATGTCTCGTTTAATTTTGTCAATAGACAATGTCAATCAATCAATCAATCGCTCGATGGTAACCTTGATTGATTGATCCATTTTAAGTATTTTCATCATGATCACATCTCCACATCTTATATAAACAATTATCTTGAGAAATCTGACCTCTAATCAGATAGATTCCCAGATGTATCAAACCCTATCAAAACTCCATTAATTACAACAATAGACACTGCGTGCGCCTTTCTCTTTAGTAATGACCTAAAACTGTCCAGTGGACAAAGCAAGCTTCTTTGGAAGCCCTGCTGTGTCTTTGGGACCAGATTTCTGAGACCACAAAGTCCCCCTAGGGAAGAAACACTCATCACACGAACAACAACAGAAAGATTCAATCCAAGTGCAGGGAGGAAAAAGGGGAGGAATAAAATGGATGAACTTGAGTCCCATCAGGATTTTTTCCCACACCAACATGTTGCACGAGTCATTAAACTGATCTATTTCACTTCTCTCCAGCCAGCAGATAAATCAGCTTCTCTTGGAGGGAGGGAGGGAGGGGGAGAGAGAGAGAGAGAGAGAGAGAGAGAACAAGGAGAACTGGCTGCACAACCAGGAGTTATGAAAACACACACGGACACACACAGGTATCACTCACACCACATTTCTATCGCAGTACAGATGAGATTTGTAGCCAGTTTGTAGCCCTCAACATTGTTCCAAAGAAAGGTATCCGGCCAAATTGCGAATGTTGTTTTATAGATCTTGCATTAAAAAGTAGGTCATTGATTTCTCTCTATTTGTTAAGCAATCGTACACAACGGCGAAGGAAGAAAGGCACGCGACGCAGACTTTGTGACCGTGTTTACCGTGAGAATCGGGGGCAAATAAGGCAGGGAGAGAGAGAGAGAGAGAGAGAGAGAGAGAGAGAGAGAAAAAGGGGAGAGGCTGTTTGTGCAGTCAGACAGCGCAAACAGAATTCATAATTAATAAACAAAATGACACATACATCTACATAGTGCACCTGACAGCCAACGGAGACAGGCTTTCAGACCACTGAAGTGTTATGAGGCGTGTGGCGTTCTGCCCCATACACTATGTATGGGGCTATGCCTCGGTGCACCCACACTTATCCAGGACCTAATGAGACATTTGGGAGGTTGTAAACATCAGGAGAAGGTTGAGGTTCATCCACGGTAACGCCTCTGTATGGAGATGTGGATACTGTCGCTGTCGGGCAGGAGAAACCTCCAATCTCCATTATTAACTTATTGTGTTTTTTTTCATAAATGAACGCCCTACTTGATCATACTACAGTGTGCCACACAAAAGTGGCGCGATACAACACGTTTTGAGCTTGTATATCTGCTGCTTTTGCCGTTTCTTTTTTTATTTGAATCCTAAAGGTAACAGTTTTGGACTGAAGAGGTTTCCACCAGGCAGAAACCATATGTATAAATATGTACGATACGTACCATAATTATGTATAAAACATTGTGTGTGTGTGTGTGTGTGTGTGCACTGTAAAGCACATATCATGTACTTTGACGTCTTCCCCCTCGTCATTTGTCATTCAGCCCTCATCCGACATTCAAGTCGTTTGGGCCGCTTCGTGTCCGTCACACTTTGTCCCATTATTACCCATTCTCCTCATCTCTCCTCATCTCACCGTACGTCAAGCGCAGGGAGTCGTTAAAACATTCCTATGTTTGGAGAGAGAGAGTGAGAAAGCCAGAGAGCGAGAGAGAGAGAGAGACAGAAACAGAGAGAGCGCGGGAGAAATGAAAACAACTCTTTCCTGACACTATCCCTTATTATCACATTCAGGCAAATGCACCATGAACGTGGCTGTGGAAAATGGGGAAGGTTGGTGGTGGACGCATTGCTGGCAGAGATTGACGGATGCTGAGGAGATGGGAGGAGGTTATGGGTTGGTGTTGGGATAGTTGGAGCATGTTAGTGAGGTTGGAGTGGAGGAGGATGGTGCATGTTAATAATCATAACAGGTTTTGGGGTTGTTTCTTTGTCACATGCTGTAGGCCTAGGTGAAATGTGTCCTCCCCTCTCCCATCCCAACTATTAGGAGCAGTGTGCTATTATAGTCAGTGGTGGAAGAAGTACTCAGATTTTGACCTGAGATCAGATTCTAAAAATGTCTTCTATATCCTGACAGTTTTCTGAAAAAGCTATGTTTCTATGTCAGTCGTTCTTCGATTTTTCAAAAAATTGCAGACCTACAAAATAATAGGAAGTGAGGCGTATATACAGTATAATGTATGATACAATCAAGTACAATTGAATGCAGGTGCCAATTGTTATCACCTTGAAAGACATCAAATGAGGATCCTATGTTTATGGTACCGAGACAGAATGCCTTGTGAAAGCGAATAATAGATAGTAGATATAAATAGTAAAATATATAAAAAAACACAATCACAGAGAGCCAACTCAAGATATAGGGCAGGCCCCTAGACAGGCCTAAAGTGCCTGGGAAATTAGTCAACCTACTGTAACAGACAATAATTAGCTCAAGAGTATGTATGAACAATATACATATTTACCAAATACAATCTAGAAATATGAATAGATAAATATATAAATATTAAATAATAACCAGCAATACTGCAACAAACCAGAATTACAAAGGTGTAAATGTAGTTCAATTACCAAAAGTAAAAGAACTGATTATACAGAATGTCCAATTTCAAGTTATCAAATGTATACAAAAATCTTTTGAAAATAGCAGATACAAGCTAACAATACGTCGCATCGCATTGCGAGCTTGTAGATCGGCTATTTTCAAGTGGGCCCTATAATGCACAACAGACTGAGAACCTCTCTGGCCTATACAGTAGCTGTGTCAAAGTGTGCTTATGAGTTCCATAAACAATCTCAACAACAAAGATGCGGGGAAGATAAGGCTTTAACGAGTTCTTACCCGACGGGGCAAACCCGTTACCCCCCACACACACACACACACACACACACACACACACACACGCACGCACACACACGCACGCACACACACACACGCGCACACACACACACCCACACACACATGCACCCACACGGTACAGAGCACCCCAGACTACTCAAGTGTCATAATAATTCCACGCAGTGTGAGGACCCCTGCCCTGACATCAAAGCGCTCCCACTGTCAGCAGATAACGATGCATGCGAGAGATGAAGCGCACATAAGATGCGTCGATACACACAGGCTCATATTAGAAAGAGAGGCCCTATTATTCCTCCTTTTAGACCCAGATAAAAGAAAAGGACTCGCAAACCCGCAGCTGCGGCTAATCTGCGTTTAAGCACTTGTACATTGCCAACGTGTACGTTATACGCACATGCATACATAAATGCATGCACTCACATTTATGCTAATGTAGAATAATTACGGTCTCGTCTCTGGGAAAGGAAAGTTAGGTTTTTCTTTTGAAGATGACGATTCCCGAAGATGATCCTCTGAGATCTATTGATGTTATACTGGGATGTGGAAGACACATAATAATAGTCTCTCTCTCTCTCTCTCTCTCTCTCTCTCTCTCTCTCACTCCCATTCTATCCAACTATAGCGTACCCACACCCAAAGCTCACGCACAAAAACAAACACACACACTTATTATACACGGCCAGGGAAACGCACAACGAGAGGAAAGCCATATATCTCCCATCATGGCTCTGGAGGGTCTGTATTGGAGGCAGTGTATTTACATGTGTTTGTGGTGCAGATGGCTGAATGCAGCGGCCGTGGGGCAGGTGTACAACAGGCCCTCCGTCCCTCCTCCTGGAGCTTGTTGTGATCTGCAGCCTCCCTGGCAGGGTTTATGTGCCCTGGGGCTGTGAGAGAGAGAGAGAGAGAGAGAGAGAGAGAGAGAGGGCCGGCTGGTGGCTGGCTGGCTGGAGTATTGTCAGCCTTGTTGGTTTTGGCTCGGTCCGGAAGGCAGGGGAGAGACCGAGAGACTGAGGGAAGGGTGGAGGACGTGCATGCATGCATGCATACAAACAAGTGCAGACCAGACGCACGCACGCACGCACGCACCCACACACGCACAGACACACACACACACGTATATTTATGTACATGCGCTCACGCTCGCTCACACACACACACACACACACACACACACACACACACACACACACACACACACACACACACACACACACACACACACACACACGCACGCACACGCACACACACAAGCACACACACACACACGCAGGCACACAAACTAATTGGCCACCCCATTAGTAATTTATTAAGCTTGTCCTTGTAAATTTTATCAGGTATCCAGCAGGGGAATAGATTTATTGATTCACTCTGCATTCATCAGGACCAGAAAACAGAGAGAGAGAGAGAGGGAGGGAGGTGGTGGTGGTGAAGGGGGGGGGGGGGGGAAGTGATAGAGCGTGGACAACAGAGAGAAGGAGAGGCAGAGCCAGCGAGAGAGAGAGAGAGTGAACGAGAGAGAGAGAGATGGAGAGGAGGGACAGAGTCCATTCATCAGGCAGGACAGTGTGGGGTTGTGCAGCAGCTTTGGAGGAGATCAGGAGGCAGTGTGTTGCCATGATTCCCCCTGGGTCACCACTATATCCGGCTTCATTCACAACAACACCTCTCGCCTTCAGCCTCATCAATGTTGCTGCCTTTCCGATCAATGAATCCTCATAAAACACACCCGTCCATGGCTTTGGGCGCATAGTTCCTCTATCCTCTAAAAAAAAAGACGAGAGAAAGACGAGGAATAAAAAATAGAAGACATGTCAAACTTAATCTCAATGCCCTCCCCCCCCCCCCCCCCCCCCCCAAGAGCCACCGATAGGGCTGCGGGCCAAAACAAGAACGTGGAGGTCACTGGATTCTGGAAGTAAATTATGAGGAATTTCGCTGGAAACGAACAAGGAGGAGGAAAGAAAGAAGGAGACGATATAAATAAAATAAATCGGCCTAGGCACTTCCAGCTTCCAAACTAGTAAGTACAGTATACAGTATATGACCTGTGCGGTGTGACCTCATCAATGTTGCACCTCGTTTCCGACCTACAATTCTTTTCATCTCAGGGTATATCGGCGAGTATTGACAGGCTGGCGCGGAAGAGGGAAGCTACATTAGTTTGTACAACTCTGCTCCTCTGCCCACCACCACCTCTCCTCAGAGGTGGAAAGTACATAAGTATTATACTGTATAGTACTTTTATTTACTTGAGTATTTAAAAATGTCAAGAACAAAATACTGCTACATGGACTACGTCACTGAGGCAAATAGGGTTTAGTTACTAATTATTCATGCAGTTAACCACTTATAGGCCCCATTTTATACACTGGATATGCGAAAATGGCTCCAAGCTATTTTGATGCGTCAGCTTATTTTCTACATTTTCCAGTGCTTTGGCACGGTAAGTACAAAAGTAATCTACACGCCCAAAAACGTGTCACGCTGCGAAGGATTATATAAGCTTGTTGATCGACTAAATTATTTTAGGGCTTAGGCGTTAAGTTCATAATATATTTTCCTAGAAATGCAGAGCACTCAAAACTACAATATTTCAATTCAAAATGTATAGCGGAGTAAAAGTATTGAGCTCAAATGCAAAAAGAATCTCAAAAATACTTGTTCTTTTTTACAAAAATTATTGTAGTCGAGTAAAAGTAACAATTTGGGCTCTGAGATGTAAATGTAAAAGTATTGGAAATCGGAAATACTCCATTAAAGTACAAATACCTCAGAATTGTACTTAAATGTACTTAGTTACTTTCCACCACACTGCATTTACTAAAAAATAAAATAAATAAAATCTCAGTACTACGTCTTCCACTCCACCAGTGGTTGGTAGAAGCGGGCTCTGCCATCATCATCAGCTCTCCTACTGCGCTCCTGTATGGTCAGTGCATGCAACATGGAGCCTCTGGAGGTCCAGAGAGAAAGACAAGACCATATAGAAAGAAACTCTAACACCATAACCAAGCAACAACACCTCCTCCTCCACTAGCTGTCAGGCCTCAGCTCCACTTCCCCACAACATGAGAAATAAGACAAGAATGAAGAAGTGGGCGGGAGAGAGAGAGAGAGAGAGAGAGAGAGACTCGGGGGGAGAATAGATTTGTTGTTGTGCTTGTTGCCATTATTGGCAGTGGTGGTAATTGTGTGTGTGTGTGTGTGTGTGTGTGTGTGTGTGTGTGTGTGCGTGCGTGTGTGTGTGTGTGTGTGTGTGTGTGTGTGTGTGTGTGTGCGTGTGCGTGCGTGTGCGTGCACATGCGCGTGCGTGTGTTACTAGACTTGCGGGCCAAATGTCCAGGTACAGACTTATATACATTTTTTTTTACTATTTTGACAAATATTTTTGAATAGTTCAACTATAGCCAATCTGCATTGACACGTTGTGAGCTGCTTGTAGACATTTTAACTATTCAAAAATGTTTTACAAAATAGTAAAAGAAAAAGCCAAAGAAGTTTGGGGATAAGGGGTTTAGCGCTGACGAAAATGGAGCCCGTGGTCCTCGCAAGATAAACGTGTTGTTTCATGGTTTAAACTATTATCATAATTTGAGGAGTTACGCTTAAACAATTAGAAGATGATGATTAATTAGCATTACACATTTTTAGATTTTAGGTTAGATTTGACTATTTTAGGATCACACAAGCTCACAACAAGCCTGTTTGTAGTTTGTAGATCTGCTATTCTCCTGGTCATTTCCAATGGTATCCTATATGAAGTGATGATAGTAGCACGTGTTTGTGTGTGCGTGCGAGTGATATGCACACAGGAGTGATGTACACTGTATATCCACCTATACAGCAGCACGTGGGCGCATAAGGCGTGT
>NC_139697.1:23634993-23647493 GCF_964188405.1 Protomyctophum parallelum | reverse complement strand
CGTCATCACTGTGGGCCTAGAAACCTCGTATGTCCAACAACCAGTAAACAAACAGTATGCCGTCATCACTGTGGGCCTCGAAACCTCCTATGTCCAACAACCAGTAAACAAACAGTATGCCGTCATCACTGTGGGCCTAGAAACCTCGTATGTCCAACAACCAGTAAACAAACAGTATGCCGTCATCACTGTGGGCCTAGAAACCTCGTATGTCCAACAACCAAAGCAGTTACGTTCCAGGAGACGGAAAAGAAAAAAAGAACCTGCGTTTCCAACGTAATAATGGTTCTCTTGTGTGTCACAGTGTGTGTGTTGTGTAGTGATAAATATATATAGAGCTAATGCTATTACTGTACATCTATATATATATATTGTACAGGTTATAGGAGGAGTGCCTATTATGTTGCCGGGTACTGGTTGTTGCTTCTGTCCCCTCCAGGTGACGAGCGTTGTCTCCCTAATGAGGAGGGCCTGGCTTGGAGCCTGACCAGCCCCCATTGGTCCTGTGGCTATACCTGGATTATAAATCTCAGTCTCTGCCTGGCCTTCGAGGAGAGGAAACACTGCTTAGCGTCGGCCTTTTCCTCCAGCCACCTATACTTCTGTTATTTTCGTCATGTCTGTTTAGTTATGTTAGTTTATGTGTTGTTCTGCTTACCCCTTATTATTTCAACTCCCTTCGGGAAGGAGCGTTATAGTAGTTCTGTGTGTTTCAGTTATGTCCCTGTCTGCTTGTTAGGGTGTCGGGAGTGAGGTTCGTCTTGCCATCCTCACCTCCCTTTTGTTTGTTCACTTCATTCATCATCGCTCTGTCAAGTGTTTCATTAATTCAGGGCTCACATGCAGAGCCATTCTGTTCAGTCATTCGTTATGCACTTGAGCATCTTTGTATTTATTGTAATTTATTTGCCTCTGAGTATTTATAACAGATACTATTTCATGAGCGGTGTTGTTCTTTCATACATGTAACGGCGAGTAAACCCTATGGACTTCAGAACAGTCCGTAACAGTTGCAACTTGCAAGTGGGCTTAACAAATAAATGCCGAAAACACTGAGGCATGCGTTGTGAGCTTGTTACTTGTTGCTATTTGCAAAGAGGTTTGGTGTACAGGGAAAAAAGAGCAGACCAAGTACATCTCTCTCTCTCTCAGCTAAGGGGTCCTTGGCCTGAGAAACACCCCCGTTATAGGTTCCATTTATCCAAAAACACAATTGATTGATTGATCATGAAAATAAACATGCAGCTCACCCATCTGGACATGTATGTATGTATGTACAGTATGTATGTATGTATTTGGTTGGGTTTAAAAAAAAGGAAAAAGCATACTATGTTGCACTGGCCTAAAAGTGGGTCCTTAAAAACTGCTTCAACTTCTGAGATGTATGTATGCATGTATGCATGCATGTATGCATGCATGCATGCATGCATGTATGTATGTATGTATGTATGTATGTATGTATGTATGTATGTATGTATGTATGTATGTATGTATGTATGTATGTATGTATGTATGTATGTATGTATGTATGTATGTATGCATGTATGTATGTATGTATGTATGTATGTATGTATGTATGTATGTATTTAAAAGGGGGGCTTTTTTGTAAAATCCCAGCCCACAATACCTTCATATATTAAAACATAATTCCAAAATAGGGTTACCAGTGAAGGGCAACCTGCCTATTCACTGGGGACTATGCAAGGCAGAGGCGTTTCCCCCCTGAGTCCAAGTTAGACTAGACCGCATACCTATGTAGTATGTATGTATATGTATGTATGTATGTATGTATGTATGTATGTATGTATACATACACACCAAGGTCAACAGGGGTGTACATTACACTCACAACACAAGTGCATCATAGTAGGAAAAGATTTTTCTAAATGTTTAACTTATAGTGTCATCGTTGCTTATACAGCCATCTTCTTAGACTTTCAAAGTTTCTGGATGTCGAGTCCTTCATAATGTCTTTAAAATCTTTCCGTCTAGCCAGTCCACAATCAATGTCATCGAGTCTCCTGGCTCGTCATGAAGTACAAGCAGTTCTTTATTTTCAGCTTAGGATAATAAGGATCCATCTCTGTGGTGGAAAGTATAACTCGCTATGTGACGCATTGTGAGCTTGTAGAGCTGCTATACATAGGTAGATTTTGACACCGATACTTTAGTACTTTTACTCAATACATTTTAGATTAACAGACTTTTACAGTATTGATACATTTACTTTAAGTAACACTTTTTCCACTACTGCTTTCTCCTCCTGCCACAGCTATAGAAAGTGTCCTCTGCAAATAAACACCAGTTAGACATATACTGTAGCTACCTCTTGGCTAGAAGCATTATCTGTCTCCGATGACTGAAATAAGTTGGTCATTACATTCTTACCAGCTTCCTATCCTTTCTCACCTTGCTTTGCTGGCATGCTAATTTATGTGCAGGTACTGGTAGGCCATATTATTCCACTAGACCATGGGGTGGGAAACTTTGACGATGGAGAAGGCCACTATATTTCCACACTCACTCCATAGGGCCATATATTACTGTCGTAGAAAAAATAGCCTATTTACAAGCTCAAAACGCGTCGCGCTGCGATGCGTTTTGAGCTTGTAGCTATTTTTGTTATATTCAAATTGAAATCTTGAACTTTTGCTATTTTTGGAATCGGAATTGGAATCCTGAAAATTTACATTTTTATGTAATTTCAAATGCCTTTAATTATACTTGTTGTTGAAGCAATGAGCTACTAATTTAGACTGAAGTAATAACAGCGGGTCATGTTTGTATATGTTGTGGAATAGTAACAGCTGAAACCAATAATATATCAGTATTCTATTCTGACATTAACCTGAGGGCCACATTAAGTGAAGGGGGGGGCCGCATGTGGCCCCTGGCCCACCCCATGGCCCTGGAAATTCAGCTCTACTAGTATAAGATGGGTTATTGTCTGAGGTCATGTGGCCGGTGGTTACACTGAATTTGGTGACCTTTCCGATTCTGTGACCTGCTCTCAACAGCCTCCACGAGGTTATAGGGTTTTCATTATCAAACAGACAACATAATTATCACTGAAGCAACAATAAATCAAATGTATATATTATTGTTTTCCCAAGCAATGGTGATAATAAGACACAGGAGGGGCCGGTCAGCCAAGGACAAAAAACACACTCTTCTACCGATGGTCAATCCATCACTGGTCATACAACGTATAAAACAGTGCAGTATAGTTATAGTGGGTCACACAGCCCTCCCAACACCAATGATCAAAGACTGCTGCTTGTGGAACAATGTGGCTATATAGGATTGTGTGTGTTTGTATGTGGGGAGATTTAACGCCTTAGAGCTTTGGGTCTACTACTTCTCAAATCTTTTCATGCCGAGGACCATTATATGTTTGTCCGCTGAAATATTTTGTGCCATGGAGCCCCATGCAGCATTTGTACACAATTGTTATATATATTTTTTTAAATAGCTGATATACAAGCAATTGGTATCCCGACCCGTTTACTAAAGAGCTGGAGAGACGTGTTACTGAACAGACGTTTTAGCACCGATGCTATCGGAAAAGAAAAGCTATTTTTGGGGGTGGGCGATGATGGCTCAGCGGTTAAGGCTCTGATACAGCCTGCACGCATCAAAGTAAGTGCCGGGTTCGATTCCCATGAAGCCCGGCAGACCCTTCACTGCATGCCACTGCCACCGGCCGGCACCGTACAATCAAAAATAAAAGGCATAAAAACCTATTTTTTAACAAGAATATAAGAGCTGTTTAACATATCACCCGCACCGCAATTTGAGACAATGCCTTCAGATGGGTGCACTAGCGCTCCTGCCTTCACTCCCCGGTGGCTTTGTTCAATGAATCAAAGAGACAGCGGAGGGCTCCTCACACAGCGGGGTGCCGGGCCATAATGATGGCGGAGGCAGGGGAGGGTTCGCATGCATGGAGACCAATGTCTCTCTCTCTCCCTCTCTCTCTCTCTCTCTCTCCCCCAGCTCTCTCTCGACTGTGAAAATGGCTGTGGCACCTCCAAGTAACACATTTTTTCCGTTTCTCTCTCTCGCTCTGTCAGGAGGCTGTCGCCATAGCAACGCAGCTTTTTTGGCTTTCCGGGGCGATAACAAGGTGGAGGATGAGGAATGCGCTCACGGAGGAGAGGAGAGGGCGGGAGGGAGGGGGGGCTGGGGGGGAGGTATCCGAGACATGGAGGGTGAGTGGGAGAGAGACATGGAGGGTGAGTGGGAGAGAGAGAAAGAAAGACAGAGGGACAAAGATGAGACGGAGGTGGAAGGATTGGAGGACAGAGAGAGATAAACTCTTTGAGCATTTGAAGGGAGAGAAAAACACGCACGCACACACGCACACACGCACACACACACACACACACACACACACACACACACACACACACACACACACACACACACACACACACACACACACACACACAGTGTGCTTTCACCCGCTTCCCTGGCAGAGATAGATAGTATCTCAGGGTCTCGTCTTCGTAATCAAGTCATCAGCGCTCAGCAAAGGCCAACTCCACCCGGGAGCCTATGAACCCTATCACACACACACAAGTGCACACACACACACACACACACACACACACACACACACTCACACACTTGCAGACACACGGCAGCTAATCAAGAATGCGAGTGGAACCGTGTCCATGAAAGCCGGGCGACAGGAAGTTACAGCCATGTCACAGGAAATAGGATGTGTCTTTTCTCCAGGCTGCAGTATCCTTGTGATTAGAGGGAGCAGATTGAGCTGTCTGCTCACATTACACACACACACACGCACACGCAAGCATGCACACACGCACGCTCTCTCTCTCTCTCTCTCTCACTCACACACACACACTACTGTACAGGTGTGTATCTGGATTTGTTTGAATATCTCCATGTGCGAGCGTATGCACGTGCACACACAGACAGACAGACATACAGGGAACGCAGACCAACAACAGAAACATACATTTGAACAAAATACACAAATGGCCACACACTGGTGTGTGTGTGTGTGTGTGTGTGTGTGTGTGTGTGTGTGTGTGTGTATGTGAGAACGTGCTGCAGTCTGTCAGGTTTCTCATCAGTTGGGGGATATCCTTGCCAAGGCTTGTTTTCAACAACATTTTAGGCCGAAGAATAAGAAAGGATGAGAGAGAGTTGATGACCACTTCCTGTTGTGTCTGCATGCATGAACGACAATTCTCTAAGAAACACACACACACACACACACACACACACACACACACACACACACACACACACACACACACACACACACACACACCCCCCCCCCCCCCCCCCCACTTGATAACAGCTGGTCATATGGCCCAAAAAAAATCTTTCTATAAGCTTACAACGCGTCGCGGTATGACACGTTGTGAGCTTGTAGGCCGGCTATTTTTTCCATATTGTACAACTAATTATGTAATAGTGAAAACTTTAACCTCTATCCTAATCTTTAAATGTCAAATCCTAACCTGAATCTTTTCCTAATTGCATAACCTTGTAACTCCCCAACCCAACTGGTTTTCATAACAATCATTGCTCTTGTGAGGACCAAGAAAATGTGTATTTATCAAATACTATATTTGGAAGTTTGGCCCTTAGAAGTATATCATTTAAGTACACCCTGACCCCCCCTCCCACAAACACACACACACGCGCACACACTCTCACACACGACACACACTATTGGGCTGCTACAGCACATGTATGCAAATGAACTCAATTGTGTGCACACACATACTGTTATGCACACATGCAACTATATGGCGCACATGCACCCACACACGCACGCACACGCAACACGTTTAAATTGATATGGCCAGGCATGAGAGGCACAGTTTTTATTGCACAGCTGCCTAACCTATTGACCATTTCCTGTTGCATTCCGAGCACACTCTCTGCTCTTCAAAGACACACAACAATGAGAGGTATTCTCAGAGCGGCCATTTGATAGCATTAGCGGGATCTGATTAGCGATTAAGTGATTAGCGTGTCAGAGGGGCTGCCATGCAAAACAGGGCCCAAGAAAGAAGAAAACGAAATTGGAGCCAGACGGCAGAACGGCACACGGTGGCCTAGACGGGACCATTAACGGTTCACAGCGGGGTCTCGGTTCACACACAACGAGAGAGAGGGGCAGAGGGGTCAGCAACACAGCCCGGGCTGGAAAGATATCGCCGCTGTGTCGGCTGGCTGGGAAAACCAAAACCCTTCCTACGTATACTTTAAAAGCATTTTAAGTAGTGAAAATAGACAATGTGCAATTCACTATACGTTTGTGCACCCCATTCGACCGTTATCATACCATTGAATGGGGCCAATATGGCCGTTATCACACCATTGAATGGGGCCAATATATCCGTTATCGTACAATCGAATGGGGCCAGTATGGCCCCATACTGGCATACTCACTGTTTCAGCGTGTCATTATCACCGATTGTGACGGGTGATAATGTCACTGATGTCCTGACGGAGGCGCGTCATGTCTGGTGGCCTTGAGCCGCGTTGAGGCACCGCAGAGCGAGGCGCTAGCCGAGCGAGTCGCCGTGCCGGCCAGACCCGATTCAGCACCGTCCGAGATACGTCACAATACGGAAGAGAATAGTATATATTAGTATAGCCCCTAGTTTCCATGCGCCGACAAGATGCCAGTACGGCCATACTGGCCCCATTCGATGGTATGATAGCGGTCGAATACGCACTTGTTTGATGTAGCAGCAGGGCATTGATTCATGGAAAAAACATACGAAATGTGGAGATATGTGGTTTCCACCCCACGGTAATTGCAATGGCATCGCACGCAGAGGCAACGATGTGTTCTGCTGACAGCAGAAAGACAGAGAGGGAGAGAGGGAGAAAGTGAGGAGAGATCAGAGGCAAAAACACAGACAGAAAAGTGAGACATACAGTGACAATAACGAGATATCCAGAAAGTGTTCGAAGAGAGAGGGAGAGAGAGAGAGAGAGAGAGAGAGAGAGAGAGAGAGAGAGAGAGAGCTGCGTCCTGTTGATGAGCTAAATTTTGGAGCTTTACCTCATCGTCCTGATTTAGTCAGAACAAGCTACTTCCTGTGTCCCTGAGAGACCTTAGCCCTCTAAATCATTACAAGATGTTTTCAAGAGAGAGAGAGAGAGAGAGAGAGAGAGAGAGAGAGAGAGAGAGAGAGAGAGAGAGAGAGATAGAGACACAGTTAGACACAGTGGGGATAGAGAAACAAAGATAGAAACAGCAGATAAGATGATAGGGTTAGGGGGAGGCCATTATTAGGAAAATAACAGTTAAGACTTGGAAGAAACAAGCAAACAAATAGATGTTTTTCTTCCCTTTTAGCCTGGAGTTGACAAGAGGACACAGGACCGCACTCGCGCTGTCAGTACGGCCCGCTCTCCACGGATGTCTGGCGTTTTGACCCCACAAACCTTACCGTATTTAGATACCCAGAGGTCTCGATTTGATCCGCTCCCTTTTTTTTGTAATTTAACACCAAATCTCTTCGCTTGTAGATATCGTTGCTGTCGGGCAGAAACCTCGAATGTCCATATTATTTCTTTAGTCATTATACTGTACAAGAACGACAAGCAAAGCCGATCTACAAGCTCACAATGCCTTGAATTGCGACACATTGTGACCTTTGTGATCTGTTATTTACACTATTAAAAAGAATAATAATAATAATAATAACCATTCCATTTCCTGAACGGAGACGGTTTCGGACACGTGAGGTTTCCAATCCGACAGCGACACGCTTTTTTCTTTTTTTTAAACCAAATGTTTGCCCCAGCATAGGGTTCATGTCCACAACACAAGAGGCATTTTTCCATTGTTTGTAAGCGTTGCTTTTTTCCCACACAGGGGTCCCCGTGCCGCATGGCATGGCATGCCTGCAATTAATTAGCGTGGTGGTTAGTTACGGTTGCGTAATGAAGAAGAAAAGGTTCTTATATGGTTGGAGAGACACCGAGGAGAGGTACTAGACTGGAGCCTTCATTAAGCTTCAGTTAAAGGGATTGTTTACTGTAGCTACAGTACCCTGGCAGCTGTTAATTGTTATGTAAGAGGGCTTAGTCTGTGGTGAGAACAGTGGTGTGTGTGTGTGTGTGTGTGTGTGTGTGTGTGTGTGTGTGTGTGTGTGTGTGTGTGTGTGTGTGTGCGTGCGTGTTCCTGTGCGTGCGTCTAGAGTCTAGACTATTCAGGTTGAATCTATCGGCGAGGGTCAAACTGGGTCACGGCCCTGGCGTTTGTTGGTCTGAACTTTTAACACTCAACACATAAGGCAGGCAGCTGGAGGGACGGCGCTAATAAAAAATAAATACATCACAGAGAGAGAGAGGGCAGTCAGGGCACCCTGGTGGCTCACCTGGTTAAGAGTGCATGCATACCACATAAATAAGACTATACACAGTTCTTCCCGCAGCTGGCCGGGGTTCTATACTCTGACCTGAGGCTCTTTGCTGCATGACATCGCCTCTCTCTCTCTCTCACTGTCACTATGGTCAGATTCTCACCTAATACTTCGGTAGACTCAGATCCGTATGGGCGGGGAAATTGGGATTCTTGCATATTTAATTGGCTGCGGTTTGCCTTCACACTGTCATTCGCAGCAATTGGAAACGCAGCAGGGGGGACCTTTATCAATGTGTTCCATTCATAAACTATAGCCTACACAGTGAAATCTATGGTGATAAAATTACACTCATAACGTGCATGTGTCGTGCCGTCTGGGACCCCCCCCCCCCCTCTCTCTACGCACGCAGCCGCCACACACTGTTCTTTTGGGCATGCAGCACAGCGCTGCATGAGCGCACTGATATAACTCCCCAGTCCAACACAGTGACAGCACTCCATGTTTACGGCACGCACAGACAGACAGACAGACAGACAGACAGAATATTATGTAGGCTATAATACACTGCAGTGTTTTTATGTGTTTTCTTAAGCAATTGATTAATGTACACGTCCTCATTTCGATCAGGGCTTCAGTCTCCTTATTCGACCACGTCTATCCACAGTAACGGGACATCTTTGCGCTGCGTAAAATATGCCTTCTCCGTCTCCAACTGTGTTCAGCTCCTCACCCGCCACATTATGTTTGCTTAATTTCCTTTATTTACTGCGGATTGCATTCACACCTGCACCGAATCGTAGTCAAGTGCGATTCGAAGCGAAGCGAAACCCACGTTTTTGGGCGGAGTAAAATGCGGTTATTTTTTTTATTTTTACACCTGCCAAACGAAGCACACTTTCTGACAATGCGCAGCAGGATTCGTTTTAATCGCAGCAAAGCTCTCTGGTATGAATGTGACCTATATCAGCTGTACGCTACATAAAAGCCTTGTAGATGGCATCATTCATGGCATGCTGATGGGCAGGAACTTCTACTGAACGTGTCTAAGCGGAAGTCACGCATTAAAGCAAAATAAATTATCACGGCTGGAAAAACTAAAGTTGCTAGGCCAAGTCCTAATACGTAATTTGTGAAAAAAGCATGAAAGGAGTTAACTTCTACACACTTGCTTAACACAAATGTCAAATTAGGATGTTTTGTTATAGCACTACAGCTAACCCAGTTGAAGAGATTGCAGATTGAGGCGTCGACGATTGCGGTTATGAAATATCCGAGATCGTTAGGGTTTTCTGGAAGACTGAAATAACTAATAACCAAAAATAGGCTCTCTACAAGCTTAGAACACGCCGCGCTGCGACGTGTTGGTTAAGCTTGTAGAGAGCCTATTTTTGGCATGCTGACTTCTATGGAATCCAGATGACTGAAATCAGTCTGAGAACTTGAATCCATGGGAAGTATACAGGAAGTACCGCCCGTGCATATCTGTTTACATTCCCATGGGCATGGAAATTGTCGCTGTGATTGGTTGATAAAGACAGCTTCCGGGAGAAGTATACAATGCAGCGGAAGTGCCGCCCTAATATATTCTTTATTATATATAGTTGTTTCCCAGGCAGCCATCTGTCTCCCCCGTGAGATGATCCAAAGCTGGGAAACGTTGGTTAGATGGAGGGGTAGGAGGGAGGATTAAATTATGATTCACCTGTTAAAGGTATATTCAGTGATTTCACTTAATTCAAATATCTCTTATTTTTTTGTTTTGTTGTGATAATCCTCCCTACTATAGAGTGTGCTGGCCATATAAGGAGTTCCTCCCTGTCCCCAGTTAACCCCTGGGGGTCAAAAAACCTTAGGTTTCGTTTTTGACTCTCTATCCTGATTGGACGAAAGGCTGGGTCCCACAGCCAAAAACGAAACCTAAGGTTTTTTGAGTGAAATCACTGAATATACCTTTAACTGATTCTTATTATTTTTGCATAAATCAGTGCTATTGAACACACTTTATGTCTGTGTGTTGTTTCGAAAATATTGAACCAAGTCAACAACACCAACTTTAATTAGGCAGTATTGCTTTGCTTAAAAAAATATATGGCTTTCTTTTTTTTTTTTTTTAAGATATTTTTTTGCGGCTTACGCCTTTTATTGATTTTTGAAGGGACAGACAGTAGGCTGACAGGAAACGGGAGAGAGATGGGGGGATGACATGCAGTAAAGGCCGTGTCGGGTCCGGGAGTCGAACCCGCGGCACACTGCGACTGGATTACCAGTCCGGTGCCCAGACCGTTACGCTACGGCCTGGGCCAAAATATATGGCTTTCTTCATTTCCTGAAATTTTTTTATTTTTCATTTCCAGAAAAATGAACATTTTGGAGTCAAGTGGTTTCTTCCGACAGCAGAGATATACTCCCTTCAATTGCTGTTATTACTGACTTTTTAATCAGTATTATAGAATCTGTCAAATATATATTATTTCTCTCTATACGTCGTCCTCAGACGAGCCCCCCATCGACGTCTCCAGTCATCTCGGTTCTCCATACATCTGGCCAGCTCATTTGTGCTTTCTGCACCAGCATCTTTCTTTAGTACGTCCACGTAGGTGTGGGACGTCCTCTCGATCGATGCCCGTGCGTTGGTTCCCACAGTACAAGCTTTTTGGCCGGGTTTATAATCCAAATAAATAAATCCAAATAAATACTGTAAATGGTATATAGTAGGCCTATATCATGCCTAGGGAAAATGCTCAGTCTTCAAAAACAAAACATAAATCCATTTGCAGTGCATATACAAAGCAAGGCTTTCACATAACCGCCGTATAAGACAAGGGCACACCAGAATACATACACAGTAAAAAAAAGAAACCTCCGTGCTCATTAAACTTGGGAACGTGAAGTGAAACGCAAGCCTCTTGGCTTTCCCTATAGCAGACCTATAAGCAACACAATGTGAGTGTGTAGAATGGCATCGTAAATCACAGACGGTTTTGACTGAGAAACGTGTCCAGATTTGTCCGCTTTGAAAATACTGGCTGGAGCTTTTATGACATTTATGACTATCTCCAGCCTCCTGGCTGTCGGTCTCCCATGAGGGAGTGTAAGGCCAGTAGCGCTTATAGCATAGAGCTAACTAGCATCACAGACTGTTGAATGCAACGTTGCCTTCGGAATTGATTGGAAAATGAACCATAAATGTGAATAGGCTATACAATCAGTAATGTCACGTCGCTGCATCGTTGCCAAATCGTGCACGGCTGCATCGCAAATCTTATAGAATTGATTATTTTTTAACAGATCTAGATGGAAGAGGCAGTAGAGATGGTCGGTAGTACAGTGGTTCTCAAAGTGGGATTTACAGGTATGTAACTCTGAGAGCGTGCAAATGGAACCAAACGGACCCGCTCCATTTGCACACTCTCTGACCTAGGGGTTTCCCTTGAAATTAAAAGGTTTGAGAGCCACAGTTAGAGGAAGCACACACGTAGTTGGAAGGTATAGAAACAATAAGGTAACATTTCTTTTCTCGTATTCGTTTTACCGAGCTTAAGGTTAGGAATACGTCTTGGGTTAGGCTTACTTTTTACTGAGAATATGTGTAGGAATAAGGCCAGCAGCCGACTTATTTTGTTTAAAGTGGGAAATTTGGTATAGACTTTTTTATTGGCCTAAAATATTGTCTATATACAGTACATTCGTGAATCCACTTGCTGACCGGCTGTCACTATTGGGGAATTTTTATAGGGGTTTCTTGTGACCCTACCATTAACATCCTATGGGAGGCACAATTGTCAAAAATGTCAAACTTTCCTTTTGCTTTAACACTAGCACGTCGGAGCGTTCTTTCTGACTGATTTTGAGATTTTGAAGTGGATTTTCTTTGTCCATGAAGTCTTGAGAAAGTTCCCCTTGCATGACTTTTTCTAACTATTCAATTGAAATCACCTTTTCATCTGAAACGTTTTGTAAATATGATTTTAGGCATACTTATAACTAACATGTCAAACTAGGGCGTTTTCATGATTCTGAATCCATTCCAAGCATTAGTTTTGGACAAAAAACACTCCTTGGGCTAAAAAGGGCCATTGCAATCATGACTAATGTGATGAGGTCAGCACAAATGTGATGAGGTCAGCACAT
>NC_139697.1:23624993-23632493 GCF_964188405.1 Protomyctophum parallelum | reverse complement strand
TGTTTTTCTCCAAAGTCGCTTTGTAAATATTGGTATAATAGTTGCGGGTTGTGGGTTATTTGGGCTTGTTCCAGAGAGTAAAAACGAACTGCAACTACGGCGAATCATCAGGTCACTTTGCATGGGTGCGTAGCATTAGTCCGACGTCCCAACAAATCCGACAGCCATAAATCTGACTACCCAAGAGCTGCATACTATAACCCTATCCCCAAACCCTATAACCGCAAGTGGAAGCCACGGGCGAGTCTTATGCTTTAGCTATTGAAAAAATAGCAGATCTACAAGCTCACCGAGTGGCGCGCTACGAGCTTGTAGGTCTGCTATTTTTCAAAAATCAAAGAACGACTGACATGGAAACATAGCTTTTGCGGCCACGTATAGTCGGACTAAGGGAAACTACAGACGGCCGTGGTGCTCTCAGGTGCATGAAGGGGGTGGAGTTCCACAGACACGGGGCTGTGTATACTCGCCACACTGTATCTATAGCAGAGCCAAGCTCCAAGGCAGAGGTGACGTGAGGCCGTTTCTCAGTGCCCCGAACGCAAAGAGCAGACGTGCGTCCTTGGAAGGAAATGAATGCTCTCGTCAGGCTAACTCAGAGAGAACTGTCACGACTACTGTAATATCATTGGCTCGTATTATGATAAACGTTGGGGCGAATGCGTGAATAAATAACGTTATGGTAACAAATTTGATTTCAACCGATGCAGTCCAGCTGGGCGTTGAGGTTTCCCAATCATTACTGACTAACTTTGTGTTTTGAAGAGCAGCAATCAAAATACAAAGCATGTATACTGCAGTGCCAAGAAAAACGAACACTGGTTTGTGTTTCATTATGAATGAATGTGTAGTTTGGAGCAGAACTGAGGTCTGTCAACACATTTCACTTGTTTTACTTTCACCCAGCATGTTTGTCATTAGAAATCATGAAATATGCAAAGCCATGGCCACTATATGGTTGTGTATGATGAGGCATTTCAGAACTAATGTCACAGCTTATTGAGCGTTCAATTTAAAGCAGATTTAGGCTACTGTAGGGGCATATCCACTATTGGCATGTATAGCCAATAGTGACCGACTCACCAACGACCTCAGATCAGACAGGAGCAGTGCCCTGGTTGGCCATGGTGTAGCTAATCAGTGCTGATTGCACCTCAGTAATGGCTGCGCCCAGGGCACCCTTCGTTACTGTGCCCTCTATTTTATCGCTTGTTAGCTTGCCGTTTACGGCCTGGACCGCTTCAACGGAAGAGGACCTGAAGGTCTGGAGGGAACGTGCCTGGAATGCTTCGCATGGGATGAGGAGAATGTGGAAATCAGACATGGGAGAAGACCTCAAAGAGCTGTTTGTAGCTACGGCGGTGTCAGTATACTGCTGTATGGGGCTGAGACATGGACCCTCAACCGCACACCAGGAAAGGGCCCTGAATGGAGTTACAAGAATGCTACGAATGGCACTATAGGTGTCACATGGACGGACAACATCAGAAATGTTACGCGGTCACACAGACTAAATCAGACGTCAGGCACCCGAAACTAGTGGCGAGCAAACTGACACTCATGGGAGCCAACCCAGGGCAAAGCCATGAAGGCAAGAAGTGCACCGCCTACGTGGATGCACTGTGACGCGACATCTTAGCTATAACAACACCGTAGAGCTCTCCAGACTTGAATATAGGAGAGTGGAATCAGCGATTCAGGAGTCCCAAATTGGTGTTTGGCTAGACGGCACTCTCGCATTGTATCGCTTACGGTACGTCTTCTATCTAGTGCTCCCTTTAGCTTCCCAACAGCCTCTGCAGCAGTCAGGGAGGACACAGTTAGACACTCAGCCTCTAGTTTATAGATCATGCAGGCTGACATGGAAACAAGGCCCTGGAGTCTGGACAGGCTACATCCCATAGCCTGGTGGGATGGATGAGTGCTCAGCGCTTTTTTTTGTTCACCGTTAGGCCAGTTGGCATCCAATAGCCTGCATGGGACGACTGCTTTGCGATTGGCTATAGTAGTTCATTGTAAAGCCCCGAACAGTGGTGTAACTTTTACCGGTCAGTGACCCAGTGACCCAGGGCTGGCCCTGCTGTTGTGGTCCAGCCAAAACGAGAGAGCGAGAGATGGAGGGAGAGCGAGAGAGAGCGAGAGAGAGAGAGACAGCGTCAGTCCTCCTCCTGGGAGACTTTTCTGAGTAGATCCAGACCGTTTGGTTAAAATGAAGTGCAACCTCATGGAAAATATCTCAGTTTCTCCCCATCTCTCTCTCTCTCTCTCTCTCTCTCTCTCTCTGTCTCACTTCATCATACGTCTCCTCTCACCCCGTCTGCCCTCTGTCTCTCACCCCCATGTCTCTCTCTCTCTCTCTCTCCACTGCTCAACCATCCGTCCCTTCTGTTTCCTTCTCCTCCCACCTCCTCTCTCTCTCTCTCTCTCTATGTCTCACCCCGGTTCACCTTTCCTGCAATGCCCTGCTTTACCTAACACCAACCCAGCTGCTGTGAGGGGAGGACGCTCAGGACGGCAGCCAAATCGTGTCATTTCAGGGGGAGGGGGGGTGGGCCAAAGGAGGATAAAGCAGGCAAAGGGAGAGCGAGTGAGGAAGGGAGGGGATGGAGGAAAAAGGATGGGGGGGGTGTGTTTGTGTGTGTGTGTGACCATTATGGGTTCATGTCGGTTCAGAGAGTGAGCGAGGCAAAAGAGAGAGAGAGAGAGAGAGAGAGAGAGAGAGAGAGAGAGAGAGTAAACAGACATGTACAATGAGAGACTCGCATGCATAACAAACAGAGATGGAATCTGAGAAAATCTCAGAGAGAGATGTACACTAGAGAGAGAGAGAGAGAGAGAGAGAGAGAGACAGACATGCAGAGAGACAGACTTGTGCTTATAAACAACTTCCAAGTATACAGTGTAGCGATGCAGAGAGCCTTAGCTAAGTGGCTGTAACTAAGTTAGCGCCAGGGTGACTCGAGGATAGCTCGATAGGCTCGCCTTACTGTTGCTGTTGGCTGTTGTGCGCAGCAGGAGCGTGTCCTATATGCAGGAACACACAGATATGAAACACTGCAGTATGGAAAATAGAAATGTTCACAGAGAGAGAGACCGGGCTGCGTCAGCTGGGTCTTATCAGGACAGGGCTAGACGCAGCACGCATGCAGCGCCGGGTGACCCCGCGGTTCAGGTTACCGACCACACTATTAGCATTTAGTTTCTCTCTCTCTTTCTCTCTCTCTCAGTACAATTTAACGACTTTATTGGCATGGCCGTTACCGTCAGGGAAGTGTAAAACGATCAAAACAAACAAAGCAGCCTCGCACACTCCCTCCGACCTATACCGGTTTGAGTGTAATCAAAGGTGACCGGGTTTGCGTGTCATTGAACCTCGGGGTTGTAATCAGACCTTTGCTGGGTTTGAACGTGATCAAACGCTACCGGTTTGTAAACAAACCCCTACTTGTTTGAACGTAATCTGCCGGGGGTTACATAATCAGGGGGGAAAGGTTGATTTCGAGGGAAAGTACAGCTCTGTCAGTCAACCGGTGTGACCGCATACTCTGTATTTCTTTAACGGTTGCCATCGATTCTCGTGTCTCCAAATAATAATTACACAGTTGGTGGCAAGTCGAGCGTGTGTTTGGTAAGGATCATCTTCTGCTAAACGTCTCTGACAGTAGCGGGGTCTTCGGCCAACTCCCCTTGCCAATTTCATTCACAACAGAATTCTAAGTTACTTGCTGTTTTGGTTTGGCTTCGTTGCACACGGGACTCTGGTTTCTGTCTCTCTCTCTCTCATCTAGCCTACCGACAGTATGTGTATCTGTCCATTTCACTCTGTCTCTCTCTCTCTCTGTCCTCAAATGTACATGATTCTATGGGCTTTGAAGAGTGGATTGCTGAGCCATATCCATGCGGTGGGAAAAGCACTCAATAGTATCAATACTGCAATTTAGAAATGAAAGTACAAAAGTATTGGCATCAAAATGTAAGTACCAAAGGTAGAAAGTATTCATTGTGCGGAATGTCTCAATTCAAGTTTTAAAATCTTTTGAAAATACAAGCTACAAGCTCACAAGAAAGCTCACAAGCTACGTGAAGATACAATCTACAGGATCACAATGTGTCACAAGGTGACGCATTGTGAGCTTTTGTGACACATCTATACAAAGGGCTGACATGGTTAATGTTGTTTTGTTTGGTCTCAGATTACTACGGAAAAATACTGGAAAAACCCGTCAGTCGTTCGGTCGGACACGCCTCCATATATGGTTGCCAGTCCCTTATGCCTCATAACGTCACGCATCGTGACTTCACCCCTACAATCCCTGGTATGCCCATATATGGAGATCTCTGATGTCATTTTAAGCCCATATATGGGAATGTCAATATATGGCCATATTGTGCCAGTCTCACGATAACCAGTGTGGTTGCCGCGACGCAAGTCACATTGCAAATTAACTAAGTCGGTAAAACACATGGATCTCCATATGTGGAGCTGACTATCATCACCTGGATGTCCATATATGAAGATCACGACAATGACCTCATCAAACCCTGGATAGCCATACAGTACATGGTTTGACATACAGTAGGCCTACTATGTCACGTTCTGACACATTGGAAAGAAGCAACACAAAAGCAGAGTAAACTAGAATGCTATCTGGCCCTAAACAGAGAATACACAGTGGCAGAATACCTGAGCACCGTGACCGACCCAAAACAAAGAAAAATCTTAACTAGGTACAGACTCAGTGAGCACAGTCTCGCGATCAAGAAAGGCCGTCATAGGCAGACCTGTATCCCGAGAGAAGACAGACTATGCACCCACTGCACACTAAATGAAGTGGAAACCGAGCTACACTTCCTAACCATCTGCCCATTGTACCAAGACATCAAGACATACTTCCCACAGATTACAACCACACACAGAGGTTTTGAAAACATGACCAATGACAAAAAAAAAACATATCTGCTGGGCGAAGTACAACAATGACATACAGGCCTACTATGTCACGTTCCGGTGGTGTGGTGAGGACCCAAATGCGGGACAGCAAGCAGGCAGAGTTCCAAATCCAAGATTGGGTGATTTATTACAAAATAACTGGGAAAACGTCACAAACACTGAACTGAACAAGAAGTGACACCAAACAATGACTGGACAAGGACTGACTGGGGAATAAGACTAATATACACAAGAGGGCTGATTAGTGATTACACATGAGAAACACCTGGGGAAGACAACATAGAACCAAAACAACTAGATTCATAACATAGAAATACAAGCGCTAGACGGCAAAGTCTGTGAAAACCACAAATTTTTCCAAAATACAATCCCACTAGAACAAACAAAAAACTATACCTACCTTGGCCTAAACATCAGCAGCACAGGGAACTACAACCAAGCTTTAAAGGACCTGAGAGACAAGGCAAGAAGGGCATTCTATGCCATCAAAAGAAACATCAAAATTGACATCCCAATTAAAACCTGGCTTAAAATACTGGACTCTCTGATAGAACCAATTTCCCTCTATGGTTGCGAGATCTGGGGACCATTAGCAAACCATGACCTTGAAAAATGGGATAAACACCAAACCGAGGCCCTACACACAGAACTCTGCAAATGCATCCTCCGTACCCAGGGAAAAACACCAAATAATGCATGCAGGGCAGAATTAGGACGATACCCTGCACTCATAATCAAAATAAAAAAGAGAGCACTTAAGTTCTACAACCACCTAAAAGAAAGTGACCTAGATGCACTCCATAACAAGGCACTCACACACAGTGAAACTCTAGAGAGATGCCCCCTCAGCCAGCTGGCCCTGGAACTCCGGGCACAAACACAAACAGAGCCACGAGATAGAAAACCCATTGGACTAAACCAAATTATAAAACAGCAAAAGGAAAACTATCTGACACATTGGAAAGAAGCAACACAAAAGCAGAGTAAACTAGAATGCTATCTGGCCCTAAACAGAGAATACACAGTGGCAGAATACCTGAGCACCGTGACCGACCCAAAACAAAGAAGAATCTTAACTAGGTACAGACTCAGTGAGCACAGTCTCGCGATCAAGAAAGGCCGTCATAGGCAGACCTGTATCCCGAGAGAAGACAGACTATGCACCCACTGCACACTAAATGAAGTGGAAACCGAGCTACACTTCCTAACCATCTGCCCATTGTACCAAGACATCAAGACATACTTCCCACAGATTACAACCACACACGGAGGTTTTGAAAACATGACCAATGACAAAAAAAACCCATATCTGCTGGGCGAAGTACAACAATGTGCAAACACAGCAGCAAGATTTGTGAGTTGCTGTGATAGGAGAAGGATATCAAATGGAACACAACCACCCTAAAGAATAATCATTGTGTATATTCCTGCACTATACCTGCATCGAGTGATCTTGGTACATAGAATTTGATCTATTGTAGATTCTGACCTTCAAATGTACATCATTTTTGTTTTGATTGTATTGCTGTATTGTTGTATTGTTCTTTCTGCTTTGGCAATGTAAACGTATGTTTTCTCATGCCAATAAAGCCCTTTGAATTTAATTTAATTGACTGTGACATAGTAGATCTGCATATATGGAGCTGGCCAGCAACTCTACATCTGACCTCACTGCCACCAGATTAATTATTGTCTCCACCAGGCCGAAGGCATGGGGAAAGAGTATGTTTTGCACTCCGTCTGTGTGTCCGTCCGTCTGTGAACAGCTAATCTCTGGCACCATTAATCCAAATCAATTAATGTAGTGGAGTAAAAGTAAAATTGGAAGTAAGTAAATTACTTTCCACCACTGGTCATATCCACCATGGGGTCTGTTCGTTTTCAAACATGGCATCCCTATTCCTGCATGGCATGTTGTTGAACGTGTACGGTGAGAGACTACATCTTAAAATCGTCTCATATAAGAACTGCGGTCGAAAAATTAAACGAACTGTCTTGGCGATGTTGTCGGGGGAGGTATCTCTGTATCGTTTACGGTAGTCAGTCATTCATATTTGATACAGCGAAAATGTAACTTTGTACAATTCGGCCATTTGTTTTCTCAGCGATCTCATGGGAATTGGATTTATAATACAAATACAAAAACACGAAGCCATGGACTTTGGTGCTCTATTAAGCTGGTATCTGCTATTATTGCTGTTTTTTCCCATGCAGTGAAGTAAGTATATACAGCTCCACGAGGAGACCCGACGCAGACTCAAATTGTCGGCATTATCAGGAATGCAAAAAAAAAAAAAAAAACTGAATTCAAGGCTTCATGGGGTGTGGAATTGATAGTAATTAAGTTCTTTTTTGGGGGGGTGAACTACTCCTGTAAGTGGTCAAACACACATGCACGCTCGCACGCACACGCGCACACACGTCACGCACACACACACACACACACACACATGCACACGCACTCTCTCTCTCGTTCTCCTCCTGTGCCTCATGGTTCACTGTGCTGCTGTCATCTCCTCAAACAGCTGTTTGTTTGTACGGCTCAGTGG
>NC_139697.1:23587493-23622493 GCF_964188405.1 Protomyctophum parallelum | reverse complement strand
GGGGGGTTCGGGTTTCCCGTCCGTAAGGTTTTGGATCCTGGTGGCAGATGCTCACACACACGCACGGCACACACACGCACACACATAACACTCACGTGCACTTTCACACATACTCAACAGCCGGTCAAACAAAATCCCCCAGAGACTGCATGCGGGAGACTATAAAAACTTCAAAACAGCAAACACAGTCGCTTCAAAAACGGCGCCTCAACTGCCCTGTGGGTTGGTAGTTAAATTCCTGGACATATGGGGAAATGGTTGTTTTTTCCCTTTCCTTTCTTTTCCAAACCACCTTCCCCTTGGCTTCCCAGCTGCAGAAACGCGACATGGAGGCTCTCGTGATGACGCCGCGTCGGCGCTGAGCAGTGAGAAACCGGCAGTGGCTGTACGGAGGTTGCCAGGGTGTGGGAGCAGAGCATGCTGGGAAGGAAATGGGGGGGGGACGACGGACGGACATTGTGGTACCTGCAGCATGGCCGAGATCGATGCGCTACTGGGACGGACCCCCACTGAGTAACGACAGACCAGGAAGTAAGAATGAGAGAGAGAGAGAGAGAGAGAGAGAGAGATGGAAAGAGGCTGCACAGCTTCTCCAAAATACAGTTTTTGGCCAAAATGTAAAATTATCCACCGTGTGGAGACATTCTTCCTGCATGGTCTGCAGTTTACTGCTATAACTCAAGGTGTAATGAGGTCCTCCGACCTGTGGGAGCAGTAGTGAGTCGGTGCTGTGACGGCACCGCCACAGATATAAAAATAAAAAGAAGGTGGTGTCTCCGACCAGCAGGCTTTTCAGCTCCACGAAAGAGTCTTTGTTTTGGTGAGTAGCGAAAGTGTGCTTTTTTTTATTTATTTTTACTGAAGACGAGAGGCTGTCATGCGTGCCCATGAGGCCTGGAAGTCCCATACAGTCCTAACGCTAGTACTGTATGTTCCAGAGCTAGGGAGAGAGAGAGAGAGAGGTGCGCTGAAGGAACCCTGCAGAGATGGAATGGGAGGGGGGGGGTGGGGGGGGGGGGGGCGCAGAAGGGGAGGAAACAGCTGGGAAGAACGAGACAGGGGCGGGGGGGGGGGGGGGGGGGGAGGAAAGAGAGAGACGTGCCAGCATTCTGTTCCCATTTCCTGGAGAGGCAAACACAAACAAACACCATCAGTTGGAGGAGGAAAGGGAGGAGGAGGAGGAGGAGGAGGCGAGGAGAACTGGGTGAAGGGGAAAGAGCAAAGGAGAGAGAATGGTAAGGTGATGACGCAAGACCAACAGAAGAGGACCGAGGCTCTGGATGGCAGGAAACGAAGAGGTGAAGGAAAGAGTGAGTGGAGGAAAAAACAGAGTGAATTAACAGAGAGAGAGAGAGAGAGAGAGAGAGAGAGAGAGAGAGAGAGAGAGAGAGAGAGAGAGAGAGAGAGATAGGGCATCAGGTCAGTGGGTTTGCTGAGGGCTGCATTTGTGTTATTATTACACAATGGACCCTTGGATGTCAAATGGATCCGTGATTGAATTAGAAAGAATCGAGTTATAGCCGGCTGCCGGACCCCTTTTCTTCCCTCTCGACATGAAAGTCCAGATCATACCAAGCAGGCACACTTGCACAACAAGTCCTCCACGTCGGTTTTACGACCAGGAGTAGAGGAGGTCATTGCGCGCTTTGTTTTGAGCCGTGATGCAAAAAAGCCTCCTTGTTTTGGGTTTATCTGGGGGCTGTTTATTGCTGTGCGTGCTGATGAAGCAGCATTTTACGTGATTAACACAATCTCTCTCTCTCTCTGGCTGGCAGGCAGATTACAGCCCACAAGATGTCAATGGGGTTAGGTTAGGCTCATGCTTATGTCTCCTTAACCGCTAGCCACAGGCTGAATCACTTTGACTCATCTCCACCCTCTTTCCATCACCCTCTCCCTCCCTCCCTCTCCATACATCCAAGCCTTCCTCGCTCCTCCTCATCACCCTGGCCGTCCTCTCGTTCCAAACTAAAGGCAGACTGATCGGGCTAAATCCCAGACTCATCAGTACCATGGCCCGGATTCAGCCCCTCGGAGAAATAGAATACAATGTGTTCAACGGCTTAACAGCTAGGCACTCTCTCTCTCTCTCTTTCACACACACGCACCCATGTGCGCAGACACACACACACACACACACACACACACACACACACACACACACACACACACACACACACACACACACACACACACACACACACACACACACACACACACACACACACACACACACACACACACACACACACACACACACACACGTGTGCACACACACACACACACACACACACACACGTGTGCACACACACACACACACACACACGTGTCCGCGTGTACATTTAGCAGTGGAGACTGGGGACCGTGAGAGTCGGTAAACAAGGCACCATTCCCGTCCACAAACAGAGAACAAACACGGATATAAACTCAGTTTATATCCGTGTCTTTCTCCCCGATCTCTCCACTCCTCCTTCGCTGCTCTCTCCATCACCACAATCACACGAATGAAAGCCCTCTCAAACTGAAGACTAAATAGTGCAAACGGTGGTGCCATCATCCGCTCCTATACCCTATACTCGCTTTGCAGAGATATTTGCCTCATTGCTCGAATGACTTAACGGGGCCGCTCACACCAAGCACGATAACTTGCACTTGAACTATAAAGATATGTTTAAAAAAAATCGTGGGTGCAGTAGTAGTACTTAGTTTAGACAGTTTTTGGTTTAGACTATAGTCATTGTATGGACCAGTCATTAGTCCTACAACTACAACCTATCTCAAACCCTCACCCTAAACCTAACCTCCCACGGGGCAGCACACCTAAACCTAACCAGTTTCCGTGCCGGGAATGGATTACTCCAGGTTAATGTCGCTGCCATATACGACATACCCGCCTTTTGTTTTATGTGTTTAATCCGCTGTATTGTAATAAATAAAAAGAAAATCCGTCTTCGTCGCGGAGATAGAGACTAGATGCATTCGCTTTGATGACGAAACCGGAAATCGTCACATGCTGTGGGCTGCTAGGGCTTCTGGGAAATTGAGGCCAATGGAAATGCATGGGGTGCAACGCCTCATTGAGACGAGTCTTGTGTGCGTCTTCCGGGTGCACCAAGATGGTGGATGATACGCTCGGATCACAACAAACCACGGGAGCTTTTTTCGCTGGATTTTCGCGGATTAAAAGCCCAAATAATTCAGCGTATGCTCTAAAGGTAATAAAACAATCTCTGCAGTGAAGGGGGGTTGATTAAAATGCGGGTTAAGCGTGTAAAACAGTCAAACTGTTAACCCATGTCTAACCAATGACTAGTCTAAACTAAGTATGCTCCCCAAAATGGTTCCCATTCAAGCATGGGGGCAGAATCCACAACGCGCAACCATGACATATAATGGTGAACCATAAAGATATAACCGTAATCGTCATAGTTCTTGGTGTGAATGAATGGCCCTTTAGACGGTAAGACTGTTCATTTAACTCTGACATGTCCTTTTGCAACTCTGTAAAATGGAACCAAATGCCCCAGGAGGGGTCCGCTAACATTTTGACTGCGGAGCACGCTTACATAAGAGGTTTCCCCTTGGACAGAACGACGAGGATGACGCTTTGTGATGACGTAACCGGAAATCGTATATCACTGGCTCGCAGGGGCTTCTGGGAAGTTGAGGCTCAATAGCATTCCAATGGGCAATGGCGGCGCGCGGCGGGAGCTCTCCTCGTCCGCTCTCCTCGTTCGCTCTTTGTTGTTGATCCGCAGTTTGGATTACTTTTCACCGCGGCGACAAACGACCACAACATTTTACTAAGGTGGACTTTCGTGAGACGGACGTATACATGCGAGACGGGGCGAATGCCTCAAAAGGTTCGTGTAAATCCCCGCAGTGAACCTAATATCGCGGTGATCAATTCTCCGCGGGAGAGTGTTAATTTGGCTCTTATATTTGTATACACTCTCAAGAGATGCAAAACGACACGTCGTCAGACACAGAGGATTTCTTTCGTTAGGATTCCCATACTGCACTAGTTTGAGCGCACGAGTCCCTTGTGAGACCCAGAGTGGGTTTCTAAGTGAATACTTAACTCGGTCATTGCTCCCCGTAGCTGCGAAACCCCTGCATCCCCCCCCGGCACCTATTGGTGTGTACTCAGAACCAGATGCGCTGCCAGGTCGATAGAGACCCTTCGGGCGGCCGGGCGCCATTTGTGGCACTGGAAATAAATAAAAAACAGCCACCCCTGAGCTGCGTTCTCAATAGACGGCAGCGGGCATGCAGTATGGCCGAGCAGCCGTGCAGTTATAGGGAGAGTGACAACGGGTATTGTTAAGAGAGCTACAGTAGAATAGACGGCAGATAATGACAAAGGGAAATGGAACCGCTTGCGCTAAATGTCACACTCGGTCTCTGGTGGCGAGTGCACAATGGCTAGCCTGTCGGTAGAGCCGTTTAAGAGACCATGACAGGCCAACGCTGACGGGGAAGAGAGATGGAGCTAGAAACGCCGTGAGGTGGACCGCCTGACGGGCAGAGAAAATAAGATGAAATAGAGAGAGAGAGAGAGAGAGAGAGAGAGAGAGAGAATGATTGTGTGTCTCCCCGATTTCCATCTCCCAAATATCCATGTGAGTCTAATTCATAGTGACCTAGCTTTTGTTAGGGAGTAGATGAGCCCATGCAGGTCCAGAGGCACGCTGATTGAATGGAGTCGTCCGGAGGTGTCCGCGCGCTTTCCACACTATTCCCCTGGCTGTCTAGCCTCGTTCTCATCCCAAAGCCCATTGTTAGAGCAGAGGTGCCCAGGCAACACACACACACACACACACACACACGCACACACACACGCACGCACCCACAGTACATAGATGTATACACATGCAGAGCTTCAAGCAAACAGAAAGGCAGAGAGAGAGAGAGAGAGACAGAGATGAAAAGAGAGAGAGAGGGGGAGGTATTTCCTTGTCGTTCTGATCAAAACATCCCTCCCTCCCTCTATAATACACAGTGCTTATTAAATCATTCCTCTTATTTCAGCTGGGTTTATCCAAGGGTAGGCCTATTACCTAGCTCCAAGATTGAATTTGAACTGAAGCACGCACTCACTCATCCAACAATTACCACAGTCAAACGGTCTATGGATAGCAAGTTTTGGGCACATACAGTACATACTATAGGGCAGCGGTTCCCAAACTTTTTCATGTCAAGGACCCCCGAATTGACACCAATTAGCCCACGGACCCCCATTTGAAAAGATATGCCTGCAGGGACCCCATAAGAGAAGGTTTTTACGGCTCTAGCAGTGATTCTCAACTTGTTTAATTTCAAGGACCCCCAGTTTGACATGCAATAGTCTACGGACTATTCCCCATCTAATGGCATTTCTATCTCTCAGAGTTGTTATTTTAACTCTGAGAGTGTACAAATGGAACCCCATTTGTACACTTTCTGAGTTACAGACCCATAATGGTCCATTTGGTTCCAAACTATCATTTAGTTGGGGACCCCCTGGGACTCCCTCAGGTACTGCTGGGGGTCCCCGGACCCCACTTTGGGAACCACTGCCACAGGGATTTCATGAAAACTAGGTGTTTGGCCCTTTACCACATAGTGCTGAGAGCCTGAAGGTGTTGTCGGCTAACCTTGCTCGCATCAACTTGTCAACAGGAAACCAAACCAAACTAAGCTCATAACTATAAGCTAGCTGCCAAACAAAGGTTTATTCTGAACCAAAAACACTTCCATATCCATATTCAATTTCTACTGCAGGGAGGGATTCAAAACACATGATAACAGATTCCAACAACCCGTACTACGGGCGCTAATATAGCTAGCGGCCTGCAAGGCCAGAGGCTGCTATAGCCTAACGGCTCGCTCTGTGAGCCTCACGAGACTCGAGGCCTCGCCGCAGGCGAGTCTAAAAGTTATGCAGTGGTTATTTTAAAACGAAGACGCTCCTATACAGCAGCAATGTCAAGTCTGTTCTGCTGTATGGTTCTGAGAGCCGGAGAGTGGTCAAGACTGTTGTTCCACAACAGATGCCTCAGGTGTCTGTGTCAGATCTTTTGGCGGAATAAAATATCAAATAATGAACTGTAAACAAACAAACAGGGAGCCGGAGCATTACCAAGGACATTACACACAGACGCCTGAGATGGCTATAGGACATGTACTGAGGATGGAGCAGGACTGAGATGGCTAAAGGACATGCACTGAGGATGGACAAAGGTGGCCTTGAGATGGACACCACCAGGTAAAAGAAGACCTGGGAGGCCCAAAACCACCTGGCACAGAACTGGAACAGATGAACCTGTCCTGGGGAAAGGAGAGGAGCAACATGCTGCCAGGGATCGGATGCAATGGAGAGCGCTCATTGAAGCCTTATGTCCCATTGGGGACGAAGAGGAGTAAGTAAGTAAGTATTTGAAAACTAGAAAAAGTGCCGTTCTGGGCACAGGTCTCCACCAGGATAGGAATGTAAGTGTAAATGTATAGATTTAAAATGAGAATTGCCAAAGGTTGTTCAAGCACAGTTTTTGACCAGTGGGGGGTCTAGTTAGCCCTGCTCCCTGGCGTGTGTGTGTATGTGTGTGTGTGTGTGTGTGTGTGTGTGCATGACGCAACTTGGCTTGTTGTAGCGCCACCATCAGGCTGTTGAAAACTGTCAAGTGGCATTTCTTCCTCAGCCTAGTGGGAATATGCGTGCAGTTTCATCGCAATCGGACGCTGCGTTGAGGAGTTGTGGCGATTTGTACAAAGCGGGCTACTGAAAACTGTAGGAGCCAATCGTGGCCAATCAGGATGGAATATGAGAAATCAAACAAACCTGTCTTGATCACATGACTATGGAGATCATGTGTACCGATTTGCGTGAAATTTTGATAAAATCTGAAGGAGTAATAATAGAAAATGTGTTTTACATATGTCGGCCTCCTGGTGGCGCTATAAAGAGCAGATGTGAAAAATTCCAGGCAAAGGTTTTTCCTTGGCCTCTAGGGAGTTGGCATACAAAGTTATCCACAGATCCGTGCAGTTAGAGGTAAAAACACTTTTCGGCCAGTTATAGCGCAACCTTGAGGCTGAGTTGAAATTGTTCATGTGGCATTTTGTCCTCGGCCTAGTGGGAATGTGGGTGCACAATTTCACGAAAAATCACGCGATGTGTTCATGATTTGCAGCATTTTGTTTGAAACTGAGCACTCCTGTGAACTTTGGAAGCCAATCTTAACCAATCAGGATGGAGTCTGAGAAATCTGAAAGACCGGTTTCGTTGAATGGCACTAGAGAGACTGTGTACCAATTTGCGTGATGTTTGGACAGAATCTGTAGGTGTACTGTGCAAAAACTTGTTTTGCACAAAGCGGCCTCCTGGTGGCGCTATAACAGGCCGTTCTGGAAAGTTTGGGGCAGATGTTCATCGTTGGCATCCAGGGAGTGTGTGTGCAAAATTTGGCATCGACCGGGTTAACGGTGGCCGAGATTAGCTGCTCACGGACACACACACACACACACACACACACACACACACACACACACACACACACACACACACACACACACACACACACACACACACACACACACACACACACACACACACACACACACACACACACACACACACACACACACGGACGGACGGACACATGGACGGACGGACGGAGTGCAAAACATACTCTCCCCCCATGCCTTCGGCCTGGTGGAGACAAAAAGGGGAGATTTCCACCACCTCCGGGGGAGGTGGTGGAAGGCACAATATGAGGTCGGAATTTTTTATTATTATTATTTTTACACTTTTACACAGCTAGTACAGCAGACTGAAAACGCCCTAACTCTTAACCCTAACCCTTAAAAAATATAAAGAAATAATCCCCGACCTACCGACGGGAATTTGGGACCGACCAAATTCGTTCTCGGCCCTCCTGCGCAATACATAAAAATAAAAAGTCCATAGACTTGACCCGTGTCAAACGGAGGTTTGTGATCAAATGCATAAAAACAGAGGTCCTTGATATAAAATAAAAAAATATGAGAATCACTGCAATCCCCCCCCTCCAAACACACACACAGTCCAGCCTCCCCCTGCGTGCATGGCTGTAACGTGATGTAAGTGTTGGTATGAATGCGCCGGCTGTGCAGCAGGACTTTCTCTCTTCCCGCTTTGTGAGGAAATGGGTCAGAACGAGTACTTCTTATGGCCCCGAGTGCTCCCGGATAATCTGCATGCAAATCAACACCTTGAACGTCTGAGGGAAGCATAAAAATGAGAGAGAGAGAGAGAGAGAGAGAGAGAGAAGTGGGGAGAATGAAACTACACACACACAGAGAGAGAGAGAGAGAGAGAGAGAGAGAGCAGGGAGTGATAATGTTGCTGAAAAGGCATAAAACAGTACTCAAGGGTGTCAGTAGTGGTTTTGAGAAGTGCAGTAATCCAATTATCTATGAGAGAACATATAGTACTTAAGGGTATTGTCTGGGCGAGCGCACACACACACACACACACACACACACACACACACACACACACACACACACACACACACACACACACACACACACACACACACACACACACACACACACACACACACACACACACAGTACTTCAATTTCCAATTCAAGGGAACAACTCTGGCGCTGTAGTCTTATAAAGTACCCCCTGTATATCTGCAGCAAGCAAGTACGCGCACAGTCACACACGCGCGCACACACACACACACACACACAATCAATCACGTATTAAGGGGCATGCAGACACATGCGCGTGCACACTGCACACACTTGGCCATTGTGTGCATCATTTATGAGACGACACAATGGTCTGTGAGGCCATGTGCGTCCGTCCAATAATCATCGCCCTATCAGACCTAATCATCGTTATTGATCGCCAGCTATTTGAGGTCACTGTGTTATATAAGGACCCTGAATGGCACACGCTCTATTGGCTGAGACACAGCTGCTCACTGGGATTAACGCACGCACGCACGCACGCACGCACGCACGCACGCACGCGCACACACACACACACACGCGCACACGCACACGCACACGCGCACGCGCACACGCACACGCACGCGCACGCGCACGCGCACACACACACACACACACACACACACACACACACACACACGCACACGCACACGCACACGCACACGCACACGCACACGCACACGCGCGCGCGCACACACACACACGGCAAGTGCACACTCATTTTTGATTGACACATGCTGGTCTATACTTAAATCACTCACTGACTATATGGACACAAACACACTTCTTGCCGAGCTCAAATCTCTAAACGTCAACACATATACACATTATTTATGACATTAGCCCAGTGGTGTAAAGTAACTATTATGTACGTATACTCAAATAGCCTACTATACTTACTGTAAGTACAATTTTAAGGTTTTTTCAGGTCATTTCCAGTTTTCAATAGGCCAACTTTTACTTCTACTGCATTACATCTCGGAGGGATTACATCCATCCACACCCCCCCCCCCCCCCCCCAACCTATTGGTGTCCAGTGTGACTAATCTCATCATAGCAGACAGATCGCCAGTGTCGGTTCATCTGTCACTCCCACTCAATTTCATATGCAAAAAAATGGGAGGTCATCATGACAAAAACAAATACTCTTATGTTCTACATATAAGTATGCACACGGCGCACACACACACACGGCGCACACACACACACGGCGCACACACACACACGGCGCACACACAGGTGGAAGAAGAGGAAATGGGCGAAAGAGAAAAATAAATAAATACATGCGGTATACCTTCTGGATTCACACATGAAGAACAAAGCAGACGCAAACGCAACATTGCTCGTCTCACACGGAATAAAACAAAACAAAACAACAACGACGACGGAAGAAAATAATCAGAACCATACTGCGAGGCAGATTAATCAGCGCCGACCATATGATCGAATCAAACCCTTTTTTTAATTCTAAATCCTGGAACCGGTCATCACATTACGACTGATGAGTGCCTCCTTGTTCCAGACGGCCTTTCACCCCGGGGCCCCTGGGGGGGGGGGGGGGCTCGGATCAAGCAGAATTATCCACGCTGTGTGTTATTAATGCACGCATATACTGGGGGCTGAGTTGCATGCATGCTGGATGAAAAACAGGGATTGAGGAAGGAAAAGCCTATATACAATTTTATATGGGTTTGATCCTATAGATGTATGTACGCCTCAGTACACACACACTGTCACACACACACACGCACACACACAGACACACACACACATATGCACTGGGCCGCAATTTGTATTAGCCAAAGTGCTCCCAGTATATGACGGACAGATTAGGGAACGAGCAAGGGGGATTTGGTATAACAGTGACATTTGTTTAGAAAAATTAATAAGGTATAAACTAGGGTAAACGTATATAGGCAGGCAGGCAGGCGGGCGGATAGATGGATGGATGGACAGGAACATAAATTCACATCAAACTATATATATACTGTATATATATAAAGACAAAGGGAGTGACATATAATCAAGTCTTGCTGTCACATGAATTACCGGAATATATATGTTTCGATGCCCGTCGAAAAGTGTATAGGAACTGCTGCATGTGAGGTAAAAAAAAAGAGAAAAGAAAAGAAGGCAACTGCAGTGTTGTGAGTGAGCTGGGCTGGGTACCCCCCTGGGTACTGATAGGAGTCAAACCGTTTCATTTCATTAGGTTGAAATGAGCATTGGCTGTGGGATCATTTTCTGGGTAACTCATCATAGCGACACACGACGCGCCGCTCGCTCTGAACTGGGACAGTGGTTCGTGGCCGTCAGGAGGTTTGTCATTGGACGACGGTCGATGGGAGAATGGGGTCGTGGGATCTGACACAGATGGTGCAGATGGGGTACCTCATCAGACTCCCCCCCCCCCCCCCCCCCACCGCCTGCCACATCCCTTCACCCCTTGGCCCCTCCAGAATCCTCCCCCCTTCCCCATTGCTTAATCAGACCGCTCTCCCTCTCTCTCTCTCTCCTTCAACTCGTCTCTCCTCATCCCTCCTGGCGTGCACGGTTCGGGGCCCTGCCCTGCCGTGTGGCCCCCGTTGCCCCCCACCCCATCTCATCTCTTTCTATATACCCCGCCATCAGGAGTGGCCCCTGGCCCTCCATCAACAGAGCTTTGAAATATTTCCCTCAGAGGAATCACGCTTTCAGAATTGGTTTTTTTCTCTTGCAAGCTAGAAGTGATTTCACAGGCTAGTGAAATCACCGTTTGTCCTGTGTGTGTGTGTGTGTGTGTGTGTGTGTGACTGTGTGTGTCCGTCTATGTAAGTGTGTTGAGCAAAAACCGCACCCCTTTTTTTGCACAGAATCAACCACCACCACCATCGCCCATTTTTGGTCCTGCCCACAAGCACCCCCACCCCACCTCACACACAGACAGACACACACACTCTGCTATAGCCCACTTCTCCTGCCACCCCCGACACTCTGTCCCCCCCCCCCCCTCCTGTTTCTCCCCTCAGCCCCCAATACCCCACCCCCAGGCCCCCACCCCACTTCCACGCGCCTCTCCAACTAGTCCCCGCCCACCCCCCATTTCTCCCCAATTCTAAAGCTCTGCTGCCCCCTTCCATCACCGAACCCCATTACTCGTCCCCCTCTTTATCTCTCTCTTCTGCCATCTATCAACACTCCAATCCCTCTCTCTCTCTCTCTGGCCTGTCCACCTCTCCACATCCCCCAATCTCACACTCACTGACCCTCGTCCTCCTCCTCCTTCTCCTCCTGCTCATTATCAGCAGACGTCGTCCTCATCGTCAACTCTCTCTCTCTCTCTCTCTCTCTCTGTCTCCTCGTGTGATCCCGGTCGTTGTTGCTGCCGCCGCCGCGACCAAAAGACCTGATCTCTGATCTGATTACGGAATTAGGCTCTGCTCCTCTAACCTACACCACCAGTGCAGATGGTGCGCCGGTCAAATCCGCCAATACTGTTTTGCACCACCTCAGAGTTAAACCAATGCTGGGGGATTTTTTATTTTATTCTTTTATTTTTTACTGTGCACACTTTGTATTTAATCAGCGAGAGTGCACTTTAGAACGAATGATGGATAATATGTTTTGTCGAGTATTTATTGTAAGCGTTGACCTCAACCAGGAAACTGTATAGTGGAGTCGATGACGAGAAGTCCTTTATAAGCCTCTGTTACACGTGGCTTTGCCCGTGGTGTGTGTGTACTAAATAAGTATTCATATACTAATATACTATATACTACTATAATATACTATACTAGACTTACTTGAGAAATAAACTTTGCGAGGAAAATTGTCCTGGTCCTGACATGAGAAATGGTTGTTTTATGATTGAAAAAAAGTGATTTTCAGTGTTAGGCCTGAAAAGATTAGTTATGGGTTATGGCTGATTTGTTCTTAGATGCTTGCGAGTCGCTAGTGACCACCAAAAAGCCAATCTCCAAACTTATTTTCGGTGTGTGTCACCCAACTAAAGTATAACGAGGGCCCATAAGGCTTTCGGATTGGGGTTCAAAATGAGGATCAAAAGAGGTCACGCACATCCGTTTTTAGACCATTTTAAAGAGGCAGGTGCTGAACTTCAAACGACAAACACAGCTAGGACAAACATAAATGTCTGCAGCACAGTCACAGTGTGCAACATTTTTCTCCTAAAAAAAAGAAACTGCATTCATAAAAGTGCTGTCAAAAAAGGTTCAATGTCCTCACAAGTAATACAAACCAGCGTGTCTGTCTGTGTGGGTCTGTTTGTGTGCGACAACACTGCAGTTGCCAGTATTTGAGTCATGGTGCCTGAAACAGCTGTCCTGCGCGGAGGATATTTACTGGAAAATAGTTATGCAATGGAGGTGGGGGAAAAAACAACATAGTCTCAGTCACACGCATCACACGCTAACATGCTTACACATGCACACATCACACGCTAACACACACACACACACACACACACACACACACACACACACACACACACACACACACACACGCAGGTGTCACTGGCACAGCCTTTTATGTGCAAATCCATTGGGTGGGGGGGTGGTGAGGGGAACAATGCCAAAGAAAAACATCCCACAAAGGTAAACAAACTGTTATTGAGTTTGGATGGAGACCAGATTACTGGAATATCAGGGTCAGATTAAGCGGTTTTTTTCATCAGTGAATTATGGCTTATAGGTGACTTGATGTCACACGTGAGTTAATCCAGCCATGATTTCGGTATGATTTTAGAGTCCGTGTTTAATCCTGTCACGGTTTGAGCGGGTGATGGAATTGGAAAGTGTTCATATGAGATGGGTTCATGTACATGTAGTTATGTAGCGTATACTGTAGGCCAGTGGTTCCCAAAGTGGGGTCCTTGAGGGAGTTCCAGGGGGTCCCTAGCTAAATCATAGTTAGGAACTCAGAGTGTACAACTCAGAGTGTGTGTGTGTGTGTGTGTGTGTGTGTGTGTGTGTGTGCGCGTGCGCGCGTGTTTTTGGAGGGACGACGACGACACTGATTTCATTCTCATCTGTGTCCGTACCAGTGTCAATTTTGTTAACTAAGACTTAAAGACTAAAGGTTTTTCAGGAGACTAAATAGGACTATAAGACGAAATGCTGTGTTATTCAAAGGACTAAATCAAAATATTCAAAAAAATTAACACTTGTCCGTATAGTACCCATCGGACCCATTGCCAACCTGCACCACCACCACCGAACTCAACCCACCTGCACCCACCACCTCCATCTCAAAGCACAACCACCTCCTCCACCCATGGCTACAAGCTTCAAAACAATCCCCTGTATGGCTGAAAGGCTTTTGATCTCACTTCATTCCATATTCTCTCTTTCTTTCTCCTCGTCATCTGCTCCTCTCTCTCTCTCTCTCCCCCCTGCTGATTGGGGAGGTGTTCCCCTTCGCCTCGTGTCAACATTCTGACAGATGCTGAGGATGGAGGCTAGATGGATAGTTGCTGCTACTTTTGTGTGACAATAAGATAATGAAATACAGGGCATTCCTTCATGAAAAAATAAATCACACTCGCGTGAAGTGAGCGGTGCCTTTTTACCACGACGACGATGTATGACGACGAGAACGACGTCATATACAGCAGCCAATCAAATCATCACATACAAACACATTCCGTGCTCAAACGGACATGACGCACAAAGCTGTGAATAACTGCTCAAATGCATACAACGTTGAAATATTGGAGATACAAGGTTTCTTCCCCGCCCGCAACAATAATGTTCACTTGCACAGGTAAAACTCTGGGAGTGTATCCACCACGTGTGAGCATGTGTGTATATGCGCGTGCGGCGCGCGCCACGTGTGTGCTATGGGTATGTCTGACAGCTGTCTAGGCCTCTTGCTTGACGTTCCGCGTCTTCAAAGAGCAGCCAGCGAGAGAGCGAGCGAGCGTACGTTACAGATCATTCCCTCATCCGTTCCCAGGAGGAGGTTGGCGACCCTGTTCCCACATTCTCACAGCTCATACCTGAGAGAGAGAGCACACGGCGAAGAACACTCTGATGATGAAAGGGAACGAGGGGTGACCTAAAAACGTCACCAAAAAGAAGAAAGGGGGGAACGCGATAAAACCCACAAGAGTGAATAGGGGGGGGGGGGGGGGGGGGAGTGCTACAAGGAAGGAAGAGCAGCAGAGGGAAATAAATCTTGATGCCATCAAAAAACCCGGTTTTATTTAATTTTTCCTTTCGCAAATTATCTCCCAGACACGGACGTATATGCTCCACATGGGACCACAGGCTCCATACATAAAGACACGGACGTATATGCTCCACATGGGACCACAGGACGTATATGCTCCACATGGGACCACAGGCTCCATACATAAAGACACGGACGTATATGCTCCACATGGGACCACAGGACGTATATGCTCCACATGGGACCACAGGACGTATATGCTCCACATGGGACCACAGGCTCCATACATAAAGACACGGACGTATATGCTCCACATGGGACCACAGGCTCGTAGGACCACAGGACGTATATGCTCCACATGGGACCACAGGCTCGTAGGACCACAGGACGTATATGCTCCACATGGGACCACAGGCTCGTAGGACCACAGGACGTATATGCTCCACATGGGACCACAGGCTCGTAGGACCACAGGACGTATATGCTCCACATGGGACCACAGGCTCGTAGGACCACAGGACGTATATGCTCCACATGGGACCACAGGACGTATATGCTCCACATGGGACCACAGGACGTATATGCTCCACATGGGACCACAGGACGTATATGCTCCACATGGGACCACAGGCTCCATACATAAATGCTGTAAATACGAGTCAAATTGAGCATCCTCACTCCCCCGGCATACACGCGCACACATCAGACTTTCAGAGCAACGTTTTTTTTCTTTTCATTTTTACTCCTTTTGCTGACTTTACATTTAAATGAGCGAGCGGATTATCCTAATGTCTGGAATAGGCCATTATGTTACTATAGCGACAGACAGCCAATGGAAGCTTGGCAGGGGTAATCTGGAGTCAAAACATTCCCTGTCATTGGAACATGGGGAGGCAGGGTGAAAGGTTTGGGAGATTGCAGGTTCACCGGCAGAGTGTAGCCGGCATTATATTAGGTTGCTGACAGGCGGGCATGCGCATGCACACACACACACACACACACCCACACCCACACCCACACACACACACACACACACACACAGTTGCTTAGTGAAGGCATGGTCTTATCTCTACCTTACCTCTCTCTTCCTTCAATCTCCCACTAACCAAGGAACTCTGTCTCTCTCTCTCTCTCTAACACACACACACACACACACACACACACACACACACACAGTCTCTCTCACGGGCAGAGAGATGGAGTAGAAAGTGGCGTGTAATTACATCGTAATCTTTGGCTACTATCTGTTCTGCTACAGGGCTGTTAGTGTAGCGGGAAAAAAGTCTGTGGATGAAGCAGGCGTGCGCACGCACACGCACACGCACACACACACACACACACACACACACACACACACACACACACACACACACACACACACACACACACACACTCTTAACCAGAGATGTGCACTGTGTCGTCATCCCCCAGTGAATTAGCCATGATGATTGACAGAGAAGTCAAGTTGTGGGGACAGACAGGCAAACAGAGGCATTCCGTCGCTCATGTTAACATTTAACGCAGCCGCTGTGCTCTTCAAGACACACGAGCAGTGATACGGTTTTAACAAGGGATTACTGTGTAACCCCATTAAAAGCCTATACTATACTTTAAGCTAACAATTTAAAAACGCATAATGGGCAACTAACACAACTTGTTATCTGCCAATGATGTAAGGTTTCTTATAGGTTTCTGAATCCAGCGGTGGACAAAGTGCTCAACTCCAGGGCTTGAGGTATATTACTCCACTCCGAGTGAAAGTTCCTCCGTCCATTTTGCTTATACATGGCAAAAATACCTGCCCTTTTCCTAGAAATGTAGTAATATCTGTCTTTACTTGTATAATCCTCTGACAAAGGCCTCCTGATAGTTCCTGGGACTAAGCGAAAGACAAAGGGTGACCGTGCCTTTGCAGTAGTTGCAGCAACATTACGGAACGCACTGCCTTGCACTTTAAAAAACGCTGAGTCTGTCAATATTTTTAAGAGTTTGTTGAAAACGTTGTAATTCCGGAAACATTTTCCCGATGTTATTTGACCTTGACCTTATTGTACTCTTTGTAGAATGTATCATTACACTGTCCTGTTTTAATTTTGATTGGTTTTATTATGTTCACTGTACAGCACTTTGTAACCTTGTTAAGAAAGGTGCTTTATTATAAATAAAATGTACTTACTTACATACTATAAGCAAGTACTGGAGTACTTGCTTATACAAAGAAAAAATACCTTTCCCTTTCCTAGAAATGTAGTAATATCGGTCTTTGAAATGTAAGTGAATGAGTCACGATAACGAAAGTACACTTTAGGAAAAATAAATGAAAAAGAAAGAAAAATAAACTTAAATAATAAATACGGTATACTCAAGTGAAATGTACTTTGTTACACTGTCCACCACTTGTGCATGCAATGCATATCTGTTTCTCGTCTGTGTAACGTTTTTTGTGTCTGCGTGTTGACGGTGAGTGATGGAGATATCGGAGGCAAAAGGGGTCACGTCCTAGAAGGCAGTATATCTTCCGCGCACGCCGCAGCAGGCCAGCAAATGGAAGCTGTCCCTCCGCGCATCTCTCTGGATCTCTCCCACATTCGCACGCACGCACACACAGAAGTGCACAGTGGACAGAAGCTAAAACATACACATGGACGCGCTACGAGCAGCCACCACTATACTGCCAAGTTGCTGCGAGCTGCTAAAGATATCCCTCTCTCCCTCATGGGCCCCGGGACGATATACTGTATGGATCTGTAGCTGAAGAGCTCTGCATTATACATGCAAAGGAAATTTGCACGCATGAACCCCCCCCCCCCCCACCCTCCTCCTCCTCACCAACATACACACACTTAAAGTATATGTGCATACACGTACAGTAAATACATATGCACACAGAGACACGGACACACGCACGACACACACACACTTCAAACTCCATTAGAAAGTACACTTGAAGTTGTTAAAGTAGGCCGGGTCTTCGTCAGGGGCCAGAGAGTGTAAACAAGTCATGGGTTTGCTTCTTCTCCTCCTTCGTCTTCCCTCTTCCTTCAGTGGAAGAAGAAGCAGCAGCAGCGTGAATTAATAATAACAAAACAGACCCAGGGATCTGTTTATGCAGGCGCATAGACGGAGACCCGAGGCTGCGCTCAATCAGCCAGACGACGGGGGCCTGGTGGTAATCAATCACGGAATCATTTTCAATATGCCGCGTGTTACACCACCACCAAGTCTGAAAAGCACCACGGGCGCTTCTCTCTCTCTCTCTGACTCAGAGATACAGCTGGCTGTCAACACTTGTGAGCGGGGAGCTGACGAGCGATCCCGCCGGACGCCCCGCTGGATGCCGTCGTAGCATGTTGTTGTTGATGATGTGCACGCCGCAGGGCCTTCATGAAAGGCCTTAAGTGAAAAATGGTGTCACCTTGAGCGTCAGGAAAAGGGGATCAACAAGCCCACACAATGTAACCACACACAACACAAACTCGCCGTGAGCTTGTTGATCTGCTATTTTCGCCACATGCCTGCACCGTCTGCACTAATCCAGTAAGCTGCAATCCGTCATTGCAAATAAGTGCGTGAGGGTGGTCTCTGAAGTTGTTAGATACACAGGTTTGTGCAGGGCACTGATCCTCTGACCTTAAATATTAAATACCAATCGGATTGGCATTTGCTTAAATGGGGGCCACTTCACCCCTTTTGCAACCAGAGCTTATTTTAATGATGTTTAGGACACAAGAAACACTTTCTTGTGGTTTTTATGTGTGCAATATGTTTTTTTTTATATATATATATATTTTAGTTATGAAGACATGTTCATGACCAAAAACCTGTCCTGAACATGGTCTCACTTCCTTCCTGGACTACAAAGTCACACCTCCATGGAGCCTCCCCCCTCTCCACAAGGAGGGGAAGTGCACTGAAGCATTATGGGCATTGTAGGAATTCAGCAATCCAGTCAAACACACAGACTTCATTATTTTCCTGGCCATATAGGGGTGCAAATTTCAAATTGTGCTACTGTTATCTACTACAAATACTGTTAACATTGAGTGACTGCCGTTTCTTCCAGCGGTGAAATGTCCCTTTAAACCTGTCTTCTACCCTGAGCCGTCGCAAACTATAGCTTCAGGCCGAGAACTAGTCATATCAGTTTGTTTTTGGAGGTCTGAAGTTTAGTTGTTAGTGACCTGGTGTTGGAGAACCAAGAGGCTATAGGCTCCAAAGTATAGCCTGACATTGCGTCGCGGGTTCGAGTCCCGATGCCGACGACCTTTGCTGCATGTCACTCCCCATTTCCTGTCAACCTATATACCATAAAAAGCCCCACGAAATGCCATTGGATGAGGGGTCGGTCCGCGCTGGAATCCATCTCCCTGCATATATAATGTGCTAGCCCTGACTGCATTAACATACTCACATAATACAGTTTGTTAAAACAATGTTATGTTCATTAAAATAAGTTCCTAGTAGTAGTAGTGGTAGTGCTGATGTGTCAGCAATAGTTTTCTGTGTAGACACACACACACACACACACACACACACACACACACACACACACACACACACACACACACACACACACACACACACACACACACACACACACACACACACAGGGCATAGAAAGTATCAACTTGTTTACAGCATGCTGTCGATGCAGAGGCGAGGGTTATCTTTCCCAAGACGACACACACACACACACGCGCATGCACACACGCAAGCACACGCAAGCACACACACACACACACACACACACACACACACACACACACAGTAACGCTAACTGCCAATGTGATTTTCTTCTTTAAAAACATAAACACAAACCCCCCCTACACCATGAAACTCTAAAGTCAATATGAGGTCACCCGAGCGTGGGTCGTTCACCTCTGGATCAGTGTGTATCCTAAACTGACCTTGGCGCGGTTCCCGCATGTTATAGCGCTCTTCTCTCACTCTCTCCGTGTGTCTCTGTCTCTCTCGCTCCCTCGTTATCTCTCTACAAAAACACTGGCCTGGGGCCTGGCCATATCTGTCAGGAATGGCAATAAGCCCAGAAGTATTTCGGGGCTTTCATTTATGCATGCAAGCGCAGCTAAAAAACACTCGGCTGAAATATAGACCTATAGACCTCCAATATGACGCATAGCGCTCAGGACAGCGTACGCAGAAAAACAAACCTCAGTGTTAGTTTAACTCAAGAGTGCAACGGTTGACCGTTAAGAGTTTTGCACTCCGAGTTAAACCAAGACCAATGATTTCACTGTGGTCCGTGCGCTAAACAAACTGGAGTTTCTCTAATGGGATTGGCCGACTGAGCTTCTTATCAAATCGGGGTGACAAAGTCAACTTCTCAAAAGGGCACTATTGCAGCGACGAGTGATGGCAAGAGCGATAGAAAGAGAGTAGTGGAGGGAGAGGCACACACACACACACACACACACACACAGACACACACACAGCAAGAGAGGGGGAGAGAGAGAGAGGGAGCGGAGCACAAGTGTGTTTTCACCGCATCTACTCTGGGTGCTGGCAACAAGGCCAAGTGTTGATTAAATAGAAAACACTCTGGGAATAAAAAAGGCACAACTGATAAGTGCCTTCCAAGTATAACAATGCACACGCACGCACACGTGAGCACACACACACACACACACACACACACACAAGCCACTTAACACAAGGACACGGGCAGAGCAGACAATATACCTCGCTGTGGAGCAATTAAAGGTGCAGAACATGACATCTCTGCCCTGGGAATAGAGCTCCTAACCCTGAGTCAGCACTTGACTGACCCTGAACGTACTGGGTATGGGAACGTTAGGACGGAGACTGACCGCCTCAGGCCGCTTGATGCACAGTGGTGGAAAGTAACTAAGTACATTTACTCAAGTACCGTACTAAAGTACCATTTTGAGTTAATTTTTTTACTTTACTTGAGTGTATAGCTAATACTTGTATTTCTAATCTACATTATAGATTTGGATTATTATTACAAAGAAATGTTGGGCCTTTTGAAAATAGCCGATCTACAAGCTCACAATGTGTCGCATCGCGACACATTGTAAGCTTGTAGATTTTTCAATTTTTTTTCTACACATTTGAAAACTTGGAATATGGGACATTCCACATAATGAGTATACTTTTACTTTTGGTACTTTAAGTACATTTTACTGCCAATACTTTTGAAAACGTTTACTTGTAAGGGAGTATTTCTACATTGCAGTATTGGTATACTTTTACTTAAGTAAAACCTCTGAGTACTTTTTCCACCACTGTGCGCCCAACCATACATATACATACGCAGTGTCTCAGTGGTAGAGTGGCCACGTTGGAGCAGAGAGGTTCCCGGTTCGATCCCGGGCTCCCCCAGAGTTAGTGTTGTAATGTCTGTTGTAATGCCCCCGCGCCTCCCGAATCTGTGCAGATCGGTGCCTTGCATGGTTTCCTCCACCATCGGTGTATGAATGTGTGTGTGTGAATGGGTGAATGTAATGCACAATCTATACCAGTAAGACGCCCTGAGGGCGATAAGCTGCATGCAGACGGCAGACTGCTGGGCGAGCGCTGGCAGTTTGGGTCAGATCAACATATGAATGAATTCTGTACTGGCCATTTATGGCACGTGTCATGAGTGAATGCAGGGTTTGATGAGGTCAGATCAACATATGGAATGTCAGAACAGGAAGGACGGGTGGATCAACATAACACGTCAGAACAGGTCAGCTCCATATATGGAGATCTAAGTGTTTGAGGTCAGACGTAGAGTTGCTGGGCGGCTCCATATATGCAGATATGGAGATTTAAGGGTCTCCGCGATGTCACGAGATGTCACAAAGCATGACCATATATGGAGAGGTGATGTCACGAGGCGTGACCATAATATATGGAGGCGTACGTGATCAACTAACTAATGGACGGACGGGCGGACGGACGGACGGACGGACGGGAGATGCCGGTTTTTGTCGCAAATAAATGCACTATTTGCCATTTACATTATTGTATCACTTTAAAACTGGCCTCCCTATTCGAGGCATGTCATTACAGGCATGTTATGTTTCTTTAGGAAAATAATAATAATTTGTGCTATTTTTTAAATCGGGCTTAACCCATTCTGAACGGGATCCCATTTTGGTATTAGCATCTTTTTATGCTTTAGCTATTGAAAAATCGAAGAACGACTGACATTTTTAGAATCTGATCACAGGTCAGAATGGGTTAATCAGACCAATGTGTGTCCAGTGGAAACCTCGTATGAATCTGATCTCAGGTCAGAATGGTTTTCTAAGGAAGGCCTCTGCTGACATCATATTGACTCATTGTCCTCTCTGTTGACTCCCAGCCAGTGTTCCAAATATTTGGGGATTTACTTCTTGCTCCTACTGACAAGTCTGGCAGTGATCAGACCAGTCGTTCACTAGATTAGCCCTGGGTGCAAGCGCACACACACACAACACACACACACCAATTTTTGCATTTACCAGCTGCTCTTAATCCAGAGCGATTTACAGTAAGTAACAACAAAAACATGGTAATACATCAAAATTCAAAAACATATGAGTCACATGTAAGATAAGAACCTTAACAGCATGTGGAATATCTATAAACTATGCGTATACACTATAATAATAATAATACATTTTATTTATAAGGCGCCTTTCAGGGCACTCAAGGTCGCCGTACAGGTTAAAAACGGTACAAGAACACAGTTAAAAGCAGAACAAAACTAGGGCTATGTCTAGAGTGCTATATGTCTACATAAAATGCTAATTAAGTTACATAAGTTGAGCCTTTGCATACGCCTGCAAGGTCGTCGAGGCTATAGGGCAAGTACACTCACAGACACACTCAAAGACAGACCCGCGAAAAAAGAAAAAAAGTGCCGTCGGAAAAACACAAACACGGCCGACACGAACGACACTGAATCCCTGAGTCTGCGCTGAACATGTGATGACACGACGCGGAGGGCAGAGAAGAACCATGAATGCTACTCCCCCCCTCCCCCCCCACCCCCTTTCATCCCCCCCCCCCCCCCCCCCCCCCCCCGAGGTCAAGGAGCGCATTGCAGTCGCGGCATTCCATCGGCACGAGTATTTATAGTCACTGTTTTGATTGCCTTCACGTGGTGGTGGTGGTGTGACTACAGTGAGGCTGTTTGTTGGCCTTCTGGGCTAGTCTTCTCTCACGCCGGGGCTGGAATCACAAGCAGACGTGGGCCGAGAAGACGCCTGCGGCGGCACTGTGGCTGCATTTCGTTGGACTGTATACGAGCAGGCGTGCGAATCCATTTAGTCTACAAGACAATTTAAGCAATGCGTCTCTTGCTTACACGCGCACACACACACGCGCACACACACGCACGCGCACACACACACACACACACACACACACACACAAACACAACAAGGATGGATGGAAGGCTGGCGTGTTAAGTGGTCATGATGAAGGCCGCACATTTTCATGTGCGGGCCCTGAAAGTTGAGAATGCTCCGTGCTAATGTAACATGTTTGGGTCCATTGGGTTACTTTTTTGCACACCCTCAGAGTTAACCCATTTTGGGGCGGGAACCCCTTTTGTTGTTTTAAACATTATCATTTAGCTATTGAAAAATTGCAGATCTACGAGCTCATAGCGCGCCACCGAGTGGCGCGCTATGAGCTTGTAGGTCTGCTATTTTTTTAAAAATCGAGCACCACTAATACAGAAACATGTCAGAAAACAGATTTTTTTTTATTTAATTTCGACGTCAGGCCTAAATGGCTTTTTAAATGAAGGTGGTGGCGACACGTTGAGAGCACATTCCTGACAAGTAGGGTCAGACGACCCATTCTGGTCTCTGTGTCACGACGACATTGAACAGGGAATCGATGCAGCAGTTCTTTGCTCGAGTCCGTCTGTCCTCTCTTTTCGCAGTCTGTATTTTGTCTATAGCCCGTGAATCATCGCTCGACGGAACCGGCGTTCCGCGAAGCTATAAGCGTCAGATCGGCATTCAGTGTCAACAAGTCTGAGAACAATCTGAACCTGGAATGCGTGGGGTCGGTTCACCTCTCTGACGTCTGATCGTGTTTTGAATTCATACCGAGGCTAGAGAGCCGCCCGCAATCACTTAACCGTGAGAAAATAAAATTGCGGTTAATTTAAGCTGATTAGATCCCGGAATGTGAAAATGTCATGCGGTGAAACTCCCCCACACACACACCCCTCACCCTGTGACTCGCACTCTTTTATAGACTTTTAAACAGATAAATGGCATGAAATGTTGCTTGTTTGTGTGTGGTGGCTTTGCACAGGGGAGGAGAAACGTTCAAAGAAAATCACTCAATAAGAGTAACGGGAGAATGCATGTGTGTGCAGGGTCGCACGCACGCACGCACACACACACACACACACACACACACACACACACACAATACTATAATTGCGAGGACATCAACATCTCTCCGTGTCAATTTCATTTATCTTTTTTGCCATTTCTTTCCACCATAACCCTAAAGCACAACACAGCTGATCCACAAGCTCACAACGTGACGTACTGCAACGTGACGTGAGCTTGTAGATCGGCTATTTTCATTGTGTGACACTGGTGTGGTGCTGCAAGAATATACACTTCTCACATTCTACTATACTGTGCACGCACACACACACACACACACACACACACACACACACACACACACACACACACACACACACACACACACAGCTACAGAAGCGGGCAGATCGGGAGCCCCCTGTTAATCCTACCGACATGCTGAGATGAAAAACACAGATAGTGCAGGAGAGACAAAAGATTAGTCTAATGACCAACTAGCTTAGCCCAACACAGTGCATGCACACAAGACCATCACTGCATAAACACAATGAGGTCATCATCTGCAGCCGAGCATGCGCATGCGAGCATGTGTGTGTGTGTGTGTGTGTGTGTGTGTGTGTGTGTGTGTGTGTGAGAAAGGGTTCATGGGGAGAGAGGCATGTCTGCAACACCAAAGCTGCCCTCACCATCTGTCCCTGGCAAAATGAACACTGTGTCCCATGGTCTCTCTCCCCCTCTCCCTCTCCCTCTCTCTCTCTCTCTCTCTGGGGGATTGGAGACTCATCAACCATGAGAGATTAAGTGATTCCATATACTCCAGTCCTTTTCCAGGGGTTGTTTTGGCGTTTGTATGCCAACATGTTGAAGGGTTGGGGTTGTAACAGGGCAGAACGTTTGTATGCCAACATGTTGACGGGTTGGGGTTGTAACAGGGCAGAACGTTTGTATGCCAACATGTTGACGGGTTGGTAACGTTTGTATGCCAACATGTTGACGGGTTGGTAACGTTTGTATGCCAACATGTTGACGGGTTGGTAACGTTTGTATGCCAACATGTTGACGGGTTGGTAACGTTTGTATGCCAACATGTTGACGGGTTGGGGTAGGTAACGTTTGTATGCCAACATGTTGACGGGTTGGGGTAGGTAACGTTTGTATGCCAACATGTTGACGGGTTGGTAACGTTTGTATGCCAACATGTTGACGGGTTGGTAACGTTTGTATGCCAACATGTTGACGGGTTGGTAACGTTTGTATGCCAACATGTTGACGGGTTGGTAACGTTTGTATGCTAACATGTTGACGGGTTGGGGTAGGTAACGTTTGTATGCCAACATGTTGACGGGTTGGGGTAGGTAACGTTTGTATGCCAACATGTTGATGGGTTCGGGTCGGTAACGTTTGTATGACAACATGTTGAGGGCTGTGTGGGATAGGGTTGGGTGACGATACGAATACATCGTCAATCGCGAATATACGAATCCAATCGCCGAATATTTTTATTAGGCGATTTCTCGGGACGATTTAGCCCAATTAACATGTAAAGTGTGAGCAACATGTAGTAACAGCGGCCGGGTGAAAATCCCCCGTTATAATGGTATGCTCCCAGCCTCCCACTGTCCCCGCACTCAGCACTGTCAGCAGCCAGCATCGGGCACCGGGGCATGGCACTTACGGCAGCCGCCAGCCAAAGTAAAGGCTGGGAGCTGGGAGGATGTAGCCTACATGTTGTTTAAGCTCCGGAGTCCAGACCCATGCAGTTTAATAATATACAGTCACAACAGAATGCACACTGCTGTCTCGTGTCTCATCACAATCCCAATGCGCCACCCGTGAGTGGCGGGGGGGGGAAATAAAAAAAACGTTCTACTAGTGTTAGTGTATAGGCTCGGGGATCATAATAGCGCTTAGCTTAGCATTAGCTTAGCGTGTAGCCAATACTGGTGCAACCCACTGATTGAACTTCATCTCCGCCTGTAATCCAAGTTATTTTTATTGACAACGTGAACGAACCCCGACACCAGCGCTGCAAAAATAGACAGATCTACAAGCTCTCAACGCGTAGCGAACGGCACTGCAAAAAGAGGCAGGACGCGATGCCTTGAGAGCCTGTGTGGATCAGCCCGGGGCGGCCGCAGCAGCTTGTGGGCTCCGCTCCGAGCCTCCGACGTGCGGGGAGGGAAGGGAGCTAGTTACCCTGCCTGGCTGCGCTGCAGTCTGCAGAAACAGACTGATCTACAAGCTCTCAACGCCTAGCGAACGGAGCTGCGAAAACAGGCAGGACGCGGCGCCTTGAGAGCTTGTAGATCTGGCTTTTTTGCGACCTGCAGTGAGCTGTTCTCACTTTACTTTTATGACACGAATACATCGTCAATCGGCGAATATTGGTCAGACGATTGGCGGTTGAAAAAAATTGGCATATCGCCCAACCTTAGTGTGGGATGAGTTCAGTGAATGATACGTAGGCCTACGGTGCAGGGTAACTGCAGTGCAGTGCAGTGGCAGTGCAGTGCGGTAGCTGCGCAACGCGCATTGATACGACGTCAAAAATGGTGTTCTTGGCTTCCCGATTCCAACCCAGATACCACAGACCAATCAGAAGCCACGATTTCACCCGTTTTACATGTCCCCGCCTACCTTGGAGATATAGGGCCCTTGCCAGAGTCTAGCGAGTGACAAAACAGATTAATTATGGAACACAGCGATTCTGTCTGGAACCCAGCCAAACGATTCAAGAGCTATCGGTCAAAGGGTAAAGTGTGCTGGTATATACTATATAGCCCCCCCCCCCCCCCCCCCATGAGCTCATTAAAGTGTCCTTCCTTCGCCTATACTACTGGCAGCGTGCCCAAATAGTTCTGTGATGTGCAAGATTAGCTTTGAACTTAGCTTTGGATTCACACACAAACACACACACGTGAGCGTAAACATAATCTCCGTCCCCATAGCCTTCGGCATTGACAGAGATAAAAAAAAGAAAGAAAGAAAAAGAGAGAGGGAGAGAGAGGAGGGCAACGGAAAGGGGGGAAAAGGAGAGGGGGGGCACGTCATTTAAAATCAGGGTGCATCATGGCCACAACCACAACGTTGGACTAACAGATGTGTTGAGGTGAGAACACCTGCAGGTCATGTTGACATAACGACGTGAGAACGAGGAGAGGGTAAAACCGTCCGTCAATAACGGAATACGAGATGTGATATACCGTATGCAGTGCTACAGGCTACCTACAGGGGTCCTGCGGGCATTGGGGCTGTGTGTGTGTGTGTGTGTGTAGTGTATGACTGTACTGTATACAGTATGTATACAAGAGTGTGTGCCTGAGGGGCTGAGGTTAGAGTGCATGTTCAGCAGGTCAGAGACTCACAGCCGCCCTAGTGCGATACCCATTAAAACTCTCTCTCTCTCAGTCACACACGCACACGCGCACACACACACACACAGAAGTGAATCTAAAACAGGCTATATAAAAACAAGATTGCATTCATTCAACCTCAGCTATTCTTTCGTGAATACTATATTTGTTTTGTTCAAATTCCCAGCCAGCAAACAATGGTAGAGTAGGACTTCATGGAGCACAGTGTGAGGCTATACGTATAGCCTTTCTGAGGGCATTTCTGTGAACTACGCATGAACAAACCTGAAGTCATCACGATGAAACACACACACACACACACACACACACACACACACACACAGGTCATGTATGCCATCTTCCAGCGAATTGTGAGTCGCAAAAGTGCAATGGAAAGCAATTCATCATTGCCGATACCGTGATGTATTTCGAAAGTGTAGATTCAACCTACACGTGAACACAAAAACACTGACGTGCACGCGCAAAGACACACAGGGCACTCTGCTCAGTCTCCTGTGATGGTGTTAATGTTTGCACTCACTCACTCACACACACACACACACACACACACACACACACACATTCCCCGACATACTAAATAATTCACAGAGGACAACAAGACCCATCCCATCTCAGGTCTTAGACCCCTGCAGTGCATCAACCCTGAGACATTCACACACGCGCGAGCATACACGCGCACAGTCGCACACACACACATACACACAGAGAGAGAGAGAGAGAGAGAGCGAGCGAGAACAGCATGCATCCAATTCCAATGGCACATACTGTAACTCTATACGGAATATTCCATAGCGCAAAATCGCACGTTTGTCTTTATTCAAAAGAGAGGCGAAAACATCACCTCATTACTGAAAAGCAGAATGACAATGGAAAACAGCCCAAGAGCCACAAGGGACGAGACATAATTAATCAAAGGCTGCAAAACAGACGGCAGTATCACACACACATACAATGTACACTACACAGTACACTACAAACACACACGCACACACATACAATGTACACTACACAGTACACTACAAACACACACGCACAAAACAAACACAGATCTCAGTCCTGCGCCGTTTGTGTCCATACACTTGGAGTTCATAATAATCATTATAATAATAATATAGCTGCAAGCAGCGATAAGACAGGGCCGAGCAATAAGAAAAATCACACCCGTGTGAACTGAGTGCTGCAGGCCGCTCAGCAACACCGTAGTAAATTCGTTATAGTGCTCAGTGTGAATGGCCCTTTTAGGCCGCTCAACAGCGCCACTTCAGGTCACCCAGCGGTATTGCAGCTGTTCATACCCCAAAAAGACTCTTATTCTGCATATTGCATAGTCTTTTTCTTATTGCTGCATTCAAGGCACATGTGTAAACAAGTTCCATGGCTTTTGGCAAACCGAGGCAGGAGTTATTCCTGTTCCCCGTTATCCCGTTATCGCTGCTTGCTATTATTATAATTTAACGTACAAAAATTGCTCAAAAATCTGGTTTAAGCGTTTTTCAAACTGCTCAAAATGGTGGATAATCTGAGGGCGGAGCTTACTGGTCAAAGTGTCAGATGTGTTCCGCATGAGTCAAGGCACACGTGTAAAGTGTAAACAAGGTCCATGGCTTTTGGCCAAATGAGGCATGAGTTATGCCTGTTCAAAGTTTTCATTTTCAAACGATCGCTATAGCACCCCCCTTTGGCCAATTGGAGTAAGACTATTTCAGCGCTATTTGGCATGATCCTCTACCATACTATAAAGTTTCATAAACATGTGAGTCTGCATGTATGTATTAGGGGCAGAAGAATTTTCATCTAACAGCAATATTCATTGGCTCATAAAAGCTTCATTTTTTCACTTAAAAACAAATCCAGATTTTTTGTTCTTCGATATAGGTCCACAGTTCACGTATAGACATTTCCGTGCATTTTGATCAAAGATCCCAGGAGGAGAGAGATTTTAAGAACAGAACACGAAAGTTGTTCGGCATGAGGAGAAACATATATTGAGTTTCATTTTTGATGGTCAAATGGTTCATGAGTTATGCCTGTTCAAAGTTTGCATTTTCAATTGAGTGCTATAGCACCCCCCTTTGGCCAATAGTTGTGGGATTTGCGTCCTCACAGTTTGGCATATCATATTGCCAAGTTTTGCAAAAAACAAAGTTTAAGCCAGAACTGCAATTTTGGGCGGAATGAGAAGAAGAAAAAAACTGACAAATACAATAAGGGACCAAAGTCCCTTCGGGCTTGGCCCCATAATATTAATAATAATAAACGACTAAACAAATAATTTCAGCACGGCCATTACAGTGGGTTACTTTTAGGCTGGAAAATATATACGTTAACATGAACAATATATTTGTCCAGTACAGCTCAAAATGTCAGGGCTCACACTGCCAGTATAGTCCACTTCTCTCTGGCCGCCTGGTGTGTTATCCTAAGTAAACAGTTAACATTTATGAAAGGAAAAGGGTGTGAACCTTTTCCTTTGCCCCAGAAAAGGTCAATTTACTTAATTGATTAAACAGCCCATCATAGGTCAGTCCATACAAAACGTTTTCCGCCATCCAGCCTTCAGCATTACTTCGCTGCTAAATTAACACTGAGGGTTTTCACTGTGCAGGAGAGTTTGCCCATTTGCACAAAGTGCAAAGTTTCAAAATGATGTGCACTCTTAGCCGTAGTTACATCACAGCAAATAACACACAGTCTCAGCAAGGACCAGTTGTTGTCAAATGTATAACATTCACAGGCTTCAGTTTGACTAGTGTCGCCGTTGTTGACACTGGAACACCACATACTGTGATGTAGAGAATCCCCCTGACGGTGCCCATTTTCCTTTAACTCTGCTCGATGACGACGTCACCAAACAGGACACTTCACACTTCCAGCGTTGCCAGATTGTGTGAGAAAAACAAGCAACCAGGTCCAAGCCAAAAAAGATATGCGACTGGGCCGCAGTTTTGGAAAGTATAACTCCAGCACTGTACTTAACTACACTTTTGAGATACTTTTACTTTACTGGAGTATTTCCAATTTCCAATACTCTCAGAGGCAAATATTTAGATTTAGGGTTTTATTGATAAACATTCATTCTACTTAAGCTCTCTATATATGTTGTAAACGACGTTGTGAGCTTGTAGATCTGGTATTTTCAAAAGGTTTTTATACATTTTCAAATGGGACATTCTGCACAATGATCGATCGAGTGGCCTACTTTTACTTACTTACTATAGTAAATTCTGAATATTTCGTGAATCGTGGTATTGACACTTTTACAAAGAAATGTACTTTGTCCACCACTGATCACACACACAGGAGGTCCGCAGCAAACTGAGTTAATATAGCATCAAAACCACTTTAACCATATCAGATAGAAAAAACACTCTGGGGGGGGGGGGGGGTCCTCAACATGAAAATATTTGAGGACCACCGGTTTAAAAAACATCAGGAAGCAAGTCCAAAAAGAAAAGCTACTACTACACTTAAAGAAACAAGCCCCCCAAAAAACCCACCCCCAAAAGTCACTTATAAAATAAGCAGACATGGCAACACTGACTTGTTTGGTGACGGGAGGCTGTGGTTTAGTAACTCATTTCCTCGGCAGCGCTCACTTCTTCAAATCACAATTACTGTGACGAGTCCGACGACCCTGAAGAGTCATTCATTAACCTCCAACTGTCCTGTCCGCAGCGGCAGCCATGGGCTCAATCCTCCCTGCTAGGGCTGGGCCACACCATTAAAACACTTTAGCTGCCATTTGTCTTTTAATACTGAAAAGAGTACAGTAGATATGACATTTTCACAATGTGTGTACGCTACCATTGTACAACCAAGTACAATATTGGGATAATCAGACTACAACTAAACAGGGATCTATCTATCTATCTATCTATCTATCTATCTATCGTCAGTTTAATTTTCCTGCCTGTCCACTTGTTCAATTAACAATTACTCTGATGACCCTGGAAGAGTCATTTGTTAACCTCAAACGCCAAGCAGCAGTCAGGCTCAATCATTCCCCCCCCCCCCCCCCCCCCCCTCTCTCTCCCTCCCCCCTCTCTTTCACTCCCCCCCCCCCCCCCCCCCTCAGAGAGACAGTTCACACCCAGGCTGTGTGTTATCTCAGCCCACACCAGCTGACCAACTGTTCGGTGTGCCTCTGCGAGGGCCGGCGGGGTGGTGGTGCATCGGGGCCAGCTGGATCAGAGTGAGCTCGTACTAAACCAGACACCAGCATGACTCACCCTCGACTGCACTCTCAACGGACTCCCGCGGTGCATGCTCTCTCTGTCAGAAAAAACAACAAAAAACCATGCACGCGCACCACACACACACAACACACACAACCTTGTGTGTATATGTGTGTGTGTGTACGCACCAACCACACACCTAACGATGTTTGCTTGGCTGACAGCGTGCCAACGTTGGCATCGAGTGTGGGACATTAAGACGGGAAAGCAGCGGGACGCGGAGAGAAAGAGAGAGAGAGAGAGAGAGAGAGAGAGAGGAGATGGTTGCTGCGGTAGAGGTCATCCTTCGGGCCTCCGGTGACCTCAGAGTTCTTTGTTTTCTCTCCGTTTACCTCGACCTGCAGGTACTTTCCAGAGCCTCTCAAGTGGTCTGAGTTAAAGAGCATCCTGGGCCAGGTGCTCCAACTGTTACCGTCAGTCCACACAGGCTGCTCTTACATCCCACACACGTACACACACACACACACACACACAACAATCCACCATAGAGCGACAAATAGGGCTCATGTGGCTTCACACATGCACGCACACGCACACACGCACACACACACACGAGACCGAGTGTAACCTCGGTCGCACAGACCCAACCACCTATATTTATTTACACCCGGTCCTCAAATCTTTTTCATTTCAAGGACCCCCCACCCCGATGGAAACAATTTGTACACTCTCAGAATTGCAGAACTTCGGAAGGGACCCTTGAGGATCCCTTCCAAAGACACACACACACACACACACACACACACACACACACCTTAGTGTCAATCTCATTAGTGTATATTTAACTGGGACGAATATGACTGTTACAAATGATGATTTTACTGTGTACTACACACACAGTCATGCAGTATGTGCGCACACACACACACACACACACCCTCACACACACACACACACACACACACACACACACACACACACAGTGAGATCAAGGCTGAGAAGTGAGGTTGGATGATGGACTGTATTAACAGCGTAGAGTCTTTGTCCCCGAGCGCCATCTAAACAGCTCCCTGTGTGAACAGAGGCCTCTATCCTGAGGATTCCACCCAATCTGCATATTCATCACTATTAATTAGGACTCCTCTCTGCCACCGTATTTTATCTTTTCCCGCGTTATGTCTTGAGAGGCATGCTAACACAATGCGGGGCGCTGATCGGAATCAGTTATTACAGCAGCGGGGGAAAGAAAAAAAAAAGTGCAAGCGCACATTGCAGCAGACTGAAACAGATTTGCACACACATACGAAACACAAAAGCAACGTCTTCCGAGTCGAGAGTCCTCATGTCTGCATCAGATAGGACGGCGTGCCGTCGATTGAATTCGTCTCAATGTTGATATCAGACAAACTTCGATGTCTGCGTGTCTGTCTGTCTGTCTCTCTCTCTCCATTGTCTCGCCTCTGTCACAAAGGCTGACGCTAGCTATTGTCTGGCGAGTCGCGCGAAAGGGCTGTCACTTAAACTCTCCTCGCAAGGCTAACTCTTTTAATTGGTGTGCCGAATCAAAGCACAACCACTGGGAGATGAGAGCGTAAAGGAGGCCTTGTGGATAGGGAGGGAGAGAGAGAGAAGCGTTTCATTAAAACTTGCACGTCTAGCACAGTAGAAAGGTCCCCGTCGCGCGCTAGCACTTTGTGTGGCGGCGGCGGCACGTGCGTAACCGTGGCCTCGTGAACCTCGTCCCCGTCTCCTTTGGCCTTCGCAGAATAAGGGCGACGACAGCCGAGCGAGGGCCCATGGAGAAGAAGGTGTCGCCATGGATGAGACGACCGGGGACGGGACGCAAAGGAGTGCGAGACGGGACGACAGGAGTTGTCCATTAGGGTTTGTCGGGAGCAGAGGTGTAGTCGGCGTGGTGTGAATGTCCTCACCTCCTACCGACAGAGAGCAGGGACAGACGAGACGGAGAGAGAGAGAGAGGTGGGGGGGGGGGTCTCCTGAGACGATTGGTCATGGAGGCAGGAATCAGGATAAAAGTGTACTGTGCACAGCGTGTGCACGTCCACAAATGGCTCCCCACAACGTGTTGTCACACACTTTAGCGCCACAAATCATTGCCTGCATTCAGCCGTGTCATCGTCTGGGTTTTGCACAAAGCACCACCATGCAGACCGGACCCGAGTATAGCCCTCAAAAACCGGAACCGGATGTTAATTACAATGTGTGTTGTGACGGACCGGAGGGTTTACTTTAGCTTTCAGAAGACATAGTGTTACCGCGATCATCACTACTTTGGCCATGTGCCGTCGAATGAAGCTGGTTTTGAACCAGGGCAAAGGAATTCGAGATAAACACATTTGAAATTATGTTTACAATGAGTGGACACGTGGCTATCTTGCAAAAGGTACTTCTTGTCTTTTTGTGGCTTTCCCCTTTATTTTTATATTTGTATAGAGGTATAGACAGTGGGCTGACAGGGAATGGGGAGAGAGATGGGGAGTGACATGCAGTAATTCTGAAAGTAGTTCTGAAACCTTCCTGGGCAAAGATAATTAACTTCAAAATATTAAAAAAACTGTCAAAATACCTCTCAGACCTTCTAGTATTACATTCACCCATTCACACACACACATTCATACACCGATTGCGGCGGAAGCCATGCAAGGCACCAATCAGCACATCGGGAGCAATTAGGGGTTCAGTGTCTTGCCCAAGGACACTTCCGACATGTAGACAGGAGGAGCCGGGATTCGAACCACTGACCCACGGATCATTGGACGACCTGCTCTACCTCCTGAGCCACAGTCGCCCCTTTGTGCCGAGATGGCTGTTTCCTTTTCTGCCCATATATGGAAGTACTCAGCGGCAGGCGACCGCACTCCCTCGAGTCCTTTCCACTGCGCGTGCCCAGTTTCCCACATGACCATACATGGCCATATCGGTCGGATCTGTGGCCCACCGGATATCTCTAAAATGGTAAAATGGTAAATGGTAAATTATTATATTAAATATTTATTTATATAGCGCCTTTATCCAAGGCGCTTAACATAGTTTGTGCACACACACATTCACACACCAATGGAGGCGGAAACCATGCAAGGAACCAACCAGCACATCAGGAGCAATTAGGGGTTCAGAGTCTTGCCTGTCTTTTGCCCTTCTTTTGCCTGTCTTTTGCCTGTCTTTTGCCCCTTCTTTTGCCCTTCTTTTGCGTGTCTTTTGCCCATTCTTTTTCCCTTCTTTTGCCTGTCTTTTGCCCCTTCTTTTGCCTGTCTTTTGCCTGTCTTTTGCCTGTCTTTTGCCTGTCTTTTGCCCCTTCTTTTGCCCTTCTTTTACCCTTCTTTTGCCCTTCTTTTGCCTGTCTTTTGCCCCTTCTTTTGCCTGTCTTTTGCCCCTTCTTTTGCCCTTCTTTTGCCTGTCTTTTGCCCTTCTTTTGCCTGTCTTTTGCCCCTTCTTTTGCCCTTCTTTTGCCTGTCTTTTGCCCTTCTTTT
>NC_139697.1:23574993-23579993 GCF_964188405.1 Protomyctophum parallelum | reverse complement strand
CTGCATGTGCAGGGCGTTGCTGAAAATGAGCACTTGTGCTCAGCTATACTACCCTGGGTAAATAAATAAATAAAAAATAAAAGTACCACCGGTAATCTAATTATTGGCTTATAGGAATGCGACAAAAACAACAAAAGATTGTTAAGGCTTCATGGGGCGTGCAATTGAAAATAAGTGTGAACTATACTACAATTGTGGTGAAAACCGGGCAGCTTTGGTATAGTGAATGTTCAAAACTGGGACAGTGTTTTAGCTGGGTATGTGTGTCGGGACTCGGGAGTCGGGACACCCAGCTTGAAGTTGGGATAATGCCTAGGTCTGGCGGTCACTGTATAATTTAGACACCATGTTGTTTTAGACAGATGCTAGGTTTGAATGTTTACCTCACTGTGTCCTAGTTTCTCTGAGCGCTACATTGTTCTCTTTGCACTCCACTTGTGTTCCACTCGCTATTTACTTTCGTTTTGTTGACTACGGGGGCTTCATGCTTGCTCTGATTTCAAAGCATGGTAATTCGCTCTGCATAAGCATGTCCTGCTAAAAGCCTAAAATGTTAAATTGCACACAGGAGAGCAAACCGCACTCGAGCACGCTGGATAAAGGATTCTTCTCCCGACCATTAAACACTACGGTTCCCAAAGTAACTAACCAGCGGGGCATGCCAGGTCAGAGAATCGACTCGTTAATGCACTCCCCCCCCCCCCCCCCACAACCTCTCACACACACACACACACACACACACACACACACACACACACGCACACGCACGCACACACACTCAAACGAACATGCACAAACAAACACACGACCACAATAGAGGAAAGGGAGATAAACAAAACAATGGTGCGGCTGCGCTGTCGTCATCCTCAACACTGCGAGCGAGGAGGAGGGCAGGCGCATGTCGACGCCGCTGAGAGAGCAGTGTGGCAGGGACACGGTTGCATAATATCTCCCGCAACGTGCGGGAAGGGAGGGAGGGGGTCTGACATTTAAGCTACACGCGCGCATCGCAGGCATGCATGCATGCACGCGTGCATGCACACATACACTGGGATATGGTCGTCACTCTCTGGGTGGTGGAAACCTCATATGTCCAAAAAAGCGTTCATTTGTATTATGATTTAAAAAAGAGATGGTGAAAAATGGTGAAAAAAGATGATCTACTTAGCTCACGCGATGCGACGCGTTACAAAGAGATTTGAGTGAAAAGGGTAAATACTAGCTGACCTATAGTAGAATGTTGGGGGAATCCCACCCCGGCTAAGTAAATAGGGTTTAAGACTTTAAGTAGTTAAAAGTAAAGTACATGGAACCTTGGTGCTTTCACAGAACCGGCCGTGAACCGGTTTGCGTCTCCACAAGTTTTAAGCACCAGTTAAGTAAGTTACCCATTTAGACCTGAGGACCTTTCTACAAATGCCTTCTAAATCTTGAATCTTCTGAAAAACCTATGTTTCTATGTCAGTCGCTCTCAAACATTTTCACGTCATGGACCCCCAAAACTATGTGTAATTGGCCACCGAATCCCATCTGAAAATATGTTTCTCCAGGGACCACCCCAGAAGCAAAGATTTGAGTTAAAAACGTTCGCTCTGAAAGGATATATATATATTCAAAGATTTGCACCACATTTTCACGATTCTTCAAAAATATCAGACCTACAAGTTCATAACGCGGCACAGAGTGAACTTGTAGATCTGCAATTTTTCAATAGCTAAAGCATTACATATATGCTTAAAACACCAAAAGGGGTTCCCGGCCAAAATGTGTTAAGCACCAGTTTTAGGCGCCCGCCTGAGGAGCAGGAGCTCCCCACGTTGCACCAGGTTTGATTCCAGGCCTGTCCGGCAACGTGTTGAATATGATCGGTCAAACTGTCCGCTTCACGGGGGAAATTCAAATCAAATCTGATGTGTGGCCGATACAGATTGGAGTTGCATTGTTGTATGCACTGCAGTGTGTGTACTGTGTACAGTAAAATAAATAAATAAAGACAAATGGAAACTGATTTGCACATCAGAATCAGATTGGAATCAGTGTCCTTAGACTTGTTCAGACTGCATGAAACCGATCAAACGCCATTTAGACATTTAGGGGCTGCCAGTCTGAACAGAGCCTTATACAGTAATAGATTGGGATCCCAGGTAAAAACATTGGTATCAAATGGGGATCTGTGGCCTAATTCATATCAAACCGGAGTTCTGGAAATTAACCCATTTAAACCGGGGGAAAGCATTGGTGTTGTTAACCACTTTAACCATTATTTTATGCTTTGGCTATGCCTGAAGAAGGTCAGTAGATGTAGACCGAAAGCTTGCAAAATAAATACTTTGATTGTGCGCAGATCTGAGGAGCTTCCCTTTATTATTATTTAATATTTATTTAATATTATTTAATTATTTAATTTAATTTATATATTTATTTATTATTATTATTATCCCTTTGTGACTCCAGCACCTCACACACACACACACACGAGTGCCGCGCTACGAGCTTGTAGGTCTGCTATTTGTGAAGAATCGTGAAAAGTGACATGAAAGTGTTTGAGAGCGACTGACATAGAAAAACATAGCTTTTTCCAAGAAAACAGTCAGGATTTAGAAGACATTTGCAGAATCGTTCACAGGGTCAAAATGGTTCAAGTAATAGTGCCTCCACTTGAATTGAGTAAAAGTATTTGCAGCTCATTGTCCTCGTCCAGTTCACACACGCACGAGCGCACATTCGTCTTGACTGTGATTGAAGATGACTGTGGGAAGCATTCTCACAGCACTGACTGTCAACACAGCGAGGGGTCACAGAGGAACACTAACACAGCTTATATAAGTCATAACAGCCTGGTCAGCTGATCAGAAGCCGGAGAGAGAGAAAGAGGGGTTTGTGCTTGTGCGCGCGTGTGTGTGTGTGTGTGTGTGTGTGTGTGTGTGTGTGTGCGCGTGTGTGTGTGTGCGTGTGTGACAGTGACAGTAAAATGTGTCGAGGATGAAGGGGGGAGAAAGACGACAAGCAAATTCACAGACTGTAAACAGAGATAGTCCCAAGCCGGGGGCACAAGGCGCAGTGGTGGTTAAAGTATCCGCGTGCTTTACTTAAATAAAAGTGTGAGTGGCCTATACTGCCAAATACTGTTACAAGTAAAAGTCCAGAATTCTAAATTTACTTGAGTAAAAGTACTAAAGTATTGGCATCAAAGTATACTCAAAGTACCAAAAGTTAAAGTACCCATTAGGCAGAATGTCCCATTTCACAGGTTTCAAATGTATACATTGTATACAAATACTTTACATCACAACGGGTTTTGATCATCAGGGCTCCTCATATCAAGCCCTATTTTGGGCGGGAACCACTTTTGGTGTTATAGCATTATGTTATGATTTAGGCTTTAACTATTGAAAAATAGCAGATCTACAAGCTCATAGCGTGTCACTGAGTGGCGCGCTACGAGCTTGTAGGTCTGCTATTATTTTTTTAATCGACGACTGACATAGAAACATAGCTTTTTCAGAAAACTGTCAGGAGTCCTTGAATTTAAAACTTTTGAGAACCACCGATACGCCATCACACAATGGCATGGCTAGTCGTCAATAGCTGAATTGCTATGAGGCTTGTTGAAGATCCGTTTTAATCAGCAAGTGACAAGTGAAACCAGGACCTAGTTACCTACACACATCTACATCAACTGGAGCCAACCGTTCTATTGCAGTGGTGAACCTGTGGACCATGCAGGGACCCCTGCCGTGTTCAGTGGACAGATGAGTGGGCTGTGCATGCATGCTTTCGAGAGTTTCGGGAGGGGGCCCTAATCCAGAAAAGGTTGAGAATCACTGCCCTTGTGGAAGAATGTGAAGTACCTCGGTGTGCACATCACTGAGGAACTGTCATGGACATTGCACACAGAGTCTCAGACACCGTGGCGAGGGAGGAAGGTTGGGCTGAACTACCTCACGAAACTCAGAAAAGTCTAAGTCTCACATATAAGGCCCTGAAAGCCTTCTATACTTATAGCTACCACAGAGCAACAAAAGAACAAATTAACCATGTTGAATCTTAGGCATAAATCTGAGGCAAATCAAAAAGGTCAACGTGGGGGGGGGGGGGGGGGGGCTGGGGTGGCACATGGGAATCTTGACGGGTCATGCTTAATTTGCGCACCGAAAATAGCAGATCTACAAGCTCACAGAGCCCGTGGAATGGCCGCTATATTCCCGGTGCGCATGCATCAGTGTCATGCGACGAAGTCTATAGTGTGATGGGACAGGCCGAGAACCAAAGAAAGAAGGGACTATGTAAGCAGAAGCTAAAGGGGTCAGGCGGCAAGTTTCTGGGTCAGTGTGCATTTAGCATGGCATCTATGTTGAGCTGCAGTCCTCAGCCCTGTGGCTACAACGCACCACGTGTACACGGACCGACTGTGACTGTACATTAGCCACTTACTGGGGAGCCATACAGCCTGTGCTCTGGGCGTCAACACATTAAGTGGCCCTCTTACTCTAATCCACAGCATATAGACACATGCGCACACACGCACGCACATACACATAATATATGGAACCCAGCCAGCGGTGTACAAGCTAGCGTGCATGCTAACCTTGAGCGCGGAAAGTCCTGGCCAAGGTAAACCGCTACGGGCGTAAACATCTGAGAGCAATATATATATACAGGACAATGTACACTGTTTAATCCTGACTGTCAATTTCATTCTGAAAGTTAAGTTGACACGACTCCGCAGGACATACAGGGTTTCTACACGTGCATGTATGCAGCCGACAACGAAAGGACTATTCCTCTATTTCTTTTTCTAAAAGTGATACTCCACCAGATTGAGCATTTATTTGTTTTAAGCATTTGAGCATATACATTTGCAGAGGTCTTGCCTTTCGCACGTCAGTAAATGTTGTTGTGTGTGAATGTGCCATTAGAACGGTTAGAAACCTGGAAATGAAATGCAATTATACCCCCTATTCTGAGAATACACTCATGCAATCACCATGGACACAGGT
>NC_139697.1:23422493-23569993 GCF_964188405.1 Protomyctophum parallelum | reverse complement strand
GTATTCTTTTTGGAAAAATATAAAAAGATACTCCTGTGGAAATTAGGCTATATTATTTTACTTATATTGACCCTATAAACAATTTAGTATTATTTAGTACATGTAAGGTTTTGCCCACTCAAATGGTACCTCGTCAGATAATCCCCACATATCCTACAACAACTTCTGTGAACAGACTGTAGTAGCTTTTCATGAATTATATTTGTACTCAGGCTGTCTGCTGTCATGAAAGTTAGCATGGGGCCTGAGTAGACTGTTGTTTCTGAGGAGGCTCGGGTCTTTTGGTGAAGTTCTTCTCAAACTTTTTCATGCCTAGAAATCACATTTTCTTTTTAATCTTTTGGTACCCCAATTTACACAATAAGATTCTCAGTTTGTTTTTAACTACCCAAAATGGACCAGTACAAAAGGAACCAAATGGGGCTAATAAGGGTTTGGTTTGAGTGGCTTAACTTAACAGATAATCATCTCCATTTTCCACTTTCTCTCACGTACCTCCTCATACCTTAGGCTTTAAATGATCTAGGACAGGATAGGACAGAGCCATTGCAAGGACAGTTCACTGTAAAGTCCATAGGCTCCAATGCATTCTGTAAACTTCACTCTAAAGTCCATAGGCTCCAATGCATTCTGTAAACTTCACTCTAAAGTCCATAGACTCCAATGCATTCTGTAAACTTCACTCTAAAGTCCATAGACTCCAATGCATTCTGTAAACTTCACTCTAAAGTCCATAGACTCCAATGCATTCTGTAAACTTCCGGTTTAGTCCTTTGTCACTCTTGGCCAATAGAAGTCTATGTAGAAGAGCGTTGGAGGACAAAGATCATCAAACCACACAGCTATGTATGCCTTAGTCTTGAGTCCTAGCCTCAAGACATTATGCAAGCTGGCAGTTATTCAGTACAGTCTGGAGCAGTCTGGACTCCCACACAACATCAGATGGGAACTGGCAGCCCATAAAAAAGAAAGAAACAAGTTAAAAGGAGGGAAAACCAATAATACAGCAGATAGCAACACTGCTCTCGAAACCAGACACGCATCACACTAACAACAGAAGCAGATCCCGTGGCAGCCAAGCACCACCACTTTAGTCCACCAGGGGGCAGTACATGTGTGAAATCGCACTGATGGATGGAGGGACGGACGGATGGATGGATGGACAGACGGACGGACGGTTCCCAAACATTTCAGCTCGTGACCCCAAAGAGTAATTACTAATTAGACATTTACCCGGACCCCAAAATAGCAGATCTACAAGCTCACAACACGACTCTTCATGCTGCCTTGTGATCTTGTAGATCGGCTGTTTTCACTACTTCTAAGACATTTGTTATCAAATCATGAAAAAAATGTTTTTTTTTAGTGGTGCAACCACTCCTATAGACAGCTATGTGTGTGAGTCCTTGTGTCCGAGCACGGAAATAGCAGCCATGACAACCAACAGCCAATAGGGAAAAAGATAACAGCCCATAAAAAAAGAAAGAAACAAGTTAAAAGGAGGGAAAACCAATAATACAGCAGATAGCAACACTGCTCTCCACAGCCAGGAACTACATTTTTGATCTAAATTGAGTTTTTACAAAAAAATAACTTATTGGTATCCAATTTAACTCCTGTGAGTTTAAATTTGTCTTGTTTTAGAGGGAAAAAAGCGTTACTACAGAACCAAGGTAGAGTGTAGGAACTACATTTTGGGGGTCAAGGGTCAAATCAATAATAAATGAGGTCAAATCCCGATGGGAACCGCAAGGTTCGATCCCTGTGGGCTCCCCCAGAGTTAGTGTGGAAGTGTCCTTGAGCAAGACTCTGAACCCCTGATTGCTCCCGATGTGCAGATCAGTGCCTTGCATGGTTTCCTCCACCATCGGTGTGTGAATGTGTGAATTAATGGGTGAATGTAATGCACGTCTAAAGTGATTTGGATAAAAAGCGCAAGCGAGTTTCCGCCATATAAAATCCAACCGTCAGCTGCTTGTGACGGAATTCTCCGCCATTATAAGCTTTTATAAAGATATAAAACAGGATTGCTGTAATCTTTTTTTCTTCTTCTTTTTGTTTCCTGGCCTCTCCTTCTTCAGCACTCCTTGACCGCTTTGGCGCATGCACGCTGCCCGTTCACTTCCCGTTTACGTGGCGACTGAAGTGGCCCATGACTCTAAATCCACGAAGCTCTCCGTGGTTTTGACAAAGCCTTGATGTTTGGAGGTCTTTTCTGTTCGTCCGCCGATCGCCATTTGGAACATTGGGCGTTTTCTAGAGCAAGGATGGCCTCGTTTTAGCTCGTTAGCATTAGCGCTAATAATGTAGCATCTAAAATGGACCGCAAAACCGGATTACTAACAACAAGTGCAAACAAAACAAAGGGACTCATAAAATGTGCCGCGACCCACACATGGGTCCCGACTCCCGACCCACTGTTTGGGAAACGGTGCCTTATATAGTTAAGTCTGAGTCAGGGTGACATGAGCGTGACAACGCGGTCCTCCCATTTAAATCAGGGCTGCCCAAAAGGTAGATCGTGATCTACCAGTAGATCACAAAGGCTGTGCAGGTATAGATCACATGACATGCCCTTAAAGAATATTTCATTAAAAGAAAAATAAATATATATAGGCCTATATATATATAGCATACATTTTAGTTTTAAGATGTTGATATTGATTTTCTATTCATCTTTAGGGCCCCAAATCACACCTTAGAAATCATGAGTGTATTTCAAACAGAAAGTGTTTTTTGACAGCAGAAATTGCCCGTCATAATTTCACCCCCCTCCCTATCTAATTATTGGACAGTATTAGGATGTTGATATTAATTTTAGGATATTCATCTTTAGGTCCCCAAATCACACCTTAGAAAGTGTCTATTTAAGACGGGGTAGTTATATTTTGACAGCAGAAACTGCCTGCCATAATTTTCCATCTAAGTACTGTATGTATTGGACAGTATTAAAGAGTGTTGCTGTGCACAAAAACGTTGGTAGCATTACAAATTAAAAACAAAACCCCTACCCTATTCCATTTCTTCCCCCTCTATTTCCCATCCCAAGTGCATTTGTCTTATATGTAACGACAGCTCCGCTATATTCCAAAGCCTACATTAAATTACATTAAATTAAACAATTAAAACAATTTTCAGCAATGGTATTGTTGAGCTGGTCATTTTGAAAGTAGCTCTCACGTCAGAAATGTGTGGGCACCCCTGCCTTAGGGGTACCCGATAAATAAAAAAGAATACCAAAGATAAAAAAGAGGTGACAGACCATCAGCGGCTTACATATCGTTACCCCCTCACTAGAGAAACAATTGGCTAGAAATCAGACATGTTGTGGAGATGGGGACTTGAGCACCATCATGGATGGCAAAATTACTTTTATTGCCAACGCTGACTGTCTGCAAAAATAAGAACTAGAGAATGTTGAGACTGTTGACTACTTGAGAAAGTTGAGGGGTTTCAGTGTTGCCTTCTTATTATTGTATTGAGTCACTTTTAACTTTTGCAATCATGATTTGTTGGTTTGGCAACCTCAGCATGGTAAAATGGTTCTACTTAGCCAAAAGACCATTGGCACTACCTTGAACGATCATTTCAGAGCCACTCAGAGGGCAAAGGCCATTCTGGCGGACACTCAACACCCTCTTGCCATCAGGGAGGAGGTACACTTTTCCTACAAGAGCCAAACGATATTTGAGATCATTTTGTGCCCTCGGCTGTTGGGTTTTTGAACAGGCTTCGGAAATTGCACACCACATTGTTATGACGACATCTACCATGTATATGTTATATGTATTTTCTTTCGTGATGTGCATTGGTTTTGTTCACTGCTGTTGGAATCCAAATTGCCACACAGGGACAGTTGAGCCTTAAATATCCCTCTCCAGTCCAATCCCAGTTTGAACCTGGCTCCTCACAGCATCACAACGAAGTCTCAACGAGAAAGATACCGAAGCCCTAACTGCTCCCCGGGCGCCGTTCCATGGCCACCCCTGCTCTCAATAGTTGCGATGGGTTAAACAAGGACAGGGGATGTGTGCATATGGACATGGCCAATGAAACATTCCCCGACCCGAATATGCAAAGCTTAATTTAACAACTATCCCAAGAGGTCAAAATGTAAAGTCACAGCTGTTAACATTACCTAGCAATGACTCAAACGTGTCATAAGAGACCGTGCTCCAACTTGTCCAAACAGAAATAGTTCTTATTTCCAGTCTCGTGCTTTTTTTTCACTTTTAAGACACAAATAACATTATGAAATGGCTGTAGATGATATATTTCCCGCAGTTGTTGTCTGGATTTCAACTGGCATGTGGGAGTACAGCATTAACAAAGACACAATTCATTATCTTTATTGAAATGCTGTACATATTTATCTGAGAGAATCCATTGGCCCATAAAGACTCCCTGCCCTCTAGGCACAGACTGGCCATCAGGACGTTTGGGAATGTTCCCGGTGGGTCAGCCCTGTCTCGTTTTTTTTATTTTAGATTTTTCGTCAGCCAACATTTCCTTAAACATGTGGTGCATCTCTCACACACACACACACACACACACACACACACACACACACACACACACACACACACACACAGACACGCAATGTGGACTGTGAACCCCCTTCCTAATCGAACTTCCCTAGCACAATCACATGGTAGGACTGCATAACCTAATTAAAATGAGAAATGCAGTGTTGCTATAGTTGTAGTTACGTTACAACTGGTGACCAAGGTTCTGACTCCAGTGATCACGGTTTTTCAATTTCAGTGAGCTCAAGTTAGTTTCCTTGCATTGTGCATGTTACAGTATTTACAATTAATTTATTCTGCACTGCAAAATAATCAGCCAAAATGAATAATGGAAACATTATTCATTTTGGTTGATTCTTTTGCAGTGGTTGAAAAAGTACTCACATTATTTTCTTAAGTAAAAGTACCAAAACGGGCCCAGGCCGTAGCGTAACGGTCTGGGCACCGGACTGGTGATCCAGTCGCGGTGTGCCGCGGGTTCGACTCCCGGACCCGACACGGCCTTTACCGCATGTCATCCCCCCATCTCTCTCCCGTTTCCTGTCAGCCTACTTTCTATCCCTTAAAAAATCAATAAAGGCGTAAGCCGCAAAAAAATATCTTATAAAAATAAAAATAAAAAGTACCAAAACGGCAATGTAGATCTACTCCGTTACAAGTAAAAGTTCGGAATTGAAAATGTACTTGAGTGAAAGTATAAAAATATTGGCATCAAAATGTACTTAAAGTAGCTAAAGTAAAAGTACTCATATTGCAGAACGTCCCATTTCACAGGTCAAAATGTGCATGTACAAAATCATTTGAAAATAGCAGAATAGATCGTAAGCTATCAAATGGCCGAAATATATAGAGTTGAAGCGGTTAATGTATGTTTTCTAATCTAAATTAAAATTAAAGTATTGTCCCGAATATAAGACTTGATTGATGAATGGATTAATGTATTAACAGATTGGAGAATTACAGTACATTTCAAGCACAACTTAATACAAAACTGTTAACTGTGGACGACACCATAAAGTATTACACAGAGACGACTCTGATTATAAGACGATCCCCAGTTTTCAAGACTCATTTGTGGAAAAATAACATTGAAAGTTAAAAAAGGACTCAGATTATAATACGACGCTGTTTTTTTTAGGATATTTCCATTGGAAAAAAAACGTATATTCAGGCCAATAGGGTAATAACTAAAGTTTTAAAATAATTGTAGTGGAGTAAAAGTAAAAGTTTTGGCTCTCAGATGTAGTGGAGTAGAAGGAAAAGTATTGGAAAATTGGACTTTACTCAAGTAAAGTACATATACCTCAAAAGTGTCCTTTAGTATAGTACTTGAGTAAATGTACTTTACACCACTGTTATTTTGTCACTTTTTTTGTTTACAGAAGCCGTCATGTTCACAATCACCTGCTATCACATGACAATGGAATGTGAAACATGTACACTCAACATTGCAAGCAATGTTTCCAATAAAAACAATGACAGTGTATAAACATTGACAGTTAGAACTTAGAAGTGGGCTTTTTTTAAGATATTTTATTATTTATTTTTGTATAGAGGGATAAGGTATATAGTAGGCTGACAAGAAATGGGGAGATGGGGGCGGGGGGGATAGGGGTGACACACGGTAAAGGCTGTCGGGGCCTAGAAAAGTGGACTTGAACCTTGTGAGGTGTTCCCAAGGGAGCTCTGCCCCGTCGAGACTCGAGGTACAAACCGATAACAGTGGGAATCGGTTTTGATCACCGCAATGGAAACAAGCAGGATCCTTTTTTGAGTGGTGCAACCACTCCAAGGAACAGCAATGTGTACAAAATGGACTCCAAAATGAACCTTGTGTCCACCTTAGGTGGTGTTGGTTAATGAGCACCAGTATAATGAGTACCAGTAGGGGCGCTGTTGTGCAGAAACAGAGAGAGGGATAGTGCTGCACTGTTGCCTGCTAATGAGAGAGAGAGAGAGAGAGAGAGAGAGAGAGAGAGGGAGGGAGGTGGGGGGGGGGGGGGGGTTGCACCACTCAGTTCACACGGGTGTGATTTTTTTTAAAGGCGTCCAAAGCAGTGTTGTTTTTGTCGACTAAAACTAAGACAAAGAATGTTCGTCGACAACCTTTTTTCACTGAGGAAAACTAAATGGAAACTAAATAAAAACTATACTATGATGACTAAAACTAAGACTAAATAAACAATTTCGTCAATAAATAAAAACTAGACTAAAATGTTAGGAAGAGATTTTACAATTAGTTGCATGCTGAAAATAGCCTATCTACAAGCTTGTAGATCGACTATTTTCAGCAAGTGAAAAAAAACGGCATCAACGGCATCAAGGCCCGCCAAATATACATTTTGTTCGACTAAATCAACTGTAGATTTAGTCGACTAAAATCTTATGATATTTAGTCGACTAAAAGTAGACTAACACTAAAACATTCCAGGTGACTAAAATGTGACTAAAACTAAATGAAAACTATTCAAGAGACTATGACTAGGCCCAGGCGGTGGCTTAACCGTCTGGGCACCCGACTGGTAATCCAGTCGCAGTGTGCTGCGGGTTAGACTCCCGAGCCCGACACGGCCTTTACTGCATGTCTTCCCCCATCTCTCTCCCGTTTCCTCTCAGCCTACTGTCTGTCCCTTCAAAAAACCAATAAAAGGCGTAAGGCGCAAAGAAATATCTTTAAAAAATAAGAGACTATGACTAAAACTAAAATAGAAATTTGCTGTCAAAAACAACACCGGTCCAAAGGCGTCCATGGCACTCTAGGACATCAGGGATAGGGCGTCATAAGGCGCCCTGTGGCACCGAGTGAGTTTGTCCGACTGTGCCCTGTGCCGTTTGCATTACCGACTAACAAAGCCTTATTACACAATCAATAAAGATATCAATACATCCAATCGTTAATTCCGTCATCGGCAGCATGGTAAGCGACAGGCATCTGCCATCCTCTGCATCAGGAACGGATGCCAAAAGCACCAAACCAAAGCGTCAAAATATGACGAGTTGGACATGAGAATGCGTTGCCAGTACACTACTGTAGTTTGGTCCCAGATCAGATGGTATATACATGACTTATGACTCAAACGATGGGCAAGGTCTCTGCCCGACGAGGACCCCAGTTTACTGCCACAATAAAATTAATGTTAGATTTTTCACAAAAAAAAGTATGAAACGTGTGAACAAGTGTGCACAAGAAACTGGTGCCGATCGGAAACCAGCGGAAGACAAGCGAAGACGCACACTGGCCGACCTCGTATAGACGTCTAGCCTCCTGCATAGCCACGCTGTGAAACATGTACCGTACATGTATATTGAAGGCAGCTGTATTCTAAATGTCCAGACTGAAGGGAATAAGGGATACAAATGAAGACGGTGGTGGGACTGAGTTTTGTTTTCCGCAAAAAAAGATACCTCGTCGATGAACCCGATGAGTCCTAAACCCAGGTTCTGCATCTGAAACCAGAGGGCCATGCACAGTGGCAGGCTGGGCAGAACGACGGACATCCACATGAACACATTAATGGGACAAAAAAACGCTACTTAACATACATTCGTACAACGTAGGACCTGGGATCAATGAAGAAGTATTTGGCTCGTGTGACTGCTCAGTCAGCCAGCAACTATCCTTCTGTCCCCTTCCGGCGACCTACTGATCACCGCCATGTGTGCAGACTCTGGCCTGGAGTCTGACGAGGACCACTTTTCCACAGATGAGATGATTAATGTTCCCGCCCGAAGATCCTGAGTGAGATTGATGCTGCCCCACTATCCCATCCACGCCTAATCTTTCATCCTTACAGTAAATATGACACAATGTCCATATGCACGCAAAGCGCCGTGATTAGGAACAGCTTGCCTATACTCGTCCCTTATAATGATTACATCCAAACGCTACACACTCTCAGTCAAACGGACGCCGGCCCTTAATGAAATTAGCCCATCTCACTATCCAGACTCTCCAAGAGATCCGCGGGGGGGTCACTCGGCTAAGTAACCCTCGTTAGGCAAGTTCCATGCAAATGAGATGCAAATCCGGGTAGAACGGAACACTGGTTAATTTGGCCTCCTGACATTCCCAAACAGTCACATGAGGGTTTCTATGCAAATCATATGCAAATGACAGCTGACTGGTCTTTGTCTCTACTGGTTAAAGGGCTTGGACCGACGGACCGGGTTCACGCCTAGTTTTGACTATGCAAATATTTGATCATTCCAAGTGGAACCGATTCTGGAGAAAGCAAATATCCGTTGTGGAGGGTGATGGTTGGAGGGAAGAGTTCACAACAGGTCGCGAGGCCGCCGTCGTCATCACGACAGCCGACGCGTCGCACGCCCACACCGCGTATAGCACGGCCTGGGGCGAGGCAAAACAACAAACCTCAAAACCAAAGAACAAGCGGAAAGTAGCCATTACACTCCAACCATCCCCCTCGTCGCCTGCCCTGAGCCAGGGGCACAGCTGTGTGCGAGGAGAGGAGAGGGGAGCCGGGCCAATTCAATTCCTTGAATCTTCTGCTGAGGCAACCGGAAAATATAATAATGTATATAATTCACTTCTATAAAACCCTAGAGCCTACAGAGGACTGTACATTAATCCCAGAGTATATTAACATACTGTATCCGAAGCCAGAGCTCCCCCTGTATACTGCGAGGAGGTCAAGCCGTGGTGCAGACAGGCCTCTAAAGACAACATGACAGGGGAAAATCACTTTCTCTAATGCTCGATCCATACCGCGACCTGCCGTATGGATTCCTGCAGCCAGGGGCTGCGTATTGATCCTAAACAACCCCCCCCCAATCCCCATCTACAGAAAATAACTAGTTACGACGACTCTGATCATTTGACACAGCACCCTGGCAGAGTAATGCTCTTCATCTTTATTGTTTTTTTTACAAGCGTAGCTTTACTTGAGACATTCTTTTAAGGTAACTTGCTTGGATTTACATCAATGTGTCTTAATTGTAAGACACAAGATCTGTGTGTGTGTGTGTGTGTGTGTGTGTGTGTGTGTGTGTGTGTGTGCCTCTCAGCATCAACAGTAGAAAGAGTCAAGTGAGGACATCACATCCTTGATACTACAGCGAGCTTAATACAAAATAAATAGGAAAAGCAATTCCCGACGGCCATATCTACAACAGACCCTGCCAAAACAGGTCAACTGTTTGGAGTATACTTGGAGGAGTTATCTGCAGGAAATCTTAATAATCAGTGGTATGAAACCTGCTGCTTATGTTTAGTGCTCCACCTAACTACGGTGTGTACTTTTTATTAGGAGTAATTTTCCAGGTAAGTGTTTGTGTATGGTCAGACCAACCAGTCTTTCCAGTGACAGACGGTTTCAATCACAAGTCAGCATATCCATGTTATCCCAGAGAAATATCAGTCTCTGAATGGCTGGGATGTACAGCAACAGAAGAACTTATGTCAGACTTATGGTTTTGTCTTGGCAGGGGCCCTTAACCACTTTTAAATAGTTGTGCCCCAGCCAATGATTTGATGGCCGGGTGGCTGCTCGTGCTCAGTAAAGACTCAATTGAGTTTCAATTGAGACTAAATCGAGTCTCCTACCGGAGAGGCGGAGACTTCGCCGGTCATCTAATTAGTGGCTTAGAAAAAGGATCTGTGAATTTCAAGGCTTCGTGGGATGCGTGATTGATAGAAAATAAGTCGTTTTTTGGGGGGTGAACTACTCCTTTAACTACTTAAAACCCTGCCTATATTGAGTGGAGTTCCCCCAAGGGGTCCATACTAAGCCCCCCACAACAAATCCGTTTGCTTAAAATAGCCAATCTACAAGCACACATTGTGAGCTTGTAGAATAGTACTTTTGAGTAACACACTGACCTACATAACAAGTAGCAGTGCTTTATATGGGCTCTCAGTCTGGTATTCAGGTATCAGTCGGTGTGGTGTGACGATCAGCCTGCTGGTGTTTCCGTAATAAGAGTAAGGACAACAGGCTATCATCATAATCACCTCCATGCAGGTCCTTTTTGAAGGCCACTGCAACACTGAAGGACATTCCGTTCTGTGGTAGCCTACTACCGTCACATGCAACGACTGATGAAATCAAGCAACTACCGTCCCCACTCCCCCTCGCTGCCGTTCTTCATTCATAAACCCAAAAATATACCACAGGCAGCCCATTGGCTGCGGAGCCGCGCCGCGCAAACAGACGCCGCGTCCTCGCCAGCCAATGAGAAGCAAATAGTAAGTCTCTCCTCTGCGTTCCCTACTACTCCTCTCTCTTTAACCCGCACTCGTTTTTTCTCTCCCTGCTACTGGTTGCCGTCTCCCTCCCTGCTGCTTCAGCGTAGAACAGATGCTAAAATAACATTCTGGTCGCCGAGAGCGCATGCAGAGGACGAACCGGTTTTGCAGAGAAAGAAGGTTCTACCGCGAGGCAAACTAATCAGCCTTTACACATAGTTTGAGTAGCAACAGCCTCATTTTTTACACTGGCAGCCAATGTACAAGGACCTACTCTCCATCAATTCTTTCCACTTGAGGCTTTTATGTGTTTCCTAGTCCTAATCCAATCCCGGTTCAAGACGGCTATGTCATTAGGTGGTGGGTGACAAGGAAAAGCACTCTAAAAATGAAACTCCATCGATTGATTGATTAGCTGATTGACAGGTAGATTGACTGATCTTTTAACCCAAGTCCTCTTTGAGAAAGGCTTACGTCAGACCTCATTCGATATTGACCCGATTCAATATTCACTCGTTTTTTTGTTCATGCGCAAATCAGTCTTTCTGGCACGGAGGTGAAAAGGGGGAGCGGAGAACAACAACTGAAACAACATACAGTACATGAATCAATAATAGCATCAATCCAGTGACTTTCCATGAACTTAAGTGTGAGCCACTGTTTATGGGGAACTGGGTTAAATGGTCTAGAGTGGGCTTTTGAGGACCAACACTGCCATCTATGGACCGGTTTCGGACACAGCAGGCTTCTGGCAGATTACATCATCGTGTGGAAGGTGGCGATGAGGTCGTTGAGACACTTGTGACGGAGACAAAGAAAGGCAGCAAAGCGAGGCGTACAAAAAGTGCAACATTCACACTGATGGAATTCAAGGCTAATTTAAGTAAAAAGCCTGATTCCTAGACTTACAATTGAAATGCGTGAAGGACCGGAGACAAAATTCACCTCATCACGGTTACATTTGGTGCCATATAAACAAATTGTAGCGTGGACAAAGCCATTAATGACTAGTTAGTATGCATATGACATAACGAGTAACTTTGATTAGTTACCAATTGCTGAATTTATTTCGCCGTTGGTTTTGCGCCATACTGTACCGTTTGTGTTGGAGATAATGCTTTGGTGGCTTTCAGTGGCTCGGCTCGACTGCTAAACTATTACAGTAACAAAGCACCTAAAAACAAAACAGACACTTGATCACTGACAAAAGCACACAACGTTGCATGAAGGCAATTACACCCTGAAAGCTTCCCTAAGCTGCCAGCGGATTTTCTAAGTGAGATCACATACAGTAAACAGAAAGGATTTAAGTAATATTGTCATCATGAGCCTGGATCAGTCAAGGGGCCGCTAACTAAGTATGTTCTTATTGCTGCCTATTCATAACATCTAGTTTAGAATAGATCAGTCATAGCACTGAGGCTATATGCATCTTCCGAGCACAACAGTTTCTTGTTTTCAGTACAAAATAACCCCTATCCAATCCATGGACTAAAATGGAGTTTTGCACATTACAGCTTCCTAAACACACCAAGTTACTATGAATGCTGTTCTGCCTATCACAACTGAATGATTAATAACCAAGCCTCGAAAAGAGACTCATTTATTTAACTGTAACGTCATACTGTACTTGAAAAAACACTTGAACATAAAAAAAGAGACATGGAGCAGACCATTTATTTTACATCGTTTGTAAAACTCCAATACTTCGGAGCGACCCAATGATTCAACCAGTTTGTGTACCAATATTCACCATTGTTGAGTATGTGGTGCACACTGATGAACCCCAATTTATTATTAATAATTATGCTTGTGTATTGCTGACTGACTGTCTGTCTTATTTGTTCTTGCCATGCCCTGCCTTTCCACTGTACTGCTCAAGTAAGCAGAATGCCTTGGAATTTGTGTAAACAACCCTGTCACCACCACCGATTGTCTGGTGTTCTGTAGGATAACGGTGCCATCTAGTGGTGCATTATGGAACGCCACTGCAATACATTCTAGTCTTTTCATCATGTACAGATGCCACTCAATGTAATTGGAGCCAGTACACAGACTGCGTAAAACCTGTTGCCCTTGACCCGCAACGATTCTCGCAATTTACTTCTCAGCCAAGGAACATTACATGACCTGGCTGACACCAATACAGCGGGGGCTATAGAATAGTTAGAACTTTGTAACAAACTCTGTAAAGAATGTCAGACTGCCGATGTAAATACAAAGGACAACTTTATATATACTTCAATTCGTCAGGCTGTTCAAACGTTCTCACTCACAATTCAAACATAAGTCATAAAACTTCACACAACAGTGGCGTCGGTGTGCATAGCTGTAGTGTTATCTCGAGGCATAGAGGGACAGAGTTATTCCAAATAACACCTTGCTCTCATTGTTGGCCAGTTTAGAAACCATCTCAACAACAAGGAAGTCAGCATTTTATCGGCACGGGGATAAAGGTTACATGTTCAAATTAGGTATCGTATGCCTAAACAAGTAAACAGGCAGAGAAAACTGTTAGAAAACGCTGTAATATGAACTAAAACTACACAGATTAAAACTATTATTTATAGGTTTTTCGGCAAATCCATCTGTAGTCTAGCGGCTCTAGCCCATTTAGACCTGTTGCAACCTATAGGTTGTTATACCTTTCAATGGCTCCGTGTCGGATTAATTGTTGCTATACCTGTAGCAGCTTAATTATTATTATTATTTTCAATTTTGGAATAAGAATGTGAAGGTTAATTGGCCTCAGGTCTAAATAGGCTAGATCAGTGGTTCTCAAACTTTTCAGGCTGCAACCCCTCAAAATAATCCTATTTGAACTGGGGACCCCTCACCACCCTGACAAGGTCTTGAACTGGGGACCCCCCCCCACCACCCTGACAAGGTCTTGAACTGGGGGACCCCCCACCACCCTGACAAGGTCTTGAAACTGGGGACCCCCCCACCACCCTGACAAGTTCTTGGAATTGTAGGAGTTGAGGCATTACATTTTGTTTGACTCTGTTCCACAAATAAACATTCGTATTGTGAAAATAGCTGAACTACAACATGCAAATCAGCCATTTTCAAAATTATTAGAAGTGGCCCCTTACCCACAGTTTGAGAATCACTGGCCTAGATCATCACAGACGAATTTTAAATGGATACAAACAAAAAAAAGAGGGTTACAAAAGTAAAACTAAATTAGCTTTCATTGGTTGAGCTTTGTTTGAGTGACGTCTACCGTGTCACCATGTGTCTCTTGCAAGTGAAAAGGCATGCTTTATACCTAAAATAAAACCATACAAATCAAAAATGTGTCTTTTGCAAGTGAATTACAAATAATAAATATTGAAGTCTCAAAATAAACACGTAATCAACTGAGAGCTGGCCAATCCTGCACAACATGAGAAAAGGCACTTTAAAGGTGTAGAGATTAGTCCACTCGCACAGCATTGCAGTCTGAAGCGAAACAATCTCCCCTCCTGATGACTTGATCATGATAGTTCGTCTAGGTCACGACCTGGCTAAGATATGTATGCACTTCATTTAGGAGAGAATATCTCAATTCTCAACTGTTCTTGGCTATTATGACCCCTGCCAACAACTTAGGAACTGTGAGTAATTCTCTATCCGGGATGAAATACCCGGACATGACCACACCTATTTAAAACAACTGCCATTTAAAACATGGCTCCATCTCCTAAACCGTTGGGAGCTACAACGTTCTGAGGTGCTCAATGGCAGCCCATACATTCAAACAAAGTCCTATCTAATTGTATTAAATGACGTCAAACTCACCAACATTGCAGCTGTACAAAAAGCTTGAATTATCTGCCAAGTGTTTGTTTCATAAAAATCCACCGTAGACATGTTATGAGCTACTTTATGTCAAGAAATTCCTTGCAGGTGATTATTTTTGTTGTAGTGTTGGAGTTTGGAATCTTTCAGTAAAGCAACGTCCTGCTGCCTCCTGCATCATGTGCAAATTCAAAACAGGTGGTACGCAGGGCTGTTGAGTGATTTAATATCCAACGAACGCTTCCAAACTCCAACACTGAAATAAATCACCTGCAGGGAATTTCTTGACAAAAAGTAGCTCATAACATGTCTACGTTGGATTTTTATGAAACACACGAAGAGGATAATTCAAGCTTTTCGTACAGCTGCAATATTGGCGAGTTTGATGTAATTTACCGTAATATAATTAGATAGGACTAAACATAGCATTTTTTGATCGTCATGGAAAATAACAAGAGCCCAAATGTCTTGCAAAACAAGTACGGTATGATCCTGGAAAATAACAAGTAATGATGACACATTAGGTTTTTGGAAGATAATTATTTTCAGAAACTGTTCAGGGTTTTCAGTTGCACAATTATGAGAGCTACATTGTGAAATTATATAATTTTATATTTAGTCAGGGCTGCGCAAATGGTTTGTGCACCTGTTGGAACGACTCTGTTTCGATGTATGTCAATGGAAAGATTGCGGCTAATTTCCACCCTGCCAACAGTTTGACTGCTGATCACGACATTCCCGACCTTTTTGATAAAGACCTACAGGTACTTCCCTGCCGATCACGACATTACCGACTTTTGTTTTCATCATTTCATTTGCCAATTTTGATCACTTTTAAGAGATACGAGGTTTCCGTCGGACAATGTTGGTCACACGTTTGGATCACGTGACCGGAAAAAGAAACAACTGACTCTGGTTTCCTAGATGGGAAATTGAGGTTCCCATTCCTATTCCTATTGTAACGGTGGCGCGCTACGGGTCGCTCTGTGTCCCCTTCTTTGTTGTTGATCGGCACTTTAGAGTATTTCTCGACACGTCGACAAACGATTGGAATATATTCAGGCGGATTTTCGTGAAACGGACCTACATTACATTACATTAGCACCCGGGTGATTCTTCAAAGCTTTGTGAAATGCTCAGCAGTGAAGGTTATTTGACGATTGAAATTCTCTGCCGTGTAAGTATGTGTCAACTTATGGCAAGATGACCGCCATGCGTTTGGTCAGTATTTTGTATTTTGAACATTTTGAGCTGAAGATAGAGCCATGTTTTAAGTAGCGGTTATATTTAAAAGGGCGTGGTCATTTTCAGGTGTTTTGTCCCGGATGGAGAATTTCTCACAGTTCCTAAGTTGTTCGCGGGGGGTCATATTAGCCAAGAACAGTTGAGATATTCTCTCCTAAATGAAGTGCATACAAAACTTCAAAGCCCAGGTCCTCTACCATGATGCAAAAAGTCTCTTTCCAACCACCAGAGGGCACCCTGCCAGCTGGGATCAATACCATCAGGTCACGCATGAGCATGGTGTCAAAGCAGCTGACTCAGGAAGAGCACAGTTACTTACCCCTTTCAGAAGCACTTTCAGACATGCAACAGCTTGCGGCAGGCAGTCAAGTAGGGAAAGGGTTTGGGGGTTGACGGACAAGGCCTGTCAGTGCAAGTCCAAGAGACATGAGAAGACAGAGTCTCTCAATGTTTTCTTTTAGGAAAGAACAACAATGATGTTCTTTGGGTACCAATCCCAGCTCGCCACCGAGATCCTGCTTTGCAAAAGCAGGAACCATTTGGTTCCTTTTTGTACACTCAAAGAGTTATGGGGGTCCGTGGTCTAATATGTACCACACCGGGGATCCTTGAAATTCAAACGTTTGAGAACCAGCGAACCACCACCCTACAGAGGGAATCGCGGGATCTGACTGAACTGTAGCTCCAGGGCAGACAGTCAAAGCAAAACGGAGGAGAAAAGGTCAGTGATGCCCTCGTCCTTGCCCATGCTAAGGAGGTAATCGGAGCCTGCGTGAGGGGGCGTGAGGGTGACAAATGTCTGTTGGTCACTGGAGTGCGGCCGGATGTGCGTGAGGCAGGTAGGGGCCAGGGGGGAGGAAGAGGCGACGCTAAGCGACAGAGGCGAAGATTCCGTCCGTCCAGAGAACTGGCTGGAGAAACCGTCGCTACCGTTATTGCGATGAGAGCGGTTAGCGCCGTCTGGAAAGACAAAGGGAGACAATGAGAGGAGGAGAGGTTGATGAAGGACACCAGAAAAAGGGGAAAGGTGGGATTGAGAATTGTGTACGAGACAAATATTTCTAACCATTTAATCAAAATGAGCATGTGGGATTGTAAAATGTAATTGATTACGACTACCTAAAGCTGAAATAAATTATACTAGTATTACTAGTCCATACCCAGGGATGTGTACACTCAAAGTATTTGTAGACTTTGAATTATGTATGGGCAAGGTGCTTGTTCCTTCCTATGACTTGATCTCTGCCTACAGTGCCTAGCTCCGACAGCCCCCCCCCCCCCCCCCCCACACACACACACAGAGACAGAGTGTGTAGCCAGCGGCTAGAGATAGAGATGATTGATCATCCCATAGCTTGCAGGGCTGTAACCATGGCGACAAGAGATATCTCATAGGCTGAACTGCCAATATCTGGTTATTAGACAAAAACGCTAATAAACACTGAATGGAAAAAACCCTCAGCTCAATGTTTACTTGTTGATGGGCCCTCAAACAGCACAAGGGCTCAAACAGCACAAGGGCGACCTTGAAAGGCACCTTATAAAAAAATGTATTAGGGTGTTCAAGGGCCTAGGTACAAAAGTGAAACTATACAAGTTATGTGAGTGAGTTATAGAAAGGCTAGTTGATCAGTTTTGAATTCATATTTTTTTATACTTATATGTTGAAATAATATGTAGAAAACTTTCCATTTGACCAAAGGACACAGATTGTTACCATGGAAAGTTTGTCAACGCAGGAACGATTTGACCAATACAGAGGGATGCAGCTTTATTTACGAATTACACCACTACACCATAGCGTAATAGATAGCTAAATACTGGACAGGGAGTACATGCCAGAAATAATTTATTGCGTGCCAATTAAACTGAAATTATAGGTGTGCGGAAAAACTGGTATGTTCAATTTGACACTGAGCATTAGGGGCATGTTCTAACTTAACATTTTATAGTGGAGCAACCGTTGCAGAATATCTTCCAGGAATCCAGGACAAATACTGTTTTCTTTAAACTGGCAAATTACAATGCATTCCTCTCTAAGCTATAGATCTATTGATTATTAATGACCACACAGCCCACTGCCCAAAATATCTCCCGTTCCCATAGTGTTCATCACCTGAATGTAAATGTGCAAATCGACGGCTATGCGTAGATGGCCATTGACACTACTTTGTAATACAAGTACATAGGTGGAGTTTGTTGCTTCTCTTGCCTTGTAATGTAGACAAACGGCCAATTGTCCTGTACACCAATCGGTTAATAAAACATTTCATTAATAACAAATGAAAAACAGGAATCCCAACTAAACCCATGCAAATTAAGTGCAAATCACAGAAAATTCCGTGCAAGATATATCTATGCAAATAAAAACTCGAATCACAGCAAACTATCGCAAATTTGTTCTCGTCAGGGAGAGCAAGACCTCCATGCTCACAATGGTCGCATCCATGACAGACCATCACTGTTTATGTCTCGCTAGGGAGCACCTCACAGTCAACATGGAAGAGGAAGTTGAATGAACAGGAACCACCGCTCCCCCAAAACACCAGGTTTTGGGGAGCGGGTTCGGCACCCGTTTCGGCGACCCTGAGCCCACTTTGGACCGGGTCCTTGGAATTATTACACAGAGCAGTCTAATAGAAGAGTTACGATATAGAGGGGGCGGAAACAGAGCGCTCGAGCGCTGTTCATGCCGCCTGAACTGAGACAAGCTGAAGTTGGAAATACATCGTGTTCAACGAGGGCGGCGCAAATAAGAGCTAAGCGTGTGTGCAACACGACAACTGTTTTATTGTACAGTAACAACTAAAGTCTCTTTAACGTTTGTTGTAAGATTACTACAAAACCCATCTAAAATAAAGGGATTTAAGATCATTAAAGCTGGGCTGTTGCCCGAGTCCAATGCATTTCTGCCTACTTCCGGTCCAGGACTGGTCCCAGTTGGTTGTCCCCCATGCTCAATAGAAGTCTATGTAGGAGAGCCGCCATTGGACTGAAGCCCCATGAAGTGAACGCCGAGGCTCCAAGGCTCTGAGAAAACCCAGACAAACTGCTCACCTGGAGACGACACCTTGAAGGATGACGCCGTGTCTTTCGTATTTGGAGACGAATGAGAGAGGCCGTCGTGGAAGCCGCCAGTGTCTAAGGATGTGCAGTCGTCCGAGCAGAGGTACACCTGGATGGGGCCCTGGGTACTCCTCAGGTGGATCTGGAGGCACTGGAGAGAACAGAACAGATGGACAGAGGACACACGGCTGATGCCTTGTACACCTGAACAGGGCGTCTACTCTGCACGTACCAGGAGGTTAAAGTCTTAGTCTATTTTTTTTTAAAGGACAACTTCGCCCATGTTCAACCCATCTTCATCATTGGTCCTCACTAATGCGGATGATAAAAAGTTAAAATAAATCTACACGGTATGTTTCATAGCAGGGCTGTGGACATTTCACTTTTTTTTTGACCCGAGATCAGATTGTCAAAATGTCTTCTACATCCTGACAGTTCTTCGATTTTTTTTTAAATAGCAGACCTACAAGCTCGTAGCGTGCCACTCGGTGGCGCGCTATGAGCTTGTAGATCTGCTATTTTTCAATAGCTAAAGCATATGATAATGCTAACACCAAAAGGGGTTCCCAAGTCATTGTATACCATTAACCATAAACATTGGTCCAAATAAGGTCCGGGTTGCAGCTTTAAGCTTTTGAGCAAATGTAAAAGAAAGCAACCGACACTGATAAACAAAACATCATTATCATAAAATAGCAATGTACCTCGTCTGGAACAAACACCTCCAGTTTGGTCTCAGCAGGGGCTTTGATGACAATCATGGTCTGCTCTTTGAAACAGGGGATCTTTTTGAAGTCTTCGTGTGTCATATAGGCAAACGTGAGGGACACGGTCAAGGAATACCACCACACCAGAGCTTTTAACCACTTAACCCATTCAGGCCTGACCTCGAAATTAAAAAAAAAAAGTTTTCTAAATCATGACAATTTTCTGAAAGATTTGAGGCACATTTTAACGATTTTTCAAAAAAAGATTGCAGATCTACAAGCTCATAGCGTGCCACCGAGTGGCGCGCTATGAGCTTGTAGATCTGCTATTTTTCGATAGCTAAAGTTTAACGTAACATTTAAAACACTTCTTGGTTCCCGCTAAGAATGGGTTAAGCCCTGCTGAGGCCCATTCTACCAATTATTCTACCAGTCTTCTGATTTCAAAATCATTTTTCAAACGCTTTCAAGATTATTATTATTTTTTCCAAAAAAAGCAGATGTACAAGCTTGCAACACGAATAGACATGCTGTGAAGCTTGGATGTCTGCTATTAACTGCTGTGTATGTATGTATGTACGTGAGTACAGACAGTTGCAATACTGCCGGGTGACCTAAAGTGGCACTGTTGAGCAGTGTGTCTCCATGTATGTTTAGGACACACACACACACACACACACACACACACACACACACACTTGAACAGGGTAGCCCAAGGCTCTATACTTGGTCCATTCCTTCCTACACCAAATCTCTGGCAAAAATATCTACAAGCTTAAAAAGACAAGGAAGAGGAAAGGATATCTCTGAGTGGATCTGTCCTCGCGTTGCTCCTTGACCTCTCGTGTGCCGCTTTGAATCAGTTCATCAAGTCTCCTCTCCTCGTCGTGGAGCTGCTCGATCTCGCCGCGGAGCCGAGGGTCGACGGTCGAGTACGACACTTCCTGGTCACTGTCCATGTCTAATTGACAACCCCTGCAGAGTAACACACACACACACACACACAAACACACGCACACTAGAACATTGTAGTATACAACCAACAAGCCAAGACTTTTTGGTAGTTTGACGACACTACTGTGTACTATGTGATGTTGTTGGTAGCACCTGGATGGAACAGACTGAAAGTAGCCAAACTTTGTTCCTGTTGAACATGGGAAAAGGAGGTTGTGGCCCCAGACACGGGGCAATCAGTTTAAACACATTTTGGACTGAGGTCGATAAAAAAAAGGCTTCAAAATCCTAATTTTTTTTCTGAAAAACCCATGTTTCTATGTCAGTGGTGCTCAACCTTTTTCATGTCAAGGACCCCCAGAATTATCTCTATTGGGCACGGACCCCCATCTCAAAATATGTAGTTCCAGGGACCCCCAGAAGCAAATATTTTAGTTAAAAATGTTCTCTCTGAAATATATATTCAATGATTTGCACCACATTATAACGATTAAAAAAAAGCAGATCTACAAGCTCATAGCACGCCACCAAGTGGTGCACTATGAGCTTGTAGATCTGCTGTTTTTCAATAGCTAAATTATAACATGTTTAAAACCCCAAAAGGGGTTCCCGCCCAAAATGGGTTAAACACATTTTGACTCAAAAGGACCAAAATGGAAATGCGCTCATCTAGTCAGAGCTCATGTGTAACTTCATCCTTTTGACACAAATATGTCGTACAAATATATGTCAATGCATTTTAGTCAAAAACATAATATCGATATATCATTCAAGTGGACACACGCAATACAAAACAAACTCACAGCCATTGCATGTTATTCTTGGCCTGTTTCTTGAGCAGCTGGACCCCTTCCAGGACATTGGTGATGTCGTAGAGGCGTCGCTTGCTGACACTGAGCTCCCGTGACGCCACGTTGAGGTCCACGGTGCCATTGTGGGACCGGGCCAGCAGCTGCAGGAACCTGTGGGTCATCAGGCCCAAGGAGGTGTCATGCCGCGGTGTCGTAGGCCGACTGACGCCTTGAAACGGCCCGGTGTCGTTGCCTGTGTATACCGGACAAAAATGGTTTAGTGGAAAAACGGGGCATTCTGGTCCGTGTTCTTTTTATTTGTATGCATACATGTATGACCCCTACACACTGCACAATATTTGCTCCGATTATGATGTCGGGGGGGGGGGGACGGGACTTTTTTGGCGGTCGCCGACAAAACCCACAATCTGACGCAAGATCGGGGCTTTGATCACCGAAGTTTTGCTCACTGTGCGTGAAAAGATCTGCGAGGAGATCCGGCGGCGATTCTGCGTTTGATATTTGGCTTGGGACAGACAGACAAACAGGGATGACAGAAATAAAGCTAGCTTATAAACGTGAAATCGTGTTATTGGGGCTAACTTAACCCATTTAGACCCGAGGACGATTCTACAAATACCTTCTAAATCCTGTTTTTAGAAGAAAAAAACATGCATGTTTCTATGTCAGTCGTTCTCAAACATTTTCATGTCAAGGATCCCCAAAGTTATGTATGTAATTGGCCACCGAGCCCCATTTGAAATATGTAGTTCCAGGGACCCCCCCCCCCAGAAGCAAATACTTGAGTTAAAAAAGTTATATCAATATATTGCCCATCTCGTTACAAAAGACTTACTCTTGGCTTGTTTTCGGCGATGGGCTGTTGTTGTGGGGGACGTTGCAGGCATCTTGGAAATCCCGCCAACATCCAATGGCAAGTCAGCTGGATCATCGGCTTCCAACTCCAGCCTCCTCTTTGCCTGAGAAGGCAACAGAACAAAAGGTTAACTGGATTTTCCAGCAGGGAATATAATCATTTAAATGGTTAAAATATGTATTTGAACAAATATAGTTATTAGTAGTATTTAAGTCCCCACTCAATACTGTCATTACTCTTTTACGGGACTATTCCCTGGTCCCCGCCGGGAGGGTACATTGATTTTATAGCTTCACCCAGCTGGTGGCTGTTCAGAACAGATGGCTTTGATGAGTGCATGGCTGTCAGGCCCAAACCACACCAATAATTCGCCATGATGCAACTCCTTGCAACCAAACAGTTGCGAGTAGTTGATTGCAATCTCCAATGGCTGTTGCAAGGAGTTGTATTGGTGATGTTAAAACGGTTTTGTTGCAAGGAGTTGTGACTATTTGCATTGGTGTGGTTTGGGCCTTAGGGGTTAAGTTTCTTGCTCATGGACACTTCGATATGTAGATGGGCGAGCCAAGGCCAAAGGTCAAACCTGTGACCTTTGATTTCGAGACAGCCTCTCTAGTCTCTGCCCCATGAGCTATGGTATCAGGTACGGTCGCTCGCCCCTAAACCATCTCGCCCCTCCATTTTTTTCTGCCGACCACTCTGTGCAGCGGTTTTGTTTTACTGAGAATAAGGTTAGAAATAAGTTTAGGGTTAGGCATAGTTTTACTCAGGTTAAGGTTTGGAATAAGGTTATGTTTAACCGTTTAAGCATAATTTACTTTAGGAATACCAGGCCTTGCCGTTCCGCCGGGTGTACGCCTGGGGCAGGTTGGTAAAGGGGTGACTGGTATGCATCCAAAAACTTGCCATGAAAACTGGTTTGAGAACTTGAGTGTCAAGTGTGTACTAACTAGGCTTTGTTTTTAGGCCATTTCCATTATTTTAATGTTCAGGTCTGGAAGCTGGATGAGAAAAGGCTTAATAACTCTTCACATACAGAATGTGCATAACACGTTATATAATGTCAAATATTTCCTCAATATCAAACATGTGAAGGCTGTTGCGTTATTGATCCAATGCATGTTCAATGCATGTTTTGTTACACATGTACTGCAACTGCACCTACTTTGCCCAGTCAAGTGAGGATCAATTTCCTTGCATGGGCATCTTATTACTATGCAATCATTCAGTTAAAATGTCATTTAGTTTTGCATGATCTACCTATGTGTTATGATTGATAGGTAGCCATTTTGCTACACTGTACACATCCTCACTGTCTGTTAGTGTTGATGTATCTATTTGTAACTAGTGGGTACAAATGCAACCTTCCACTAGACTAGACACTAGAGTGGTGTCATTTGACATTGTACACACTTAACTGTACACAGTGCACTGGTGAGGATTAACGGACGCTGTAAACCTGGGATAGCAAAATAAGCTTGCCTTGCAGAGCTCCCAGTGTGCTTAATGGGAACAGCAAACCCCGTCCCCTCCCCCTCTTTGAGACGGTTAGCTTGACGTTAGCTTCTCTGGCAGCAAAATAAATGTGCATTATTATTGCGATCTAGGCATATTACCGTTTGTCCCGTGTATTAAAGCCCTTCTTACCACCGAGTTCTTCAGATGGCTCATCACCAACAGCTGGTTAGGTTATAATAACTAAAGTGAACGAAAGTTTAAGCTCCGAGTCCCGACCCCGAGTTGTACAAGATGATCTGAACTCAAGTGGGACTGCCGAACAGAACAGCCCGATCTGAAGACTAGCTTTAGCTACTTGCCCAGGCCAGGTAGCCAACTTGGCTACCCCGACAAATAGTCACAAGCTCGATTGTGACACTTTCATGCCCTGGCTGTCAAAATGACAACAATAAGCTCAAATCGATCAGAGACGCCGGGGCGGGTTGCTCTAGATTCTAGAAACTGAACAATACAGCAATTTAACCAGTTTTTGTCTATCTACCATTCTACCATCATTAGTTAGGTATAATAGATTGTAGATTAAGGTGACATTTTAAATATATAAAGTAACTACCGGAGTTTAGCTAGATCCATTATTAATAGTGCCAATTATTATTATTTCCTTCAGTATTTTAATCGTGCATTGCCATCGGTCACCGAGCATTCATATTTCGCTTAATCTGATTCATAATAAATTCATTACACAGTGCTGAAGTTGAATCTGTTACCTGGGTTTGTCCGAGCTCAGCTGTCTGCCCTGTTCTGTTTGTTGGCGCTCCGATGGGGGTCGCGCTCCGGTTGTCCATTGGCTCGGGTAACAAGACGAACAGGTTCGGATCTGGGCCTGGGGTCGATACATTGGTCACATATCCACCAGCGCCGGGGTGGTACTCGGAAAAAGCCGAGACAAATAATTTATTGGTAGTAAAGCCCTGAGCCCCCGCAGGGAGGACTCTCTCTGGGACCGTGGCAGCTCCCCTTCTCATCTTATCCGAATGTCCCGTTTAGCCCTCTGCAATTTAGCTTTTCCCGTAAATTCACCTTGGTTTGGAGCAAAAATAATTACTTTTATCAGGAGTTTAACATCTTACGAGTCGCTTCAGATGCTATTATCAACTGTAGATTATCCAAATAAGGAAGATGCAATGGATTTTGTTGGGCCGCGAGCTCCTTAGATCAGCCGAAAAATGGTTCCAGGAAGCTTACTGCTGGACGCGCGGGGCGCCCTCCCGCGAAACTCAGATTTCGCGGAATATTTTTTAAATCAGATTTGCATATCAGTTGGTATTGGTCAGCGACGCAGCCGGATAAAGGTTTACGTCAGACGTAACTGCTACCAGCCAATGACTGGACTCGCTCAGTAACACTCCTCTTTCCCACAATGCATGATGCTAGATTGGTTTTTATTACAATATTTTTGTTGTAGATAACTTACCTCGCATCACTAGGCCTTTCCACACTGTCTGTCACTGTACTGTCATGAAAGGTGCTATTCTACACAGTTATTAGTATCAGTACTACTAGACAAAAAAACATCAGTTCTTGTAAATTGAATTTATTATGGACACAGGACACCGCAAACATCTATCATCCATTAATTAACAAAAGTCCATAACTAGCGGTAACCCATTTGTTGTCCCATTGAATATATAATAAAAAGTTGCAAAAACAAACAAATGTGATCTGATGATCATCCATTTGGACTTTTTTGGAGCTACAAATTAACATAAGCCATAAAAAAAAGTATTCGTACATGTTCTCAAATTATACATATTTAGTATAAATAACATATTGATATCCATTTGTGTAGAGCTGGACCGAGTCCTTGAAAACTAGTGAATGTGCTAGCATCAACTATCATGTGATCAATTCTCATATACACGTGTGTACTATTTATTTTGGACTCCAAGGAATAATGACATTGAGGTAGTGAAACTCCACTATACAAAATACTGTATAATTCTACCGTTTAGTAATCACAGTGGGTCTTTGTGATGTTATTGATAATTTTGTTCATGCGCAATTTGTTATTTTTCCCCATCTTCTCAATCAAGCCAACAGATTGTGTCGCTATCGCCTGTGGGCAGAAATCTTGTATCAGCATATTAAATCTTTTACATTTTTTTAATAAAGTACTAATGCCCCATGGTCATATATCAGTTACACAAAGTTAGCAAAAAATAACTGATCTACATGCTGTCATGATGCACGGTGAGCTTGTAGATCTTGCATTATTTAAAAAATAAAATCTATGTTTTTTTTTCACCTATAAGGTTATGCCAAAATAGGGATGCCACATTAAGAGGTTGAAGGTGATGTAATATTTGTGGTGTTAAAGGTTAAAGCACTATGATAGTAATCATTGCTATATATATATATATATATATATATATATATATATATATATTCAGCAGCTCTTCAATAAACATAAAATACATTTTCAGGTGGGTTGCAATTTCAGCTAATCAGGATCAAGTACCTAATTATCAACGTTTTGATAATTTCCTTGTGTCATTACTTCCAATTTCACTTGTTTAATCTGTATCCTGCCTTTGGTCTTGATAAATGCCGTTTCTGATTAATAAAGAGCTGGAGAGACATGGAGACTCCCGTTACTGAACTAACTGAAGTGAACATACACTCTAGCATAGCCGCAATTTGCTAGATTAGATTTATTTTATAATGGGATGAATCTAGAGTTGCAATACCCTCCATTGACTCCCTACTTATCCAATTTTCATCTGCGATCTGCTTGTATTAAACGCCGTTAAACTCACCAACATTGCTGCTCTAGGCCAAGCTTGAATTATCCTCTTTCAATCTGCCGAGCTTTTGTGTCATACAAATCCACAGTAGACATGTTATGAGCTACTTTCTGTCAAGAATTTCTGTGCAGGTGATATTTCTTCTAAGTGCTGGAGTTTGGAAGCACTCGTCGTAAGTCACTGAACAGCCCTATGTACCACCTGTTTCGCATTTGCACATAATGCAGGAGGCAGCAGCACGACCCGTTAATAAAAACGAGTGCTTCCAAACTCCAACACTAAGAAGAATCACCTGCACAGAATTTCTTGACAGAAAGTAGCTCATAACATGTCTACGGTCGATTTTTATGAAACAAAAGCTCGGCAGATTGAAAGAGGATAATTCAAGCTTGGCCTAGAGCTGCAATATTGGTGAGTTTAAAGTTGTTAAATACAAGCAGATTGCAGATGAAAATTGGATGAGTAGGGAGTCAATGGAGGGTATTACAACTCTAGATTCATTCCATTATAAAAAAAGCTAGAGTTGCAAATTGCGGCTAACTCTAGCAATGACTACTATCATACATACAATGTTTCCACCTGACACCGACAATATACAATGTGGCCAGTTGGTCAGAATTTTCAATGTTGACTCAAAAGGTCAATAGAGAACCAATTCACATTAATCATCAAACTTAATCTTTTTCCCCTGAAAGGCCACGATCTGCCCCTGCTGTTCCTTCCTCTTCTTACTGGCTTCCCAGGACGGGTGCAGTGCCTGCTGTGGTGCCTGATGGGAAGATCCACCGGGTCCTCTGCGATCCTGTTGCCTGGATTCACCTCCTCTTCCCCGCCCCGTCCCTCGCACAGTGAAGGTCCTGTCCTTGTCTTCTGACTGGAATTGTTTGGCTACAGAGCCACGTTCGCTCTTCTTGAACTCTGGCTTCCCTCTGGCCCCTCCATCCTGCTTTTGGAACGTGGGGCCCCTGGAAAACCTGTCTGGACCCCCACCCCTGTGTCCCCCTCTTCCTCTGCCCCTGGATCTATCCCCACCTCGGCCTCGGCCTCTATCCCGGCTCAGTCCACCCCTGCCGGGCTTGGAACTCGACAGGCTACAGAAAACAGATGTTGCTTTATAGTTCAGCTCAGATTGAGGTTTATCAGTCTGGCCCTCGTCTGAGGTTTGACTTTTCTGATCCGGGGTGGCGTGGACTTTCTTCTTCTTCTTTTTGAATATGCTCACTTTTCCCACAAAGAAGTCATCTTCACTCTCGCCGCTCCCCTCCGACTGCTCACGGAAGCGCTCCTCTGTACTGTCATCAAAGTACTCTTTTTCTTCCTCAACACTTGACTCCAGATCACTCTCGTCCTCCTCTTCATCACCCACTTTGTCCTCTTTGTCATTTTTACTCTGTTTCTCCTCTACATCCTCCTCCTCCTCCTCCTCCTCCTTATCCTTTTTGCTCTGCTGCATTTTAGGAGCAGGCTTGGGATTTTGTTTCTGCTCAGGGGCTTTCGTCGCTGTGGGTTTACCTTGCAGTGTTTCTTTCAAAATGTCCTTTATGTCTGAGTTTTTCGTAGAGGCCGTTTTAACACTCTTTGTAAACGCAACAGTTTTAGGCAGAAATTCAGATCTTATCCGATCTGATGATTCTGTCGTTACCTTTACAGGAGCTGCTGTCTCTGCGCCCGTTTCAGACAACTCCCCAATGGATTCATTCTCATCGCCATCGTCCACTTCCTCCGTCTCTTCCTCATCGTCTGTCTCTTGCTCCTTTTGTTTCAATGCATTTTTCTCCTCTTCCTCCTGGAAAGGGGTCATCTTATGTTTTTGCTGGTCCCTCTTCCTCTCCATGTCGAAGGCTTTGACGGCAGCTTTGATGACATCAATCTTCTTGCTAAACTGAGGGTGAGTGGCGATACGCGCCAAGGCCCGTTGAGCCATGGTGGCATTTATGTCTTTACACACCTTTTCAAAGTTGAACTCACTCCCCAAGGCTTTTTTAGTCACCTGATGATGAGAAAAATCCTCAATTACACCCATCGAAATACAAATGAAATACAAATCAATTAAATATTAATTTAATTAGTGCAGCACACCCAGGGTCACGTCATTTTCCAGTTTGCTCATAAAGAACCCTAAACTTTGTCCCTAGTAGTGGATGTCGATGCAGTAAATATGCTATCCTGTACTATTCGGTCATGTGAAATGTGGCTCTTTCCTGCTTGTGTGACAGAAAAGTTGCAAATCAAGTCCAGTTCTCGAAGACCACAGGGGTTTAAATGGTCAAGATGCAGTCAAACCTACCTGATCTGGTCTGAGGCGTTTCATCTGACGGATCTCCTCCAGTAGCCGGTCAACTCTCCTCTTGTTCTTCTCCAGGTCGGTCTCATTGCCCTTCTTCTTCTTCAGGTCGGCCAAATGACGCAGCAGCTTCCTGATGAGCAGTGCTCTCACCCTCTTCACCTCCGTCCTCATCTTCACCACCTCATTGTTGATGTTCGTGAGTGCCTCCACCTTCTTCGCCTTCTCAATCTGCTTCTTCGACAGCACCGGTTTTGTCTCCATGTTATCACTGCCTTCAGATATCATTTTGGGAGATTCTGCCTCCTCCTCCGACAGCCTCTTTTCTCCCTTCTCATTCACCTCCTGCTCCACCTCCTCTACATGTTCTCCTCCCTCCTCTTGCTTCTCCAACAACTCCTCGTCATTTGTCTCTATAGCGTTGTCCTCTTTCGCCACCTGATTCATTCCATCTTCGTCGTCTTCTCCTCCTCCTCCTCCCTGCACTTCCTTCTCAAACAACCCCTCCTCTTCCTCCCCGTCTTTTTCCATTGAGTTGTCCTCTTTCTTAACCAGCTCCTCTTCATCCTGGGTGGATGGTCCCTCCTCTTCATCCTTGGTGGATGGTCCCGTTTTCTCTGTCATCTCTTCCTTGGCTGACGTCATCTGTAGAAAAACAAACCAGTTTAATGGAAATTAACAGACAACGTTTACTCTAACTTACTGGAGCTGGCCAGTACGGTTTGTCTGAACAATCATCTTGTAGGCCTGGGGTTGTCACCTCAAAATAATCATATTTTAACTGGAGCTCATGCTTTTTCAGGATGACTGAGCCAATAAGATCTATCCATATATGGGTTCTACCACATCGATCTGATATCAGCACTAGGTCAACCCGGACAAAATATAGGGATTGTCATACTAGACATGTCATATCCCAACGTGCTAGTCGGATATGTCATATAGCCCGACGTACTAGTCGAATATCCCCATGTATGGAGACTATTAGCCCCTCTCGGAACCCCCTGGGTCAGCCCAATCTATCGTGCCGAACCGGCTGACCCATGGGGTCCCTGTTCGGAAATGTGTTTTCCCTTGCAAATGATAGAACACAGACATGAATATCGTCGGAAACGTCATCTCTGCGGCGTTTGAGTGATTCTGTTCGTTTGAGTGATTCTGATTCTGAGAGCTATATATACAACGGATACCGCTGCGAATTCTCCTGTGCCGCGGAAGCCGGTAAGTATTTTTAACCGTATTTTGTTTGACTGATTTGGTCGCTTTGATTCTTCTCTTCCTTCCTTGTTTATTTACCGTTTATTGTACCGCCTCCCGCTTCGGGGTTGGCTTGTGCGTGGCTACGTTCCTGCCTCTGATCTGCTCTGTCATAGCCACTAGCTAGCCAGATAGACGGTACAATGAGGTGTCAATAAATAAGGAAGAAAGAGAAGAATCAAAGCGACCGGTCAAACAAAGATTAAAAATACTTAACGGCTTCCGCAGAGATATTTATAGGTACTTATAGCTCTCAGAATCAGTAGCCCTCAAATGAACAGAAGCCCTCAAACGGCGCAGAAACGACGTAACCGATGGTATTTATGTTTATTTATGTTCGCGTACCAGGTGGCAGGGTAGAAGTGGAATAGGACCCCATGGTAACTGGGTCTCAAAAATGTCAGAAACTTCAGTACCATTGGGTTCTGCTTGTGGGGCTAGGTACAATCATGAATCCACGTGTGTGTGTGGGGGGGTGTACTTGTAGCACCTTCAAAAGAACATAAATGCTATAATTACTGTACATGCTTGCTTATAGCCATTACATTAGTAGTACTTTAAGATTATTGTTGCTGTTCTGTAACTTCTGTTCTTAAGTCAAGACAATTCTGCATTGTGCATTATGTACACTGCATGTATGTACATTAGTGCATTAGTGTTGCTACAATGTTGAGTGTTGAGGAACCGTCGACCGAAAGCAAATACTTTTACTCTTGTGTGTGTGCGTACGTGTATGTATGTATGATGTATCGAATAAAACCTTGAATATTTGTGCCATCCATCATGCAAAACAAGCGTGGCTGAGTAGCAAGCATGCAGCAGCCAATATAAACACAATGTTATAACTTATCGGTACATAACATAACACTTTTTGATCTGGAGCTTGGTTAAAGAGCGTTGACAGCAACGGCAGATACCCACACACAACAAAGCGGCTTCATTACCTTTAATATATCCATATTAGAAACTCCAGAAGAGAGAAATAAAATACATTAAGCTACAGCTACGGGCACCGCCATGTTGTTTCCCCCCCTGTGACGACGCGCTCACGGCAGTGCGCGACGCGGTGGCGTCACACACGACGCCCCTAAAAGCCACGCACCGACGCACGGACGGTGTCGTGAAAAGGGGCGGGGCTCTCTCCTCTTGGACTGTGTTTTTATTTATTTCTTTGTTTCATGTATTCATAAAACAACAACAATGGAGGACCACTGAAGGGGGGGAGGGAGGGCCGTGCTCATCAAAAGGGTCGACTATATGACATTTCCCGAGACATTTACCGGCGTGGAATTCATTGTTGGATCAACAGGGGGAGGATGAAGCGGCGCAATGCGGACTGCAGCAAACTCCGACGGCCGTTAAAACGGAGCCGAATCACCGAGGGTATATATAGCAGGTAGGAAGGAACACAACGGTCCTAACGGACGGTTATGTGCTACAACAATGGCGTCGTTGTGTGTTTATGGATATGTATGATGTGGTTACGGTATATATGATGAGTGTATGTGTGTGTGTGTGTGTGTGTGTGTGTGTGTGTGTGTGTGTGTGATGTGTGCACGCATTCATCCACTTGATGGAAAAACATCTAGCGTCCCCATATGTTCTGGGAATATCATACATAATGGGCGTTTAATAAACAATAGACGTTTTGGCAGAAATTCATGGCGCACATTCGGCAAAAAAATAGCCTATCTTAAGTGAGCTTGTATTTGTTTGTATATCGGCTATTTTCGTTATTTGACATGCAACAAAGTAGCCAATGACGCGACGTGAACGAGACCTCTGAATGAACGAGAGAACAGGGGTTTTTAGGCCTCGTATAAGACATTATGTCCAGACTCCAGATGTGTCCTTTCTTCATCAGACAAGCAATTCATTGCTACTAAAACATGAAAATGAGATGTATTCTTTTTTTCCCGGTTAAATTATACACGATGCCACGTGGGAATATTAGCTAATATAGTTTTATTTTTTAATTAATAGGAGTGTGAGCCTCTAACCTGCGAACACCAATAACAATGACAACGGCGACATGGATGAGGCACGCACGTTTTAAAGCCGATGGCGGGGTTGTTGAGCACAGCGTGGGTCGTCCTATAGGTTCAGAATCATTATAAAAAAGCCACCAGACTCTTTATACTATTTTAGGTAAACCGAACCGGGCTGTGTGAAGTACAAAAAGAGAGGGGCAGTACTAGTAGGCTATAGGAATAGGTTACCGAGATTACAGACAGTTGTACATATCAATCAAATCCATTAACAGTGTGTGTGACCCGAATGCGACCCCAATCAGCGGCCGGACAGCAGACAGACATACACACTCAGTCACTCATATTGGAGCGGTTTGGCACTGCTAAAAAAAAAAACTCAGAATCGAACGTGCATTTGCCTGCTGTTTAATCAATGAAAAATCAAGATGTGCAAACAGCTGTGTCAAATTGAACATGTCCAGACATGAAGTTGCTTAAATTTCTGCCTGTGTGTTCATTCATATGCAAATAACATCTTCACTCCGGGTGGCTTCAAGGGTAGTAGTTTCTAAAGGTGAAAGGTTCTCTCACCTATAATAATACTCTTCAACAAACAAATGTAGCAATGGAAATACATACTGTATAATTGCCACAGAAAGGCTGGATTTATATGTGCCTCTTCATTAGTTTGCAGTCTAGTTATTTAATTCTGCCCCTTTAAAATCACCAGGTGTATAGGTGGTAAATACAGTATGATTAATTTTCCATTATTTAAATAATCAGAAAAATATATATTAAAAGAAATGTGCCATTCAATTCACTACATGAAGCATACACAAGCTGCCCTCTTCATGAAAGGCGTAACAGATTAAGCCGTATTAAAAAAATAGGTACAAGCTCACAAGACATCACATTGCAACTTGTGAGCTTTTTTTATTATTATCATTAAAATGACAACGTGCTCAAAATACCAGTTGAAAGTGGTTATTTGTAATAAAAGTAATTATACGGTCATCATAGAATAATGATTGTTCTTGTGTCCACAGTACATTCCTGTACCTGAAGTTTCTGGTGGTGTGGGTGTTGGTGCTGTTGGCTGACTTTGTGCTGGAGTTCAGATTCGAGTACCTGTGGCCCTTCTGGCTTTTCATCAGAAGTGTCTACGACTCCTTCAGATACCAGGGACTGGTATGTGTGTGCATGTGCATGTCTGAGACTGTTTTATATTTATATATATCCCACCACTGTCAATTTCAAACACACATGTGTTTCTTTCTCTTGAGATTGTTGCATGAAATTCATCTTTGTGAGAAGATAAAAGAAGATTCAGCATTATCAACTCAAGTCATCATAGTTGCCACTTTCCAGTATAAAACACATCATGCTGAAAATATAATAATAGTTGTTGGGGTATTTGTGTTCTGTACTTGCACATACGTGAAATGTGTCCTCTGCATTTTCATACCCATCCTAACTATTAGGAGCAGTGTGTGCTAGTTATACATATCTACTGAATGCAGTTTTGCTGCATATTGACTTCTCTGTCTGATTTCCTCTCTTCCACCCAGGCGTTCTCTGTGTTCTTTGTGTGTGTGGCGTTTACATCAGACATCATCTGCCTCCTCTTCATCCCCGTCCAATGGCTGTTCTTCGCTGCCAGTACTTACGTATGGGTCCAGTACGTCTGGCACACAGGTCAGTCCAATGTTTCTCTTATTGGATCCTCTATATAGCTGCCAGTGAAAAATGGCCAATTTCATCTCAAAGACTAATTAGAAATGCCAGAGCCGTTTCCTTATATGAACCGCACACTTGGCAGTCAAATGTTTCTGATTCAGTATCTAAAATGCATTTGTTGCCAGGTTCCAGCAGTGCCAAACCCAGACTGCTGACTTCTTGTTTTGTACTTCTCCACAGAAAGAGGAGTTTGTCTACCCACTGTATCGCTATGGATATTATTTGTATACATCGAAGCCGCCATCCGCTTCAAAGACCTGAAAAACTTTCACGTCGACCTGTGTCGGCCATTCGCAGCTCACTGGTATTGTAACCGTATTTTCCCATATAGTATCATGCAGTATGTATTATTATTATTATTATTTTAATGATACAGTACGTAGATTGCAGAGTTAGTTCAGTCAGATATACTCATGCCATGCTCAAGGGCACATACATGTACTTGAGGGGTTAATACGCTGCATTACTACAGTATGTGGGTGTATATAGTGTTTGCAAGACCCACATGTCATACGCTGATGTATAGATTAAATATGGCCTTCATTTAGCCATGGCACATTATTTATATTGATTAGATTTATTTTGTTGCCAAAGCCTAAATTTAGAAAAACAGAAACGTAGTTTTGAACCAAAGTAAAATGTCATGATCGTGATCTACTTTACTTACTTTATTTGTTTATTTGGACAGGACAATGCATATTAATGGACATCACATGGACGTAGATACACCGGATTTAGCAAAGATGCTAGTTTTCATCCGCAGTCCTCACAAAGAAACACAAAAACTGAAAACAGACAAACAGTGGAATACATTTACATAACATTACATAAGGAACACAGCATAAAAATAAACCTAAAACAAGATCACAAATGGTTGCAGCTTTGGTTTTCAAGCAACCATCTTTTCTACTTAAAGTAGTACCTTGTTTGTTTCATGTAGTGTCTGTCTGTATGCATTGTTTTGTACTTGCCATAATAGTTACTAGGAGATGAGATGGTTAATGCTATCTTGTAGTTAGAGTTGACATGATGTGGTCTGCGTTCCTTCAGTGTAAACATAGGATGCAATAGGTTATCCTCGGCATCAGCAAGGGCGCCAAAAGTACTTTAATAAGGATGAGAATGTGTTGCATAAACACCGGCACAGCTAGAAACAGCTAATCTGTCACAGAGGTGTTCCCGACTTGAAAGGTATAACAACGTGTTCATGTTCCAGGACTATGAAGTTCAGTCTGGTCAATATAGCTATCTAGCTGAACTAACAGCTGACAAACGAGGCTTATTTTTTCATATTTGGTATCCAAGAAACATAACAGAAGTTCACATGGGTTGGAACGTAGACTGTTGTTATTATATCGCTGTACAGTTTGAAGCCAGCTCTTAATACAGATGGCACATGATTCTAACCATGAAGCATGCCCGTCATGGTGCCAGGTTGAAACATTAGCATCTCTCTCTCTCTCTCTCTCTCTGTACCTCGCAGCATCGGCTACCCGGTGGTGACTCTGGGCTTCGGCTTCAAGAGCTACGTCAGCTACAAGATGCGTCTTAGGAAGCAGAAGGAGGTGCAGAAGGAGAACGAGTTCTACATGCAGCTCCTGCAGCAGGCTCTGCCTCCAGAGCAACAGATGCTTCAGAGACTGGAGAGAGAAGCAGAGGAGGGTGAGACACGCACACAGACGTCATGTATACTTGCATAGACACGTGCACACACTAGGGGCGGAAACAACTAGCTACCTGACGATTCGATTCCGATTCAGAGGGCTACAATTCGATTACCAATGCATCGCGATTCAATTCAATTCAATATATAATAATAGTTCACTTGACACGATCATTCTTCTCAAGGATACAAGTTTTGAGTATGGTATTGAGAAATGATCCATGTCTTCTCTGCTTTGAAGCTCGGCTCCATTAGATATATCATGATATACTGCCATCTGCTGGTGGAGAGTTATTTCCTCTCACGCAGATGTAGAAGACACCAAGTTGGTTTTCACTTGTAGTTTTTGCACTGTGTTCCAGCTCAACCTTTGTTTTTTACCTGAGGTTGCACAAAGCAAGCGTCCCTATTGTGGGCATATCATTATAAGCAAACATTCACAAAAATCTACAAGATTACAGCACATCGCATGTGATGTGTTGTTGACATTAGTAATTTAAGCCTTAAAAGAATCATGCTAAAAACGACAGCAGCATAAAAACATGACCGTCAAGCAACACAGCTCCAGCTAATAAAACTATTATAATATTTGTGGTAGATAGATTTGGGTGTGCCAATGTGCAAAGCATTGCCAAAATTGTTCTTGCGCATTGGCACACCCATGGCTCTGGAGTCTGGACACACCTAAATCTATGTTCACTCTTGTTATTAATACTCCACACCTATGTAAATTTAACCACATTCATTATTACTTGTATTAGCTGCAGCTGTGTTGCTTACTAGCCTGCCATGTTGTTTTACCCTTCTATAGGTTTTAACCTGTACGGGAAACCAATCTGCAAAATAAGCCTATGGTGTCTAGGCCTGTCACAGTTACTACATGATTGCATGATCACAATTATTTGAGATAATTGCAGAATCGTTTGTCTCAGATTATTTTCCCAGATTGTGTTTTTGGTCAAAACAAGCTTTATTCAACGGCCCGTAACTAAAGAACCGATTATCGTGGTTACAACATTTATTTTCCGGGGGAAAGAAAAGACGATTGTCCACCATTGTCCACCACCACTGGCAGTGTTAATGAATACATGGCAGTTAAAGTGGTAACCCTTCCTCCTTCTAACCATGCCTCTGCTCTGCCCTCTCCCCCCCCCGTAGCGGCATTAGCTAAAGGGGTCTCGGAGGTGGACGCCACGGCGCCAGCATCGTCCCAAAACGGAGGGCCTCCCGGAAAGAAAAACACAACGACCCCTGTCCCGCTGCCGGAGCTGGAGTACCGGGAGAAAGGCAGGGACAGTAACGGCAGGGAGGGCAAAAAGCAGCACACAGTGGGGATCAATAACAACAGCATTATACACACGCTGGACTCCAAACTGCAGGAGGTGGAGTACATGGAGAACCATGTGGCGGGGGGGAGGCTGAACAACGACCTGGCGGGAGACGCGGCGCACACGCACGCCGACGCCAACACGCACGCTCCCAGAGAGGAGAGCGGGGCGGGAGCGGGGGGGAAGAACTACAAAAATGCTGCCGCCGGCGGAGGAGGAGGAGGAGGGGGAGGGGCAGGTGGCGGCGGCGTCTCTAACTCCTCCCCCCGGAACCACAGCTCCACCAATGGGAGCGTGCCATCCGGCTCCTCGTCCAATAAGAACGAAGGCAAGAAGCAGAAAAACGCCGGGAAGGCTCAGAAAGACCCGGTGGAGAACTGCATCCCCAACAATCAGCTCTGCAAGCCGGACGCACTAGTGCGGTAAGGCGCGGGCAAGCATACACGCACACACACACACACACACGCACGCATGCATGCACACACACTGACGAAATATACATTTATAAGAATTGAAGCATACAATGTATGTAAAAATGTCCTTGGTTAATCATAATATCTTAATAAATCATGGGACATACTGTATAAACTAGAACATGCATGATTAAAAAAGAGGCTATTGTGACACCAATGAAATTGAGAATGAGTTTCTCTTTGTTTTTATTGTCCTTTACATCATTTGGTTTAAAATCATTTAATGGGTGTCTAAACTCAGACTTGAAAAAGAAGTGATAAAGAGTAAATAGAGAGCTAAAAGGACTTTGCACTCGGTTAAGCGCAAAAAACATTTGCTGTATTAGTGTATACATTCAGCTTTCAGTCGTTGTGAATTGATTGTGATGTTTTGTAGTTGTGCGTTAAATCTGGCTTTAGGGATGCATCTCATGGAAAAGACAAAGAAAGAGTACTGTAAAATGTTATTGTGATTTTAAATATATATATTTCCATCTTCCTGTCTCTTGCACACTCACTCCACGCTCTGTCCCTGCTGGCCTCCCCATATATGTTTCAAATTCTGACCCCGTGCCTTCATCTTAACATGCCCACCCACCCACCCTCACTGCATCCTCCTCTCTCCCTCCCTGCTACATCGTCGGTGGCGGTGAAGGCTGGAGCAGGATGTGAAGCGTCTAAAGGCAGACCTTCAGGCCAGCAGACAGCTGGAGTCGGAGCTGCGGAGCCACCTGTCCTCCCTGACCAGCCAGGACCGCAGCCTGCGCTCGGAGCTGGGCCAACTGAGCCAAGAGAACGAGCTCCTGCAGAACAAGTGAGAGGGGAGGGGGGGGGGGGGGGGGGGGGGGAACTATTCTCGAGTTACGTGGATTACAGACACGTACACATGACAGGACACCCACACACAGAGACGTGATGCATTTTCATTGGGATAAAATCAAATGGAACATTCCAATGCTTCCATTCGTACAGTCTAAATTAGTTTAATCTCACCTCCACCGTTTCCTTTCCCGACGCACCGTCTGCAAGGACCTAAATCCGAAAAATGCCACAGTACGAGTTAGAGAGACGATCACTGTTGTTATTGACCACTGCCTGTAATCACGGGCTAAAGCTTTCACCTGTGTAGCCTGGAACTCACCTATGCTTTTTATGGCATAGGCAGCTCCCGGCAGGATCCACCGGGAGAAACTATGTGCAGCTGCGCGACATGAGACTAATTACTTAGAGCGACAGAGAGAGAGAGGTGTACATGTGTGCGTGTGTATGTCAATTTTACAAAGGTGCAGACAATCAGAAATCAGCAGAGAGTGAGCAATGTTTGCGCTACTCTATGCCGAATTGAAGTGAACTCAGACCCAGACTTTTTTTCCCTCCCTGGAAATAAAAACGTCTGGGTTTCCGAGGCTATCACCTGTGTGACTAATACAGTATGTTGCCCCCACACCTCAGGCTCCATGGCGCGGTGCAGGCCAAGCAGAAGGACAAGCAGACCGTCTCCCAGCTGGAGAAGAGGCTCAAGGCCGAGCAGGAGGCTCGCACCCTGGCCGAGAAACAGCTGGCCGACGAGAGGAAGAGGAAGAAGATGGAGGACGCCACCGCCGCCAGGGCTGTGGCTTTGGCTGCCGCTACCAGGTTGGTGGGGGTGTGTGGGAGGGTCATTATTTGTTAACATAAAATGTATATCTCTGGATTTAGGAGTTCTTTTTTTTTTCTTTGGTTCAATATTCTTTTAACCAACACACGGACATAAATGGTGTTCAATAGCACTGATTTATATATATAAAAAAAAGATTGCTAAACAGGTGGATTTAGCTGTTTTGGCAGATGGTTTGCAGATCCAATGGAGTTTTCAATACTTTACATCGGTTCAATATTGTTTTAACCAACACACAGACGTTTAACCAACACAGGGTGTTCAATAGCATTGAGTTATGCAAAAACCTCAAAAATGGAGTTAGGTGGTTTCTTCCGGAAAGCAACAAGTTTACATAAAATCTAAATGTCTGCACTTGCCTCTTGCTTTTTTTCCGTTTCCTCTGTCACCCTCGACAACCTTGACTGTCAGGGGCGAGTGTACCGACTCTCTGCGTGAGCGAATCAGAGACCTGGAGACGGAGTGCAAGAAGCTCAGCATGGACGTGAAGCTGAAGGAGGAACAGATGAGAGATCTGGAGGGAAAGTGTCAGGTGAGATTAGAAACTGAACTGAATTATGTTTGAGGGGTGTAGTGAAGAGTTGGCACAGAATTATTCCTCGGGTCGCATTGGTGAGCTGACACTGATATCATAGTTCACAAGTGATAGTTAAAGGGCACTGGGACCCAGTCAAGGACACTGGGACGCACTGGTATAGCAGAATCTTTCCAGTGAGCTAACACGCACAATAACATCACCCTGCCCCTTCTTTAGTATCATCCTTGTGAAGGAAGTCAAGGAATTTATTTACATGCGAGGCAAATCTCGCACTGGAAGTTCCATGAATACATGGCAGTGAATGGAGTCGGCTGGACAAGCTCGTGAACAAACATTAATTCTGAAATCTTTGTCATATAAATAATCTGTTCAGGAATGTAAAAGAAAACATATCACAGGTTGTTTTCTGATCACTTGCTTTTCGATGTGCACAGCACATCATTTTATTTGAGGATCTAAAAAGCGGCAAGTATAGTTTCAGAGGTATCGCGAGATTTGGCTGCCAGACAGGAAACGGTACTTGGTATGCTCAGAAACGTACTTTTAGCTTTTTAGATACCTCTAAAAAAACATGCGTTCACATTGAAAATCAACACAGCAGACCATAATGTTCTGTTATTTTCCAGAAGCGATTACCTTACAGTGATTCAGAAATGTTGTTTGTTTATGAGTTGATCACCGGGCTCTCAATGACTCGAATGCATTCCACCAAACTTCCGGGTGTAGTTTGGCTCCCATGGTGCGATGAATCTGCCGTCTGGAATTGCATGATAGCAAATATTACATTGGTGTACCTTATTTTCGTATACCTTGAAGGAAGTAGGGAATTTGACCAAGTTCTTTCCAAAATGGCGTGTATGCATAGAGCCCATTGGCCGTGTTCAAAAGACAAGCTGGGAGGGCCTAGCCTGCTAATGCAGCAGCAGAGAACTCCTACAGGTGCGTCATGGCATCTGGTTATGTCTCCCTGGTGAAACTCCTCACTCTCAGGTGAAAACAACGCACATGTTTTGAGAGGAGACTCCCTGTACAAGGGTACGTGGGAATTAACAGAAGATAATTTGATTAGAAATGTAAAAATAATTGATAAGAAAAACTGATAATGAGAAAAGAAAACGTTGTCTAAGAAGAACATGTCTTTCATGGTAATCCTCCTTCCTTCCCTTCCTGCTCGACCTCCTGTCCTCCCTGTACAGGAGCTGCGGAAGTACAAAGAGAACGAGAAAGACACAGAGGTGTTGATGTCGGCGTTGTCGGCCATGCAGGAGAAGACCCAGCACCTAGAGAACAGCCTGAGTGCTGAGACCAGAATCAAGCTGGACCTGTTCTCTGCCCTGGGAGATGCCAAGAGGCAGCTGGAAATAGCACAAGGTACACCAAACCATTGGTTCCCAACCTTTTTATACTGAAGAAAATATTTGGCTCTCCGTGTACTGTCTACCATAATAAATAACATGTATTATTTATTTAGTTAAAATACAGGAGCTTATATACCTGACCTTTTTGTTCCATTCCTAAGCCAATAATGCTGCTGCTCTGACAAAACTCAGTCGAATCACTAATCAGTACAACTGATGTTATTGCTAATGTGATTATTCCGTTCTCAAATCTTCTATTAACGGCTAGGTGTGCTGTCATGCCCATTACAGCATGGCTGGGTACTGGGTAGCCTATTTCAACCAATGGCTTGGTCAGAAGAACTACCTGTAGTAATATAAATATTTCATTCCACTTTTGTCTTTTTATTACCAGCTGCTGTGTAAGCTGTAGCACAGCTGGTCAATGTTCTCTCTGCAGTGCTTTCACGCCCCCTTGCTGTAGTTGAGACCTATGTTTCTCATTGGCTGTACTGACAACCTATCGGCCTGATTGGCTGCCTTGTCTCTAGGCAACCACACACTTTTTGCATCTAGCCGACCTCTCAGCCATGGGTTATAGGGCTGCAGCTGGTGTGTACCACCAGAGAATATGTGACATATTATGTTGAATAATATGTCACATATATTTAATTTGTGCGTCAGCGAGGTCAGAAGGTAACCAGGGGGTGCACGGCCAAAAATGTTTAGGAACCGCTGCCTTAGCCCATGGATGTTAGTGTGTTTATTTAACTCTGCGAGTGTACAAATGTAATCAAATGGGCTTATGAAGGCTGATGTACATTAACGTCTCCCTCCCCCAGGCCAGATACACCAGCGGGAGCAGGAGATCGCCGACCTGAAGCAGAAGATAGCGGAGGTGATGGCCGTCATGCCCAGTCTGTCTTACTCCACAGACGGCGGCAGCCGGAGCCCCATCGTGGCCCCGCACTACTCGTCCAAGTTCATGGACAACAGTCCGTCCTCCTTGGACCCTAACGCTTCAGTCTACCAGCCCCTGAAGAAGTGACTCTGACATACACACGTTTTCTCAGACAGAAGGTTCTTTTTTTTTGGTCTTCTTTTTCGTGACGCTCTCCAGTCAAGTTCAGTTGTTTATTTCCCCCTGACAAATTTGTTGCACTGTAACAGACAACAGTGATAGACAAAAACACACGCAAAGTCCTCATGGCGAAGGTTAATTTGGCCCTGTTTCGCTTCTGTTTTGAGAACCGGGTCGGTTTGGAGTTATTGTTGTGAACAATCCGTACATGAGTCTTTTGTTTCTTCTTTTTTCTGCGTATTGAGATGTTTTTGTATTGTTTGTGTTTGAGGATGTAGCCATTTTAGATGATGTGATCTGTTTGGCGGTCGAATAAACAAAGCGGTGAAGATAAGATAAGGGACACGTTTGTCGGACGTGTGTCTGCAGAGGACCATCATACATCGCTTATGTCTCACTTATACTCCGTCATGACGGTGTCTTGTGAGCTGATCTTGTCAGCAAGCCACACCATCATACCACAGAGTATAAACTGAGCTTTAGTGTCTGTCATACTTTCTTAGTACTCCCCCCCCCCCCCCCCCCCCCCCCCTCTCTCTCTCTCTATCTCTCTATACATTACTACAAACAATTTTGAGTTCCAGACAGATTGGTTTTTCTTCCCTCGCAGCAGGTAAAGTCTTTCTTTAGTAAAGTTCTCTGTAGACGAATGTAATGTTTTTTCAGTTTTTTTAATTTTTCTCACCACTTACATCAATGATTGTTTTTGATGAAGTCGTTTCATCTGAGTGATGGCTGTACTTTGGTATTATGGACAGATCGACATTTCATTTGTTCCTCAGTTTTGTTTTGAACATCGATACGGTATGTCCACGGCTGCTGGAATCACAGACTCCAAACTTTATTTTTTTATAACTAACATTTCAAGGATAAATTACAATTATATAGTCAAAGTTACATAGATTTGACCTGGTACTGCCAAAATGTTAAGTGATCATCTGTTTGCTGCACCAATTTCCTATCCTTCTGGACCAAATTAGAACCTGTTAGGCCATCTTATTAGCCACTGGATTTAAACGATGTCAAGGTAACTGTTTGTTACCCATTTGCAGTTTCACAGTGCCTTGCAATTTCTCTTTTATAAGATGGAAGAGACCATTTACCCTCCGACACTGGGATCTAAAATGTCAACGCTGTGTCTCCAACTTTGATTTGTTCTCATATGGGAAAGGGCGAGCATTGAATCATGATACTATCGTCTCTATTGGATTCACAGTATGGAATTATAAACCCAATTCCATAGTATGTGATCAGTTACCTTGTACATCAGATACTTTGTCATCGATTTGGTCCTGTTATAGCTGATCTGTCACGCTCAAAGACTGTCATTTCAAAAGGGAAAACAACAGCAAATAGATAATGGTACAAGTCACTTATACAGGCTCAAAGAATGCCAAATGCCAACCAAACGGATTGATTGTCATCATGCCCAAGAGTTGGCATATTATTGTTTACAACTATGTACTTTTTTCTTGTCTGTTTTCGTCTGTCATTTCATTTCTTAAGTGCCAAGTGTTGATGTTTTGGTTCGTTCTCCATCCACTCGTACAGTACACAACGTAGTTTAGCATAACGTTTGCGAAAAGAGTATCGTTTTGTCATTAGAGCCTATTAAAATGGTATTTTTTATGTTTAACATGGTTCTGGGATTGGCATTCAGGTGGGTTGATTGTGCTATTTATTTGTTTTGCGCCTCCTTGATATTCCCCATGTTTGGTTGTTCTCCAGACTGTTTGTTTTTTCGTACCAGGGAAGATTTTGTGAATGTGTCGTGTTGGGATGACATTTTCTCCGGAACCATTTGACCATGTGCTCATGTTGCCTATCTGGACAAGTATTTACGTGGATTCGCTATGGCATTGTGATTTTTTTCTTCTGGAGTCGTTTTACAAGTTAGTGTGGAAGAGGATGGAGTAAAGGGTGCTTTCTTTTATCGTTTCATTGTTCCGCCATGTTTTTGTTTCTTTATTCAGAGCAGTGAGGTTGGATGTGTCCTCTCACTTTGAGCATCAAAATTAAAGAGTCTTGCTGGTGGCAGTGTGAGCTGTTTGAACAAGTTTGTTGCGTTATGTCTGGTGATAAGTTCTTTCGGATTTTAACGGGGCCAATTGTATATAATTATCTGTATCTTTTAGCTTTGTCCATTTGTTACGTCTGGTCCAATCTGTCAGGCAGTCAGAAATAACAGATTTTACATCACCCTCTACATGTCAATGACCATTAATGGTCACTAGAGGGCGACAGTAAATCAAATGTCTAAAACAAGGGCAGAGGACATTTGCTATTTAAGTTTCAATTTATTTAGATTTTAGACACATTGCCCCTCCTTGCTAAAATATTACTGCACATCTTTTGCTTAATTCTGAGTTTAAGAATCTGCGACACATTGTGGGCTTGTACATTTTCTGAGTGACAGTTTAAGAGTTACTATACCGTAGTTATACAAACTATGAAAAAAGGCAAACTCAATCTAACCGACAATTCAAAATGAGGGATAGACCTATAAAACAAACATGTAACATAAGCTACAGTAGCCTAAGTCCTTCATTAAACACCACATAAGACACGCAGCAGTTTCACAGATCAAATTAAGATATCAAAGAAGCACTTTAATGTTCATAATTATTTTAATTCGGCATAACATTTGTACATAAATACTGAATGTCGGGACTGGTCGAAAGTAGAATCCCTGACACTCAGTGGGCTTTATTCAAGAGTAAAAAAAAGTTACTGATTAGGAATGCACTTCACATGTATGTCACACGTCACCATTTCAAATGTACAGCATATTCATGAGTCATCGGTAGCCTACAAAGATTTTACTTAAAATAAATCACTTGCATTTCCACCCTAGCCCAATAACGATGTCAAAGGGGAGACTTGATTGTCCTGCTTCGTCCTATTATACAGGCCCAATTCATGAGTCGTCATAGAACACTGTCGAGCGTCACAAACAGCCGATCTAACAGATTGCTATGCAACGTAGATCCACCATTTCCGGTAGGTGACACCAGCGTATGATGAAGTATGAATTGAGCATAAGGCTTGGTGGTAGAGATTGTGTGAAAGCATTAGTTATGCTAGGTCTATCATGTCCACGGAAAGAAAGAAAAACTATAAATTATAACTAAACTTAACATACATATATAAAAAACACAAAAGAAAACACTGATTTAGACGCGGCAGTTACGTCACACATTTAAATGAATACAGTACACAAAAAGAGTAAACGAGACAATATTTTGACATGACAACTCAACAGATGGTAATAATGCTTATGGTATAATAATGCATGCAGATAAGATAAGAGCTTTACGGTCTGTTGTGCTTTGGTATGTGATCGGCAACACATTTTAGGGGAACTTAACCGGTATTTCGCGTGAACTGTATATCGTTCCATTGTCAGAACGACATGTGAAAAGTGTGCCAACGCATGCTCTCGAAACAGAAAACAATTGGAAGTGCCGTTTTTGTCCTCCACAAAACAAAGCGTTTAAATTTTTAATTCACATTAAATACCAGACAACTTCCCCTTTCAAGAGAAAGTCCCACAACAAGGTAGAGAGGCCAAATTCCAAACCAAAACTCAGTCCTACTGTCCTACACCCATTCCCTTATGGAGCTCCCCCGCCAGAAGTCGAAATATTGGGACAGTGAGGGCATTCAAGAGGCGCCAGGCCTTGTACTTCCATAGGGCGACATTGAGAGACCGTTATTAGTCCTGAAGAGTTTGGAACAGTGCCAAAGTCAACTGAGGCGCTGAAATTGGCCGATTACACTTTACCTAACCCCCCCACCATTCTCTTTTTTCCTTTCTCTGGTGCGTCGTTACGTTCAGAAACTGAAGATGGCGTTCCCAGCAGGGCTAACGCTGATGAGAGTATTTCCATTGGCTGCGTCCCAGCCCGTTTCCGACAACCAGTCGTGGGAGGTCACCCCAATGTCCAGGACCTGGGGGTTAGTACGTGACACGGCGAGTCTGAGGAAGAGGGAGAAATGTGATGGTTTTCTTTTCTATTAGCCGAGGACCAGAAGATGACAAATAACTAGGCACAAGTATGATTTCAAAACAAAGGATTAGTATTTACAGAAACAACAGTTCATTAGGTTATGCTATTTTCATTCATGGACGTTAGTGATGTTCTCTGCAGCTATGCAATGATTGCAATGACAACTAAAAATCTATAACTATAATCCAACTATAAATGCAGTCTGTGTGTACGTACATCTGAAATCCATGTAACTTGAGAACCGTTCGCCCCGCAGACTTCAAATTCGACACACGCATTCCACACCCCCAACAGGGAGTGCAGTGGCTGATGTAGAGTCGGTCTGACCCACGGTTGTCAAGAACCGCCCCTAAAAGCCTCTGTGTCCATATATGGAGCTCCGGAGCAACCGTGGCAATGCTAAAAGTAAAGGGACAGTCGCCGCTTTCATATAAGAGTATGGGGGGGGGGGGGGGGTCTTTCATATATGGAGTATACGGGGGTGGGGGGGGCTTTCAAATATGGAGTATACGGTACGAACATGTCCGTAGATGGCTGATGTGCCCCTCACTTCACATGGGTGTGATTCTTTCATTATATAAATTTAGAATACAAAATAAATATAAATGTGAGTGTACATTCCAGAGACTATTTAGCATCTGTATACCTTTGTAATCCCAAGGGGAAATTCAATTTTATTGGGTAGGGCCTAAAATTATGATCATGGGGAATTCTTTTGAGTAGTTTCCTGCCTGATGACTACAAATCAGTGACTACAACATGACGTAAGTTCACATGGCGATTTAGTAACACAGACCAGGCTTTCCTCCGAGGTGGAAAGCCTGGTGACGCGAGGTTACATAACTGGTTCTAGGTGAGGGGTCCAGGGACCCCCAGGACAGGACCGTTACCAAAGCAGTGGCCATAGCTTTTGTTAAGAAGCCATTCTTGCCGCTGTTCCTGCAACTACAGTACCTTGCAATTAACCCTTCGCTAAGTCCCTCCCCAACCCGTCCTTGTCCAATAGGCACGTTAGCAGCGAGCTAGGGCAAGCTGTCCTTCACCATTGAGATGCGTGTTAAATGACAGGATTTCTCCATATAAATAATTGATCATTTCAGTAGCAGGAGCATCAAAATCTAGTCAACAAGGCCTGCAGTAGGCTATGCGATGGACAAATGTGCATGACATTATTTATTTTAAATAAACTAGAAATACGAGGAAATTACGAGAGAAACTGTATCCAACGTCAACTTTAACGAGCACCAGACAGGAGTTTTCATGTTGCACGGTAAGACTACGGTCATTAGTATTATTGCCATCACCTGGGTGGGTCAGTCATGTAACTTTCCAGACGGTAAGCTGTGTATGTGTTCAACAACACAGCCACGCAAAATAACATCGACAGCTATGAGGTTACGAAAGCTTGTCTTGCATAGCAACAGTTGCTAAACTAGACTATTACAAGTCTATATTGGTAGATTCGGTACTAGGCGGAGAGATATCCAATCGTCTGGCAAAGCAAGACTATGTCTATAGTATGTTACTGGGAATCTAAAGAGATGGATTACTGTTGGTGGATTGAGGTTATGTTAGTATGACGGGCTTCTACAGTTAACAAGGCTTTTTATTTATTTATGGATAGCAGTGTACAATTTTACCTGGAGATGACCCATAGCTATTCAAAGCAAAGCTGGAGATACAAGCACAACAGATGGATTATAATTTAGAGCCTGGCTTTAGTTTCAACCATAGTTTCTTCTGGTTGATATCAAAATGCTTTTTTTTATTTAGTCATTCTCATACCATCATCAAGCCATTCATTGTGATCCATTTCATACAATGTTCTGTCTCTAAGCCCACCAGATGGGAACAACAGTGTCCTGCAGTACACAGGAAGCACCAGCATGAGGCCTGCTAAGATCATTTTAGGCAGTGCAATTTGATGAGAATGTTTTGGTGATTGGGAAAATGTGGTTTAAACCGAATCCAAGAGGACTCTGTTTTCAAACACAGTGGAAATCTTCTCTCACCTGGAGAAAGCTTCCTCCAAACCATCTTCTGTTTCCTAGAAGATAAAAAAGAAATGTTATTCTTCGATTGTGTCGAGCTGAACAGAGTTACATTTTTTAGATTGTCGTTATCTCTTGGTGCGTTCCATCTGTTTAGTAGTGGATAATGGAAGATTCAATAAAAAAAATAAAAATACGAAGGCACAAAGCAGGAATTTAACCTTAAAATCACCATCCGTGTAAATACTCATTTCCAACCAACAATCACATGGAAACGTTTATAGAGTGGTTGATGTTGAGTGTGCGTCTTACCGAGGCTGGCGGCTTGTTGTTGTTGTTATTGTTCTCAGAGGGCCTGTGGTTGTCTACTTGAACGTCTACAACATTGCCGTTGGTCTCCAGCATCACATCAACATTGCCGTTGGTCTCCATCACCACATCAACATGGTGAACATGCACGTCAAAGTCCAGCAGGTTCTCCGTGATGACATCTGGGAACCAGCAATGTTCCATCAACTCAAAACCAGCAATGTTCTCTTACATCTCCTTATTTAAAATCACTGGTTGCTAGAGCTGGCCGGTGTTAGCTTTTTCATACCGGTTATCCTCTCCATAATGTTGCCAAATTGCTGCAGTTTTTATTTTTATTTTTTCAGTCTCTACCTCTTGTCAGAACACACACTATGAAATGGATAAGTTATCAATGTACTGTGACCACTGGCTTTGCAGCAGTGTGCTTGTTGACCGAGACAAGCTTGTTCATTTAGAATGTCATTTATCAGCCATTTATCAGATAAATCTTGAGGATTCAAATGTCTTTGCTTTTTTAAACAACATTCCGTGTGAGCATTAGAAAATCTGATCGGTGACTTGTTAACGTTTGGTTCTGAGTGAGCCCGTTGATTTGTACAACCACAGGAGCCACAACCTGCTATAGTGCATCTGATCTGTGTTGTATTATAAAAACACACTACCACACCTAAGAACCCTCCACAGTGGAGGGATAAACGACATCAACAGCCTAACTAAGCTCTCTTTATAAACAAACATAATATTTCATATTGAATATTACTAAAGAAATATAAATGGACTAAGCACTGTCGGTAAGTAAACGAGACATCATCGGCTCCTGTTGTAGCCAATTGTTTTACTTGCCAGCACGTCTCATATTGACCTATGCAGATTCAGCTGATCCACATAAAATCCAACGTGTTTAAGCTTGCTTAACCTTGAAATAGATCCAACTCTACTGGTCGGCTCTGGATGATACATTTTCAGGTACTGTGTGTGTGTGTGTGTGTGTGTGTGTGTGTGTGTGTAAAGAGCAAAGCCAACGAGCAAAGCCAAACAAAATACTGTTCTGTTTCGGTTGCTATAGGCAGTTTGTGTGGAGGAGGAGGTGCCATGTGTATCCTTAAGTGAACATGAACTGTCAACCCCGTTATATTTGTTTCCTTGTAAAAATTAATTGTAATTTGTGGATTCAAATAAAGAACTAAAGTGTGTGTGTGTGTGTGTGTGTGTGTGTGTGTGTGTGTGTGTGTGTGTGTCTCTCTTCACCTGTCCCTTTCAAACTGCCCACGCTGTTGGATCTGGAACTGCTGCTAGCCTCTCCAGCTGAGCCAGACTTCACTCTCTTCTCTTTTTCTGAGAAAAAAACAAAAGGGACATTTATCTCCGTCATCAGAAGAAGATACCACAAGCAGCTGATGTTGTGTCCTGGAGATGTCCTTGGTGTTTGAAACTTGAGTTGGATCGGATGAATCCAGACACAAGCTGGATAGTGGATAGGGGATAGTGTGTGTGTGCGTGCGTGTGGGGGGGAATGGTCGGTGACGTGCATTTACCTACCCTCTTTGGCCCCCTGCCAAAACTCGAACGCCACCCTGAAGGCCTGGGCCACTGTTAAAGTCACTGCCTGAGCCTGGAGAACAGGAGAAACATCATCAGCGAGCGTAAAACAATGTTTGTTACGGGTTCGTGACATTTATCTCCCGGTTTTGCAAATTTTAAGTTGCGCTGGATAAGAGCGTCTAAATGCCTAAATTGTAAATGTATATAGTTCTACCATATACTCATCATCTTTCTTTTATTGTGATCTTAACTTATCTCGCTTTCTCTGCACCTGGAACTGCTGCTGACCCCAGTGACTAATAAATGGCATTCTCATCGTATCTGTAATGTAATCGCTGTTGACAATGTTTGTAGACAATTTGTTTAGGTATTGTAAAGTGACACTGGACATAAACAGATCAGTGGTTCTCAACTGGCTTTGCACAAGGGACCCACGTTTTGCCTTCAATACATAATCGTGCCCCCGCTTATCATCTACTGTGACAAGGTACTATACAGTGTACACAAAGCTATACCATCTACAGTAGAGAATGACGTGATGTTGTCGTGCTGCGTAACACGACATACGCATGCTGTGTAAAGTCTAACTCAAAGAAGAAAAAAAAACAGATACACGAGATAGGAGGGGGGGGGGGGGGGGGATTTTGAAGGCTATGACAGGGTCATAAAATAGTGGCAGTCACACGTGACATCAACATCCACTAAGCAGGTCATGGTCAATGCCATCTCTAATCGCCATTTAGGAAGCCATGGGTGGTGGAGCAAGCCCAATTCATACTTATACTTACACGATTAGGATGTGGAAAATAGCCACTATACAAGTTGTGAACTTGGGCTATTTCATAGTCTATGTTCGGCACACGACAGATAGCACACGACAGAGACAGATAACACAGATTAGGCATGGGGGAGATGGGGAGGAGGGGGTCTTGGAATGTAATCCATGAAGACGGACAGGAGGACGACGAAGGGAAGATGAGAGGAAAAGTTCCCTTCTTCTTGTCTTCTTCAGAAACACAGGGAGTTGACGGATGGGGCTTAGAAGAGTAGCCGCCGTCTAGGGTTTCCAGGGTGGGGGGGGGCCGGGATTTAAAAATCACACCTGTGTAAACTGAGTGGTGCCACTATACATTTTTTTTGTTATAGTTAATGTACTGTGCGCTGTACTGCAACAGTCGAGAAATGACAAAGTTACCGTATGGGGGTCCCGGGAACATCCAAACCCCCAGGAACGTGCCCAGCCCGGGCCCGGCGACCCGCACCGCATGCGGAACGGTTGCGAAATGACCACCCAAAAATAACTGCACTACACACTGCACAGAAGAAATGCAAAGACTTTTGGGGTCCTCCACGTTAGGACAATATGATTTATTGTCGGAGCAATGTGCACGGGTTTGTCTGAGACCATTTTTCTTCACTAGTCTACCGCTAAATTGAATCTAGATGTCACTCGACATATCAGGTAGGTGGATATTTCCCATCGTCTGTATAGGATCAGTAGAATAATTATTGATTCCACTCAATTTATCACACAACGCCAACACCTAATTCCAACAAGCATAATTTGGTGTTCAACAGACACTCTTATACAATATACAGAGCCATGATGTGCAAGAGCAAGCAGAATTGATGGAAGAATCAAGTTGTGTCATTTTCCATTCGGTCAACTCACCACTTTCCTTTTGGAGCACAGGTAGGCGTGGCACTCCAGTGTTCCATTCGAGGTGTTTTGGGCGATGTAGGCAAACACCTTGTCGTGCAGCTTGTCGGCCGTACAGTAGGATATTCTGCAGACAGTCAAACTGAGTTTTAACCATGTATGTCTGAACTACCCATGATCTACTAGTAGAGTGCATTCGCAAATACAATCTGCTCAGAATTACACTTTTCTTTTAAAAGTAAAATATCCTTGAAATTGTAGTGTTTCAGAGAATCACTGATCTAGACCTGTGGTTCTCAACCTTTTCAGGCCGTGACAGCCCCCGCCCCCCAGGAGACCACCCACCACCCTGACAAGCACTTGGAATTGAAGGAGTTGAGGCATTAAATTTCGTTTGACTCAGTTCCACAGAAAAATACTGAGAAAATAGCAGATCTACAAGCTCACACAACACCTACTATTTTAAAAAAAAGGTACAGGCTGATTTGAAGTTTTTTGATTATGTACTGTCCTTTGTGTGTGTATAATTTCACGGTAATCACATGTGTTCACGATTTGTGGCATCTTGTTAGAAACGGACTTTGGAAAGCAATCTTAGCCTATCTCGGGATGGCACAGATCCGTGTTGATCACATGACTATAGAGATAGTGTATACCGATTTGCGTGATGTATGGATAGAATGTGTAAGAGTAATGAAATGTGTTTAGCAAAAATCTGCCTCATGGTGGTGCTATAACAGGCTGTTCTGAAGAATTTGGGGCAGAGGTTTGTCATTGGCATCCATTCCAGGGAGTGTGTGCGCACAGAGTTTGGCATCGGCCGCGCCAACTGTGCCGGAGATTAGCTGTACACAGACAGACTGAGTGCAAAATATACTCTCCCCGTGCCTTCTGCCTGGTGGAGACAATTATTAAGCATAGGCGTGTGTAGGGGTGGGTCCCGAATCTCGGGACCAAGTATGTACCGAACCGAACGTCCCTGGGTACCGGGTACCCATTACAATAATTCAATTTCGGTTCTCTCTATCGGTTCCCACAGACACACGATATTTATTTATTTTCTTCCCTTAATAGATGCGCAGGGAACAGAGCTGATCTACAAGCCTACATTGCGTTGCATTAGCGACGAGTTGTGGGCTTGTGGCTTGCAGAGGCGGAGCCATCTCTCTGCATGGAGTTAGTTGTCGAGGAGTCTAGAGACAGTGACACGCGCTGTGCCTGGCACTGAGGCAACATCTTTATTAAAGTTTCTTAAACGTAATTTTCAAGTGAAGTTTATGGGAGAAAACTTTTAAGAGGGGACAGGAATCTTGCGCCTTGTCTGAGTCTTCACTGCATACGTGCGCAGCACGCTGGCTGCGCAGCATTGAATCAACATGAGACAAGGAGAGAAAGCGTTGGTGCACTCACTTCGAGTGCGCACCCGTGTGTGTGTGTGTGTGTGATCACGGCATAGGGTCCAGATACCCAGTCTAACTTCGAGAGGTGGCGAAAAAACAACAAAAGATAGCCTACTTTGGACAGCCCGTGTGCATGCACATTTCTGTTAGTAGCAAACCACAGCATGCAAGCCGCCTTTGTTATCAATTATCCCCCATTGATGCGCTGCCCCCTCCCCTTCATTAGCGATGCTAATTTACACAGTCAATCGTGTGTGTGTTGCTCTCAGATCTCAGACATGCTTTTATTTGTTATTGGTAATAAGAGAAGTAGCCTACAACACTATTGCCCTGGGTAAATACAGAATCGATATTATATAGATACATTTAAAAGAATCACTATATTATCCACAAATGGCTCAATAAAGGAGAAGATGTTATACTATTCATTATACATGTCTTTAGTATACAGTATACACTCTGCTCTGACATGCCATGCAGACTGTGCACCACATGACTCTCTTTTTATTTTTTTCTAGATTTCTGACTTTGTGTTGCAGTGATGTGTTGCAGTGATGTTTATGTTGTGTAGTCTCTCAGGCATATTTGTTGTCATTGTCAGTAGTAGTAAGAGGTAACTGTAGTATCCACAAATGGCTCAACTGTTAAAGGAAAGGATGTTGGTCTATACTCTATTCATTTGTCTTAAATATAAAAGCTTTGTGGAAAAACAATTGACCTTAAGTTTATACCATTTATTTTTTTACTATATTATCCACAAATGGCTCAACTAAATGAGGAGGAAGAGGATGTTACACTATTTATTCATGTCTTAAATTGACATTGAGCTTTTTTGTTAAACATTTGACCTCTTTTATATCATTTTGGAACCGAAATAGGGAACCGTTAAGAACCAGAATCGATAAGCAGAACCCGAATCGGTACCAGACTCGAAAAAAATCAGATTAGATGATTGACACAGGGGTGAAAAATGGGTTACAAAATCGTGGGATAAAAATTAAAAAAAGCATAGGCTATTTTTGTTTTGCAAATGTTTTGCCTGTAATGACATAGGGAAGACGGATACTGACACAATCACTTTGCCAAAATGCTCCCTCTCTCTCTCACACACCTGTATATGGAGATGTTTTCTATCAGCTTGTTGGTGAGTCTGTCGTGTAGCATTATTCCCTGAGGAGACACCTGGAGGGAAATCTTCTGGGGTTTCTTGCCACTTGCTTTGGCCTACATTGGAATCAGACAGAAGACAAGTCAGCACAACAAACCAGCCATATTCACAAGGGGAGGGAGGAAGGGGGGGTATTTTGCTCTGCAGAATCGATTATTTTCTTAATTATTCTATCGATTACTTAAGAATTATTTTATTGAATATTCAATATTCGTCTAGACGTCTACTTTTTAATACGAAATAGTGAAAACTGCCGAACGAAAAGCTCACAACACATCACATGAGACGTGCTTTGAGCTGGTAGATCGGCTAAATTCACCATTAAAAAACAAGAAAGGAACCTATAGTGACATTTTAATTAATACATTACTAATACATAGATTATAGACATAGTGTGTGTGTGTGTGTGTGTGTGTGTGTGTGTGTGTGTGTGTGTCAAACTATAATTTACTCAATGTCTATCCGTCTGTCTGAAACACTGTCATAGCTCCTCACTGGCTGCACCAGGCAAATAGAGTGGCAAAGTGAGTGACAAAGTGAATTTAACGTTGTTTAAAGTCATTTAATGCAATCAAATAGGACTTTTCTATGAAAAATATATATACTTTTCTGTAGTTTTTGCCACTCAGTAGGCAGTCCTGCATAACTTCCAGGTATGATGATGTCAAACGCATACCCTCTATCGCTCCGACTTTTCACACAGACATTGACCATAATATTATATGGAGGACTTAACAAAGCTCTTTTTTCCCCCCATTTAACAAATGAATAATTACTTTAGTGAATTAAAATTTCCCCATCTACTCACATGGGAAAACAGCGCGCAACCTCACACCACCGCCCCCCTAGCGACACCTGCATCACTGTAGGCCACTGTTCTCAAACATATACTGTATATCTGCTTTGAACGCACCTTCAGTCCCCAAGCCTCTAGCCTGGCTTTAGCCACACTGATAAGTAACATGGATTCACTCTCGCTTCCTCCCCGATATCATAGCGACACGTAACTCGACATCACTTCAAACGCGGGTGAAACAGCACAGGCATTGTGGTGGGGAGGGGGGGGGGTGTGCGTTACAGATGGCCATGACCTGTGACTCCTGTAGTCACTTGCGCGTCAAAGCCAAGGACAATGTCACAATAGCGGCTAGCCTACTGCACCGCATGTCATAAAAAACAAAAACATCGCCTCGATTAACTGTCTGATTAAAAATCCCTATAGGGCTGCGTAAACACCCGCAAACGCCTGCCAGTGTTGTCTGTACTGTGCACACACGGTCCAGGGCGCTGCTGCCATGTGTGTGTGCCATGTGTGTGTGCCACGTGCGTGTGCCACGTGCGTGTGCCACGTGCGTACGTGCATGTCCAAGCCACAGAGACGTATTTATGCCGAGTCCCAGGAATACACAGACGCCCCCCCCCCCCCCCCCCAATTCTCTGCACACCACTTGCCTAATAATATTAACTTTGTGCCCTTCCCAAGCTCACCCCTCCCAAACGGATTCTATACATCGCATTACCCACATTGTACCCAATATTCATATATTCTAACGGGTATATAAAATTGATTACCAGCCCCCCCCCCCCCCCCCCAACCTCACCGTGGCCACAATCCTCTTGACTGCGGCTGCCGATAGCTCCTCCCCCTTTGGCTGGTCCACCAGGGTCATGCCGAGGTGACGCAGGTTGAAGGTCATGCCCCCGAGGATGCTCTCCCTGGTGTCCGTCCAGTTCTCCGGAAGCTCTGGAGAGAAAAACGTACCGGGCTTGTTTGTTTGGTTCTTTTCCAGGAACAGCGTGTTTATTTCCATCCCCGCCGAGAGAGATACACAGGAAGGCAACTACAGTGTAAACAAGTGTACATTAAGCTTTTAGTGGGGTTCTGCTGCTGTTCGTGCTGACGCATGGCTTGGCAACAACAGCGTATCTAGGCCAGAGGTGGACGTAAAGTCAATATTTTCGCTCCGAGTAAAACTTGTAGCTTGCCAATGAAACAAGAAAAATAAAAGGGGGGGAGCTGGGTTGTGTGGACTCTGGCATGATAGTGTCTTGTGAAGAAGTGTTTAGGACAACAGTATGAACTGCTCAAGTCTCTGCCATTCAGAACAGATTTTACACATTTTCCATTCTTTTTTACTTTCTTCAACCGTGTGTATGTGTAATATATATATTACATATATATTATATTCCTATATTATAGGCAAACACATCGGTATCGGCCGAGTCTAGTTATTTTTTAGATTAATCAGATCGATTGATCAGTCTGTCTTTACAGGTAAACAAGCCCAAGTAACAGCTTGAACAGATCTACAAGCTCAAAATATTAAAAGGTATTTAGGTTATACAGAACAGAAGGGGGGGGGGGGGCTTTACAGAGTAGAAGCAGCCATATCTTCAAAATCGGGAATGAACCCATAAATGTGCCAACGGTCAGGTTCTAGATAAGAACAAGTACTTGAGGGAACAGTTGCTGCCTGAGCCTGCATGGTGTCTTATCAAAGAGTGTGTGTGTGTGTGTGTGTGTGTGTGTGTGTGTGTGTGTGTGTGTGTGTGTGTGTGTGTGTGTGTGTGTGTGTGTGTGTGTGTGTGTCAGACTGAAGTGACCAATGTTTGCTGTGAATAAGTTCATGTGTTGCCTATATTCTGTACATTTAGGGCTTGTTTGGACTCAAGCACTGAGACACGTGATGTTTCGAGTGCGTAGTATATCAGAAGCAACTGAAAATATTTGTGCCCTTGATAATGTATTTTATAAATAAAGACTCAAATAAAGAAATCGAAATGTGTGTGTGTGTGTGTGTGTGTGTGTGTGTGTGTGTGTGATCAAAGTGTGCATGGAGAGAGGGCCTGGCCCTGACCCCCAGTGTGTTTACACAGAAGATTCCCACAGCAATGTGGAGGAGGGCCGCCAACTCACAACCAGCATTGCCAAGTCTGCTTATTATACGAGACTTTGGGCTCGTTTTTCTGGCTTATTTTTAAGTTTATAGTTGTTATTTTGGGCTTGCTTCCAAAATGCAGTTTAAACCAGTGGTTCTCAAACATTCATGTCAAGGACCCCCCCCAAATTAATATGTCCCCGAGCTAAAAGTATTTTTGTGACCGCTAAATCAGGATTTGTATTAAATGGGGGTTGTTTTCAATCAAAATATTTCACTCTATTCAAAATAGTAGCAGAACTACAAGCTCAATATGCATCGCATGCTATCAAATAGCTGATTGTGTAGGTTTAAAGTGCTCATATAGCCTGGTTGATCTTTTGGGCTAATTTTCATATGCCTAGATGCTCATTTCTTTCTCTTTCTGAATCTGGCAACACTGCTCAGAACCTCAGTTTCCTAGAAATGCTCCTAGTTGAACTCTTCTGGGAGGAAGGCGCTGCATACCACATATAATGTTAGCCATCTCATCTCACGTGCACACATGCCCAGTAAACCTCTGAAGCACTTGAACCCTATAGCATCCCATCTTGTCCCGTTAGTCCGAACATGCAAAATGGCCAATGTGAGCATGTAGATCAGCTATATTTTTGGCCAATATATTAGGGCGGCCTAGCCCTAGACTGTAGTAATAGACAACTGGGGGACTGGGACTCTGGTCAAACCTGATTTACACTTTGTTGTACGACGTCGACGGTGGTGCGTGGCGAAAACAGCCGACCTACAAGCTCACGACACATCTCGTGAGATTGTAGATCTGCAACTTTCACCTATGGAGACATGCCCAAAATAGGGACGGGCAGAATAATTATTCATTATACAATATTGTTATTATGGTTGCTTATCCAACCATTATATTTTACCATCACTTACAGGCCAATAAATTATGATCATTGATATTTGGCAGCTTGAAAGAGCCTAGATGTCTCCACTAGGAGATATTGTTTTGGTACACAGCCCATCTTGTTATGGTTCGGCTTGTCCTTGTAGCAGCTAGTAGAACTATGAGAGCTGCGCTCTTTGGCTCAACTGCCGTACCAGTATGTACACTCACTGACCCGAGTGCTATTGTATTTCTCCCCCATGATGTCATGTACATTAAAGCGTAAGCATCACCACCTAGAATAAAGTCTCGACTCGTAGGACCTCATCAGTTAAGAGTTTCACGACAGACGCCAGCTTTGAAAGCGTTTACTGCAACGCAGGGTCCAGGGACAGCCGTACTGGAACATGTGGCCTTGTTTTGGCCTGGTTGTGAAACACAGGCATGCAGATGCAGGTACGTACCATGCAGCCAGGTACCATGCACTGCTGACCCAGTTAAATACAAAGGGCCGGAGGTTCAAAGGTCGGCTCTCCTGACACGTGAGGGAGACAGCTGTGTGCATGCAAGTGACCTGAGAGACCAAGTGCAATCCAGATGAACTGGTTGGAACAGGTCCATCAGCTCCTGTACTTCCAAGAGAAGATTAATTATAGTAATAAAAATATCGATAAGTTCTAAGAGCAAGAGAATAGTGATATAGACAGTTAACCCAATATATGCCTTATTGGTGCTTTATTGTATAATGGTGCCACTGCCAATCTTCCAAAAAAAGATATCATCAATGATCAGGAGCAAGAAAAGTGATCGGGACACCCTTATTAAAAATTATAAATTAATCAAGATATAATTTAGACCACAAGTACAAGATCACAAATCAATCTAAAAGAAAGCACAGGACGGAGCAAATTCTCCTGGTCCGAGTTCCAAAAGTAATTAAATTTTACTAATTTCAGACATTGATAGACCACTCCACACACATACATACACACAGGAGTGTGAAATCCCTTCCTCCAACACGCTGGGACAACACTGGGCAAACATGCTGATCAAAAGGACCCACTGACAGGCAGTTCACGTCCTCCAGGCGTTTGTGTGTGTCCACAGCAAACACTAAATCACTGTGGAAACCCAACTGTTGGCTTGTGACACAGGACCACACTGGGACTGGATGCCAAATCCTGCTTCTTAAACTAATCTTTGCCTCTACCCGACTGTAAGGATACACAGAACTAATCCAATAGGGCTTGCAAACCTCAGGAAAAGAAAAGCACCCTTCGGGCATTTGGCCTCGTCCTAAACTGAAAGGGAGATCCCATTTTGACCTGAGATCAGATTCTAAACATATCTTCTACATCCTGACATTTTTCTGAAAAAGCTATGTTTCTATGTCAGTCGTTCTTCGATTTAAAAAAAATAGCACACCTACAAGCTCGTAGCGCGCCACTCGGTGGCGCGCTATGAGCTTGTAGATCTGCTATTTTTCAATTGCTAAAGCATAACATAATGCCAACACCAAAAGGGGTTCCCAACCAAAATAACCTGAAAAATGTTTGAAAATGAAATTCAATAAGTGGGTAAAATCAATATTTCCTATCATTCTGTATGTCTATCATGTATAGAACATGATTGAAATTACAAAGAAGCTTTCTGGTTTTAATGGGTTAAAATACCATATCGATTAGTCAAAATAACATTTGATTAAATAAAGAAAGTTACATAATGGAGCTTTAATGCAGAACTATTTTTGGATATAAAAATAGCTGGGTATGCAACATGGTACCAACTAAATAAAGACTTTTGAATGATTTTAAATATTTACTGACAACCAACCAACCATGCATTCTTTTAAATTTTATTTTGTATTATTTTGATGTGCTGTTCAGTTTAAAAAGATTGTGAAAAAAAGTGAACCCCAAGTTGTCTAGGACCTGACTGAGGTGCTATTTACACGAGGATGGTGTTCATAAAAAACGGCAAAATAAAGTATTGTTTGCTGCTGTCATTTAGACGAGAACCGTGTTCACAGGAGGTGAAAACGCAATGAAGTGAAACCACCTCCCAGAGTGGAAATCTTTTAGAACGCCGTTTCCTATGGTCTCCATATAAACAGGCAAAACTTGTGACATCATGGCTTACGTCAGCTCTGGTCGGCTCGCCCCGTGTCCTACGTTTTTACATGGTGTCATAGGCATGCGTCAGTTGCTAGGGGAAACGAACAACAACAACCATGTTGGATAGTCCGGTTTGCTGGAGGTGTGATGAGGACGCGACGTTTGTTTACTTTCTGTGTAGAAGAAGAACGGAAGTAGTTCTACGCATGCGTGACTTATGTCTATGGTTTATATAAGCGCTGCGTCACACGGACCCCACAAGGACACGCGCCACCTAGCGACCTGGCATATATATGCATGCACTTTGTAGCGTGTTCATTCAAGTGTGCGTTCTCATGTAAATGGTCCAAAAAAATTAGAACACAACAGGACTTTGACGTGTTATATGGAGATGGTCGCCGTCTAAAAGAGGCCTAAGATATGTATGCACTTCATTTAGGAGAGAATATCGCAACTGTTCTTGACTAATATGACCCCCGCGAACAACTTGGGAACTGTGAACAATTCTCTATCCGGGGCGAAATACCCGAAAATGACTACGCCCTTTTAAAAATGACTACGCCCTTTTAAAAATGGCCGCTACTTCAAACATGGCTCTATCTTCTAAAGCGTTGGAGCTACAGATTTTCTGGGGTGCTCAAAATTTTCAGAATGCTCATGTTTGTTGATTCCGTGCCTGAGCTAGCAACCCTCCGGGTCATCATAGTGGCCAATTCCAAAGAGAGAAATCTCGAGTTCATGCAAGGATTCTAGATCAAATATACTGCAGAGCTTGTACACAGTGAGAGTATATGTACACAGGTGATAAAACGGGTCTGCAGGGTTAAGTCTCTGCGGATGCAGCGCTAAAAACAAACATTCGAGAGCCACTTGGCAGTGATTGTAGGGCTGAATGGGCCCCTAAACTGAGAAATAATTCAAGGCATCAATGAGCCAGAAAGGAGCCAGAAAAAACTAACAATTCTTGATAGACAACACAAACATTTGCATTTAAATAGATCAGTTGACAATAACTGCAGGAGATATAACAAGGCATAACACTAAATACAGTGGTATTGTCATTGTGTGTTCTTATGCATAACTAAAATGCACATGCAGTCCTCATATTAAATAAATCATAGTATGTGATGATGTGAACAAGGCTGTCTGTCTGAGGTTTGACAGATAATGAGATGGCTCAGATCCCCTAAGCCTAAAGTATCCCAACCACTCGTCTAATTTGGTTTGATCAAATTTAACGTATACTCCATTATACGACAAAGTATAAATCAGGCTTTAGGCTAAAAAGGGAAATGGAGTTACTAGGTATTGAAGAAAACGGGGGTATAAATCTCAACACTATAACGAAGTGCCCCGTCTTCATTACAATGCATCACAGACAGACAAGACTCGTATATCGTACTGCATGGCGCCCTGAGTGCTTCACAATGAACAAGCAACACTTGTTCAGTTTATCCTTCTTTAGAAATAAATACAAGACATATTGTAGAGGGTCCACATTCCTAGTCCAGTAGGTCAAATGTAGGACACAAATCCTTGGTCCCCGGGGATTAAAGCAAAAACAAGGCCCAATATGCGATTTGAGAGACTGTGTGGAAGATTGAGGATTTAGGCTTTGCTTTTATGAAATGTCCGATTCTATGGAATCCAAAATTACTGAAATCAGTCATGACTCATGGCGACTGAGAACTTTAATCCATGGGTCTTGTGGGCCAGCAGCAGGTGACTGGGTGTGGAGGTCACCGTCTGAGGGATGTGGGTCAGTTGGGTAAGGAGTGTTAGCGTTTGCCTGATAACTGGGAATAACTTAAGTAAGGTCTTTCACACACATTCATACACCGATGGCAGAGGAAATTATGCAAGGCAGAAGGCGCCAACCTGATCATCGGGAGCAATTCAGATGCTCAAGGACACTAACTAACGACACTAACTCTGATGGAGCCCCGGCATCGAACTGGGAACCTTTGCGATTCCCATGCGGCCACTCTACCCCTGATCCACTGCCACCCCTGGAGCACAAATACATTACAGTCCAGATTGGAGCTCAGTAACTGGGTCCTAGCTAGCCCATTAAGACCGATTCTACGAATGACTTCTAAAATATGCATTTCTGACACATTTAAAAAAAAAAAATGTTCAGATGTACAAGCTCACGGCACGGCACAGCACAAAGTGATGTGCTGTCAGCTTGCATCTCTGATATTTATGAACAGCCATCGCAAAAATCTAGACTCACACAGATGCTTTCCCAGTTTAAATGGGCTATCAGCATGCCTTCTACCACCCCTCCCCCCCTAGTGAGAACAGAGCGATTGACGCTGGTAAAAAGGTTGGTTTATCATAAAATGTGTCTACAAATGTCTTAATAACCTGGCTTTTGCTAAGGGATAATGAGGCTTGGGGGCTACTAAGGTCATCATTTGTATTGCTCCTTCCTCTACACTGTAGATAACATGTTCAATGATGACCCTGTAGACTAAGTCTACACTACAGGGTCATCATTGAGAATGTTCATACACCTGGTTGGTGGAACAGCGTTAGCCTGGTTAATAAACCAGACCGAATCAGCCGTTGGCAAAAAAAAAATGCCTACCGGCGGATTTCGGTCTGGAGAGGCTCAATTGTACGCCCATTTTCTACACACGAAAACGTGTGCGCCCAATAGGGACACGGTATGCAATATGGGCGGGCTTTGGTACAGTGACGTTCAATGCTTGAGACCTTTGACTGACAGTAGCTCTGACCAATTGCGTCAAAGAGAAAATGTTTCCCTGGAAATGAAATCCAAGCTGAGCCTCCCCAGACTAATATCCCGCGGATCCGTGCGATATTAGTCTGGTTTATTAACCAGGCTAGAACAGCGTTGCTAGGGAACAGCTTGGGTCTGACCTACTGATATTTGATGATAAAAACAGTGCAACAGTATTAGAAACTTTTAACTTTGGAGTTGGACCCCCTTTAGTTGAATGTTTATGTTGTGAAAAGGTTGTTACAGTATAATGGCTAATTGGCGATCATGGATGGTGGAACACAGTCAAATGGTGTGTAAATTTATCAATTTGTAACTCAGAGAGTGCAATAAGGAAACAAAATGGACCATTGCTTACATTTGAACACAAAAAAGGGGGGGAAAATGAACTAAATAAAAAGTTAAAGTTCATAGAAACCTATGACATGGCCAAAATAGCAATGCCAGGGACCCCAGGGTTAAAGTGGTTGAATTAACTGCAGCCAACAACTTGAGGCCAACTTGAACTTGAACGCACAGTAGCATGCAGTGCACTGGCTGACCTGCAGCATTCCTGCTGGTTGTTATGGTTCTACAGACAAGTAAAGACTCATGCCGCTTATAGAGACAGAGACCTCCCCAACCAGAGATCAAGTGAGATTTAAAGTGTTACGGGGCTGAGCAAAGTCACAATGGACTCTCGGTGTGAGCAACAATGCTCAAAACATTTACAAGACAAAAGGCAGAGGGAAAAGCACTAATCATTTGACACCCCCCCCCCCTCCCCGCCGCCAACCACCTTGTCAATAAATAGAGTAGGCCTAATGTACAGGGCGGTGAGGTGATGATGTTGACGGTGATCCTCCACCCGATAAACAAAAAACACATGTGAAGTGAACTGGGGAACCCCCCAGCCTGACATTAAGCACTTGGGAGTGTAGTTGAACTTGAGGCATTACATTTTGTTTGACAGAAATATCGTCACTTCACCTTCATCTGGGGACCCCTCAAAAATCATGTGAGTGACTTAACTTCAATGCTTTTGTGAATCCTTGTTGAAATAACAAATAAACTTGCCTTGCCTAATGAATCATACGGATAGGTATGTACACGTTTAAACGTTGGCAAATGGACACGTTTAAACTTTGGCAAGTCAAGTGGATGCACTTGCCACATCAACAGTTAAGGAAAATATTAAAAATAGAAATGCATGTTTGCTACGTTTTGCGAAACTGTCTACAAACGATGAAAATCGGTCTTTACTTCTTAAAATCAGTACGTTAAGCAACTTTAACAAATAAGCCAAACTGTTAGCTTCACTGGAAAACGATTTGAATCATAAATTAACCTTTTCTTAAAAAGTAGCCTTACTTTTGTGCCGGCCGTAACTCCAGGACTGTTTGGCGATACTTGGACTTCGGATAATGGCTCTTCCAGCCGACTTCAAGGCGTCCATCGCAGTGTTGTGTTTTCTTTTCTAAAAGTTTGGTGCCAAACAAGCCGTGTGCTCTCGCAGCTGAAGCTGGAATGTTGTTGTCTGGAGAGTGGACTGAATGCTGCCTGCAGTGCTGATGGCGATCAACCCTCTGATTTGAAATTGAACCTCTGGCAGTGGGCGGGGACAACAACGTGCCACTCAAACGTATTCTTCGCCGTACGCCGGTGTCGCTTGTAATAGCATGATTCCAGTGGTGGATGCATGAATTAGAAGTAGTTGGAGTTTTTGTTATTGTTTTTGCTTAACTAAATACTCTGTTGCAACGTACTAAAAGCCTGTATTCAAAGTTTGAGTTGAGTAAAAGTCCCAACTTAAGTGTCCTATAGCTATAGGCCTAGGGCCCCAGCTAAAGTAGATATAGGTACTGTACTTAAGTACAATTTTGAGGCATTTGTACTTTACTTGAGTATTTCCAATACTTTTACTTATACTCCACTACATTTCAGGTCCAACATTTTTACTTTCTCTCCACTGTATACCGGTACATTTGAAAACTTGGTCTGTTTGTCAGACGTATTCACAAGTCACAAGTCAATATCACTCAGAGAGAGAGAGAGAGAGAGAGAGAGAGAGAGAGAGAGAGAGAGATCGCATCCCTTTAATCTAGTGGTTAAGATGTTGAAGGCCTAATTGAAGACTGCTTTAATCAGACATCACCCACACCCCATAATTGTGTGCATATGTTTGTGCAAATTGTATGAAATTGTATATGTTTTTCCATACCCGAGTACTCTTGCGAGGGAGGGGAGAGTGGGAGGGGGAGTGTGTTTTGGTACACTTGGATTTCACTCCAGACAATGGTATCCACACACTATCATCTGCATGGCAAGTGGACACAGGTCTGGATCCCAGTCCCTCGGGCAGACAGGTGGTAGGCCTATATAGGGTCAATCCTTCGTAAACATGTTCAAAGTTTATGTAAGCCTGCCTTGCATCACGCAGGCCCGGCTCTTGTAAGCGAAAACACGACCGCAGACCTATGCTTTAGGAGTTTGCATACATTTTGAATATGAAATAGAGAACTGACCGTAATGGGTTACATATTATATGTACCTGGACTATTACAAGGAAAGGCTCTGATGAGGTCATCTGGTCAGTCATATATATTTTGACATCCAACGGTGCTGCGCAGCTAAAATAAACCGACCTACAAGCTCACAGTGTGTTGCATTGACATTGTACATCAGCTATTTTCAAATAGCCAAAGTGTGCTTAGGTGGTTCCTACCTGTCATTCTAGACAGAGTCTAGAATAGATTAATAACTTGGTGTTATTTGTATTTTCCAGTATCTGAATGAACTTGCCTGTTCAACAAAGTATACATTTCAACAGCAGAGGGCAGCATGCTACTGCCTATAGTGTAGAGTCAATGCCATGATAAAGAAGCTACTGCTTTAAAGAACAGCTGTTTCCTGACAGCAACAAGGTCCTGGGTCTGAATCACACTGTGGGCTGACTAGGCCTTTCTTTATGCAGTCCCAAAGAGACATCCTACGTCAAAAGGCATGGCAACCCACTGCGCTTAATGGTTAGGAGTAGGACGGGTTAAATGCAGAGGACATTACCCCAGGTGAAGGAGTTTAAGTATCTCGGGCTCTTGTTCACGAATCACGAGTGAGGGGAGGACGGAGTAGGAGATCAGCCGGAGAATCGGAGCAGCAGGGACTGTATTGCAGTCGCTGTACCTCACCGTTGTGACGAAAAGAGAGCTGAGCCAGATGGCAAATTAAGCTCTCTGTCTACCAAGCAATCTTTGTTCCTACTCTCACCTATATGGTCATGAAGTGTGGGTCATGATCCTCGAGCCATGTCCCACTGGGAGGAGACCCCAGGGCAGACCAAAGCGCAGTTGGAGGGATTACATCGACTCACTGGCCTTGGAACGCCTCGGGATCCCCAGGAGGAAGTTACTAAATGTTGCTCTGGAGAAGAAAGTCTGCAGCTCTCTGGTGGAGCTGTTGCCCCCGCAACCTGACTGCGGATAAGCATATGATTATGAAGATGGATGGATGGATGGATGGATGGATGGATGGATTGATTAATTATGGGTATATGTCTAAAAGGTCCTGGGTAACAAAACATAACAAGCTCTCTGAACGGAGTTCCATTACAATTCTATATTATAGTGAATATCTCTCTCAATGTTGACAAGACCAAGGATCGTGGACTACAGGAAGAGAGAGGCTGCATAGAGGCTGGATCCCATTGCCAGCAATGAGTGTGTTGTCAGCAGCTTTGATTGATTGACATGCAGTACGACGAGTGTAAAAACATGGCAAGTGGATGACATTAAAAAAAAGCCAATGGCTTGTTTCCATTGTGGTCCATTAAACATTCAACGATAAATTAAACACATTTCCAGTGTTCCTGTGGAAATATATTGTCCATCCATTAGCATTCCAGAGCGAACACATTCGCGGTTCTGAGGCTCTTTATGTTATGTTAATGCCTCGGGCATTCTAACAGCATGGTAATGATGATGAACACCAATAGCTATGGAAGGGGGTGTGTGTACACATACACTAATATATCCCTCAGGCAGCATCAGAGGCACTGCTGAGAGCATCCTGATTGATACATCACTGCCCGGTATGGAACTATATACTATACCCTCAACCGCAAAGCACTGAACAGCGTTGTACAGACAGCCCAGAGCAGGGCTGGACAACTTTGACGACGGAGAGGGCCACTATATTTCCACACTCACTCCAGAGGGCCACTATATTTCCACACTCACTCCAGAGGGCCACTATATTTCCACACTCACTCCAGAGGGCCACTATATTTCCATGCGTTTTGTCCAACATACCACTGGTCCGATAACGACCTATCTCAAACCCTCACCTTAACCCTAACCTCCCACGGCAGGCACGTGCGTTGCCTGCCATGCACGTTCTATCAACCGCTGTGGTGTGTGAGAAGAAAACGGGACGCAGGAGAGTCACATGGCTCTTTTGACCTCTCGGCCTCTCCAAACACATGCCAGCTGAGTTAATTTGGACATGCATGCTTGTTTAACAAGCTGAGTGTAATTATGAAAGCAAGCGTGCATGCACAGACATACACACACACACACACACACACACACACACACACACACACACACACACACACACACACACACACACACACACACACACACACACACACACACACACACACACACCTACACAGAAGTGCGCTACAAAGCTATAGCAGTGTGGGCTAAATACTTCAAGCGAGTTTCAACTATAACCAAGGTCAAATGAGCCTTGAATGGATCAAAGGGAAATATGCAGTACATGACGTTACATCAGTGCCCAGAGTTGAGAGTTGCCAGTTTCTGTAGAATGTGTCAGATCTAAAGCTTAATAATGAGGCTTACTGACATTGCAAGTGGTCGGGCATTCCTTTGAATGCACTCTTCGATCAACCAAGACTACAATCAAGACAAAAGTGTCAATTAATTAAACGCTTGCGTCTTGCGTGTCAATTCAACACTTACAGCTTTGTATATCTCAAGGCTAAAATAGCCAATATACAACCTCACAACGTGCAACACGCTTGTAAATCTGCTATTTTCAGGGGAGAAAAATGATATAGCCTAGTACTTTTGTTTATTCTGTTTGATTTTGACCACTCTCCAGCAATGTCACATGGGTAAATATTAAACCGTTGATGGCAGTATACTGTATGTTACACACTATACACAGTATTTGCATTGCATGCACACTTGCACACTGTTGGCTTTGCTATATTTGTGAGGACATTTATTTAGGACCTACATTATTCAAATGCCATTTCCAACCTTTTATAAAGCTTTTTAATAGCTATTTATAGCTATTGTTGCGCACTGAAAATAGTGAATACAAGTTCACAGCGCACAGCTTGTGAGCTAACCCATATGCATGGTGGTTTCAAGCAATGGGCTATACCATATAAGTGGCTCCCCATGCGAATGCACAAACTAATCCACATCACTTCATTTTTGAACAAAATAGTTCCTCAGTAGTTCCGGTCAATTCATTCATATCTAATAAGGTTATGCTTAATGCTACCCATCATCCATAATGGAATGGAGCAGCCCAATGGAGGAAATGGAGTGACATTGATTTTGTATTGTCCACAGTCTGGAAACGTCCGACCGATCTATTGAATGAGCTTTCAGAGACGCAGGCGACATGCCAGGCCTCATTTGTACTTCATCGTACAACTGTGTTGCACGCCGATAAAAACCAATTTGCAGCTGAACGTAATTTTCTCAAGAGGGGACAAAAGGATTTGAAGGACAGAGTGAGTGGACACAGGACTCACACGCTCACGGCCCTATTAGCGCAAAAGGTCACGTCAGTGCTGTGTGTGTGTGTGTGTGTGTGTGTGTGTGTGTGTGTGTGTGTGTGTGTGTGTGTGTGTGTGTGTGTGTGCGTGTGTGTGTGTGCGTGTGTGTGTGTGTGTGTGTGTGTGTGTGTGTGAGAGAGAGAGGGAGAGAGATAAAATAAAATGAATGAATGACACACCAAAAAACAAATGAGCATCGTGCCTGTCACAGACGTGCGCAGAGCCAATTCAGTCAGGAAACTCAGTGCAGTTGCTGCCGGCCGCTCATTGGGCCGCCTCAGCATCACGTTATCATTCACATGATTCACTTCATCCAATCACACACACTCATTCCATCATCACAACGGCTATTTAAACTGGAAGTTTGCACTGCTCAATCTGCTTGCTTGTTTGCTGCTGCACACACTGCTACTGATGCGCTGCTGTCTGCTTTAACCTCCACCCTAGCCCTGGAACATGACTGCCATGATGATTATCATGACAGTCATGCAGTAACTTTGCCCTGTTTTTTGCGCTCGCTGCATTTACAAGATTTCCGTATATATAAACATTCAGATTTCAAATATAAAGTACTCACAAAGTGTCCCACGGGTGTTAGTTAGTAGCAGCGCCAGCTGCAAACGGGGTTCGTTTGGGAAATCCACAGTTGCACACCGGGAGCGCACTCGCCTATTAGTCTGTATTGGCAGGGCGGTCAGCCTACCTATATCGAACACACCGAGTGCCACCCTCCTCCCGACCGATAGGGACACGTAGTTGAAAGCCAATGGCAAAATAACACCTTGGATAAAAATGCTTTTTATTAAACAACGCGGGATGCAGAAATTCTAATCGCTGGCGCTGCTACTAACTGACACCCGTGGGACACTTTGTGAGTACTTTATATTTGAAATGCGAATGTTTATATATTTTAATTCTTTGTAAATGTAGCGTTCGCAAAAACCAGGGTGAAGTTGCGTTAGTTAGTTAGTTGCGACTCTCGTATGAATACGAGCAGGGGCGGCCTTAGGAATCTGGAGGCCCGTTTCAAGACCAAATATGAGGCCCCCATATACATATGACATCATTATTTTGTTGATACATCCGTATATATTGATACGAATAGTTTGACTGTTCAATATCACACGCAGATATTGTTTTACTCGTTTCTCCGACATATTGTAAGCCACATTTTTCACATGTGATTAAATAAACACAGTTCCTGGTGCTGGCTGTTATCTGTTGTTTAATCTCCAACATGCGTTTGTAGTTCTATTTTTAACTATTTGTTTGGGTTTGAAGTATTCTGGTCTCTGGCGTGCTGGTGTGTTGATTCCTTTTAGCTTGCTGTGTACCAGATAAAATGGTAAATGGTGCATTTATATAGCGCCTTTATCCAAAGCGCTTTACATAGATTGTGCATTACATTCAGCCATTCACACACATTCATACACCGATTGCGGCGGAAGCCATGCAAGGTACCAACCAGCACATCGGGAGCAATTTGGGTTTTAGTGTCTTGCCCAAGGACACTTCGACATGTAGACAGGAGGAGCCGGGATTCGAACCGCCGACCCATGGATCATTGGACGACCTGCTCTACCTCTTTTTAATTTTTTTATATTCTGTTTTTTATTTTCAATTTTTCACAAAATACACAGAACACCCGTCCACAGGCCTCCCCCCTCCCCACATACAAACCCACATACATAGAATACAACACAGTTAAAGCATAATAACAATAATAATATTATACAAAAAACGTGAAAAACAAACAAAAAACTAAACTAAACAAAACAAAACAAGAGACAAATCTACTATACACTAGAAATTTGTTTCCGGTAGCAATCGATCCAGACTGAGATAGCTATAACAATACTGATACAGGTAAGGACAAAGTCTCCATGTAATTCAAATAGGGCTGCCAAATCTTCAAAAAAATCTCAAAACCCCTTGAACTTCTCAAAGTATATGTAATCTTCTCAAGAGGGACACAACTGTTCAATTCTGAGAACCATCTTGCGATAGGTGGGGGGGAGTCAGACTTCCACGTTATTGCAATACATTTTCTAGCAACACCGAGTGCCACCTCTATACAATTACTTGCGCAAGCAGAGCGCGCAAGTAATGTGATCGGCCTGGTCCATTTGTCGTGACAGCCGTTCCGCCTTTTCTGGACCCCCCCAGAAAAACATCAAATCTGTGTCCGTATTGCTGGACCAATGATGACGAAATGACCATATTTCTTACGTCATCATTTAGAGCTAGTCATACACGTATTTCTTACGTCATCATTTAGAGCTAGTCATACACATACGTGTATGACTAGCTCTAAATGATGACGTAAGAAATATGGTCATTTCGTCATCATTGGTCCAGCAATACGGGCACAGATTTGATGTTTTTCTGGGGGGGTCCTGAAATGGCGGAACGGCTGTCACGGTTTTTGGACCAAAGTGACCACAGAATACCGCTAATCAACTTACAACTACACACTTTATACAGTATAGAGTATAGAGTATATATGTATACATATATAGTATATGCCTATATACTATATATATACTATATATATTTCTTACGTCATCATTTAGAGCTAGTCATACGTATACTATATACATAATCAATAAAAAATAATTTACCAAATTGTGCCTGATCTGCTGGGACCAGAGTACGTGGTGTGTATGTAAGAAATATGGTCATTTCGTCATCATTGGTCCAGCAATACGGGCACAGATTTGATGTATGACTAGCTCTAAATGATGACGTAAGAAATACGTGTATGACTAGCTCTAAATGATGACGTAAGAAATATGGTCATTTCGTCATCATTGATCCAGCAATACGGACACAGATTTGATGTTTTTCTGCGTAAGCCTCAAATGTGTGTGTATGTGTATGACTAGCTCTAAATGATGACGTAAGAAATACGTGTATGACTAGCTCTAAATGATGACGTAAGAAATATGGTCATTTCGTCATCATTGGTCCAGCAATACGGGCACAGATTTGATGTTTTTCTGGGGGGGTCCTGAAATGGCGGAACGGCTGTCACGGTTTTTGGACCAAAGTGACCACAGAATACCGCTAATCAACTTACAACTACACACTTTATACAGTATACTATATATATACTATATATATTTCTTACGTCATCATAAACTAGAATCATACTTAATACTAAATGTTTACATGTATAGTAGGTAGCAAATAATTACATCTAAACATTAATCATTTCAAACATTCCTTCACAGAGATACTGAGATTTGGCAGTTTACAGCGGGCGAAAACATTACATGCGCGCTCTGCTTGCGCACTAGTTGGCCATTTATGGCCTACTAGTGTGCAACAAGCAAGTATGCACTCGACAGAGTGCAGTTCTAGTTTATTTTGTGTCTACCTAAATTTGCACTGATTGCACTGAAGTTTCCTAAAAGGCAAAGTTCAGGATCCAACGGGAAGGGAGAATCTATAATTTTAGCCAGTGTATCACAAATATCATGCCAGAATGTTTTCACTTTTATACATTGCCATGTACAGTGCAAAAATGAGCCTTCTTCCGTACCGCACCTAAAACATAAATCTGAGATCTCAGGTTTGTATCTATGTAACTTTTGAGGTGTATAATAAAGTTGGTGGAGAAAATTATAATGAGACAGTCTATACCTAGAATTGACAGTAGCAGAGAGGCTGTCACGACACAAATCAGACCATAGATCTTCATCAATAATAATATTTAAATCTGACTCCCACCTTTCTCTAGATTTGTGTATGCCCTCCCTTGGGCATTGGCCACGCAATAGAGAGTACATAATAGAAATGAATCCGTATGAACCTTGATCATTATGTAATAAATTCTCCACATCACTAAACACAGGTAAGGTCATTTCTGGCCCTAACATCCTTCTAAGGTAATCCCTTAGTTGTAAAAAACAGAAAAAATCCCTGTTTAACAAGTCATATTTCCCCTTCAGTTGTTCAAAAGACATGAGCTGTCTATCTTTATAACAATGTTCCAAGAGTTTAACCCCTTTGACATGCCAGTTCTCCAGGATTCTATTGTCTACAAACATGGGTAGAAGCCCATTTTTCTTTAATGGTGTTTTAGGAGATAAATCCGTTTTGTACTTAAGAATCTTACGAACCTCATGCCAAGTTTTAATTGAATGAATTGAGAAATAGAAAAATTGGACTTGGCAACAATGGTTTTAGGGTTCCATTTATATATAAATTCACTCGCCAATGTGTTTTTAAAAGCATGCATTTCAATTTGAACCCAGGAGGGGGCATCATTACCCTTAAAAAGAGAGGAAACAAATCTCATTTGAGATGACAAGTAATATATTTTGAAATTGGGCAATTTAAGACCCCCCTCACAATAATCCCATGTAAGTTTTTCCATAGACACCCGTGGGTTTTTATTGTTCCACAGAAAATCTCTAACCTTCTTATTCAAGGATTTAAAGAAACCTTGAGGTACTGGGATTGGCAGGGATTGAAAAAGATACATCAGCCTGGGCAAAACATTCATTTTAATGCAGTTAATTCTGCCAATCAAAGTGATAGGTAGATGTGTCCATCTATTCAAATCCTCTTCTATTTTATTAAGTAGCACAGTATAATTAAGTTTAAAGGACAACTTTAGTTTTTTTCAACCAAGGTTCATGTTTTAGGTTGTTATTAGAGAAACTAAAAGGTGAGTGTTAATTTTCTTTCATTTGCTGCTTTCTTTCGTTTTGGGGATTTTAGCAGTTTTTGACAGGGGGGCGGGGGCATTCGAGCATGGGGCTAAATATGTAATTTTTTACAAAATATTATGGCGATTTATTTATTTATTATTTACTATAGTCCTAATAAACCCCAAGAAATTACATCTGGCCAGAAAAGATCACAGGATCTATTGAATGTGACAAACTGACATATTGAGCCTATACACACAGTATAAGCCTTCCCCCAGTAGGCTACCTTCACATTCAGTAGATCCTGGGATCTTCAGTGGCCAGATGTAATTTCCTGGGGTTTATTAGGACTATAGTAAACCATAAAAAAATATATCACCATCAAATTTGGTAAAGAAATACATATTTAGCCCCATGCTCGAATGCCCCCGCCCCCCTGTCAAAAAGAGCTAAAACCCCTAAAACGAAAGAAAGCAGCAAATGAAAGAAAATTAACACTCACCTTTTAGTTTCTCTAATAACAACCTAAAACATGAACCTTGGTTGAAAAAAACTAAAGTTGTCCTTTAAAGAGATTCTTCACATCCCTGTCTACCAATATGCCCAGATATTTGAAGCCGTTTGGGGACCATTTAAAAGGGGTTATTTGTTGATGGATTGTGTAATCAGAATTAGTAAGAGGGAGTATTTCACATTTATCAAAATTAAGTTTATAACCCGAAATAACGCCATAATCCTCAATCAGGCTTTGCAATTTAGGAAGGGATTTTGCTGGGTCTGTTAAGGTCAGGCATACATCATCGGCAAAAAGATTTATTTTATGAGTTAATTGCCCCACCTGGAATCCCTTTATATCTGTATTTTGTCTCACGGCCTCCGCCAAAGGCTCGATGGCCGCGACGAAGAGGCCAGGGGATAGCGGACAGCCCTGCCTACTCGACCTACTCAAAGGGAAACTGGCTGATATTTGACCATTAGTAGTAATTCTGGCCTTGGGGCTGTGATATAACGTTTTAACCCAATCAATAAAGGAGGGCCCAAAGCCAAATTTTTCCAGAACCTTATACATATAGGGCCATTCTAATCTATCAAAGGCATGCGACGCATCCAGGGCCACCACAATACTCTCCTCTGGTCTAGTTTTGGCCAGTTGAATAATGTTGAATAATCTGCGGAGATTATTACTGGATGATCGATTCACGACAAAACCCCCTTGATCCTGGCTGATTAATTTAGGGAGGTACTGCGCTAATCTATTGGCTAGGATCTTAGAAATCAATTTATAATCTGAATTTAATAATGAAATCGGTCTATATGATGCTGGTTTTAAAGGGTCCCTGTTTTTTTTATGAATGACAGTTATAATAGCAGTAGAAAAGGAATCAGGAAGAGTCTTGGTTTCAGATGCCATTTTGAGTACATCTATAAAAAGAGGAATTAACAAGTCTCTAAATTCCTTATAGAATTCAGCAGGGAAACCATCTTCTCCTGGTGATTTGTTAGACTGCATAGACGATATTGTTCGCCCAATTTCTGCTGCAGTGAATGGCCGTTCAAGATCATTCTGATCTTCTTGATTTAATTTGGGTAATTCAATAGTAGACAAGAATATATCAATTTTAGTTAAATCCTCTGGAGCTTCTGATGAATATAATTCAGAATAGAACTGCTTAAAGGTATTATTAATTTATTTTGGGTCACATGTGGTCAAGCCAGCGTTAGTTCGAATAGAATTAATAGTCCTTGCGCTTTCCTCTTTTTTCAATTGCCATGCTAAGACCTTGTGTGCCTTATCCCCTAGCTCATAATATCTCTGTTTAGTTCTAAGAATAGCTTTTTCAGCTTTATAAGTACCCATTGTATTATATTTTAGTTTTTTATTAACCAGTGAACGATGCACTTCTCTACAACCAGAGCGTTGAAACTCTTTTTGTAGAGTCAAGATTTCTTTCTCAAGATCCTCCATTTCCACCGTATATTTTTTAGTAAGAGCTTTTGTGAAGGAGATTAGTTGTCCCCGTAGGTAAGCCTTTAATGTATCCCAGAGCACAAAACTATTGGGTGAGGATGGACAGTTAGTTTCGCAAAAAAACTTAATCTGATCTCTTACAAATGTTCTTCTCTTTTAAGAAGGGATGAATTTAAACGCCACCTGTATGAATGTCGTATCTTTTCAGGTATTAAATAGAAAGGGTCAGTGGTGAATGATCTGAGAGTAACCTAGGCAAATATTCAGATTCCAATGCTCTATGTGCTAGCTGAGTAGATAACAGGAAAAAATCGATCCTAGTATGGGAGCCATGACGGGCAGAGTGAAAACTGTAATCTCTATCCTGCGGGTGCATATGTCTCCAGATATCTGTTAAATTAAAATCTTTCATAAACGCCAAAGTAGAGTTTGCCGCCTTTGTTCTTGTGACTACATTGGTTGATGAACGGTCTAAGATTGGACATAAACAAAAATTATGATCTCCTCCTGTCAGAATATTTCCCTGCGCCCTCGACACCTGAAGAAATACACTTTGAATAAAAGGTTCATCATCATAATTAGGGGCATAGACATTCAAAAATGTCCAAGGTTCTGAATACATTTCACAGTGGATAATCACATATCGGCCCAATGGATCACAAACAGTCTCCTTGATCGTCAAGGGAATAGTTTTTTTAACCAAAATAGCTACCCCTCTAGCTTTAGAATTAAATGATGATGCAACCACCTGCCCTACCCAATCCCTCTTTAGTTTATTGTGTTCACTTGCTATAAGGTGAGTTTCTTGTAAAAAAGCGATATCAGTATTAAGCTTTTTTAAATATGTAAGCACTCTTTTTCTTTTTACGGGCCCATTTAAACCATTCACATTATAACTTATAAACTTTACCACATTAGTCATTTGTCCTATGAAAGATACATTTTGTAACTAACCAGACCAGCTCAAAAACTCCAGAAACCAAATATCTAGATAAATGTACGTCTCTTCTACAGACAGAAAAACAACACAACAGAAAAAACAAACATGTACCCCACCCCCCCGGTACCATCTTCCCCAAACCTATGGCACCAACCCAGACCCAAAAGGGGCCATGTGTCTCGCACTTGTCAACCATATACATGCCTGACTAACTACACACACTATCAGGTCTAGAGCCTTAAATAATATCTACAGTAATTCACTCAATCTTTAAAGAAAAAAAGAAATACCTTGAGTGCCTATGTGGGTAACTAAGAATACGGTCACAATAAACTTGACCGATTAAACGAAATATATATATATATAAATAAGCTATATCATAGATATAGATCTACTCAAGTTGCAATTTTAGAATATAATCGGAACGGAATTAACCCAAAAAAGCACTTTCTTACCAAAATAATGCTGATTAATGTTAATACAAAACAAAATTTAAATAAAAGTACAGGTACTAAAAATAAAAATAAAAACTATATAGGATAAGGTCACAATAATTCCAATCTGAAACTGTTATGCATATAAAATAAATAATAAAGTAAAATAAAGCCAATGTCAATTGTGACCATGGAAAACTACAGAATCCAATCTATTTTATGTCCTTTTGATGTCCAAACTTCCAATAAAACAGAAAAAATACCAGAAAAAAAAAAATTGAATAATAGTACCTTCATACCGGATTAGAGCATATTGTAAAGGTAGATGCGGAGATCAGCACACGTTTTACCCGGTCCCGTTAGCGCTGTCTTCTCCTGGGAGACCCTTGAGAAAAGCAGCCACTTCTTCCGGCGTTTTGAAGAATCTCTTTCTCCCATCTGGCATGTCGACCCTGAGCGTAGCGGGATGCAGGAGAGAATAACGGAGGTTTCTCTGTTTCAAGTCCCTTTTCACCTGGCTATACTCCTTTTTGCGTTTCAGAAGCTTGGCAGTCACATCTGGAAAGAACGACAGGGGCCTCCCATTGAAAGTAATGGGACCTTTCTCCATTGACAGCTTAGTGGCGAGGCGTAGAATCTTGTCTCGGTCTTGGAATTTGAGCAGGCGAATGAGCACCGTTCTCGGGTACTGTTTTGACTTTGGCTCCGGTCGTGGACCTCCGGTCCGGTGTATGCGTTCAAATATAAATGGTTCATCAAAATGTTCCCTACCTAAAATGGATGGAATACATTGGGCAAAGAAACGTATTGGATCAGAACCTTCGCTGCTCTCTGCTAAGCCTGTAACGCGAATGTTGTTACGTCGGCTGTAATTCTCCAGCTCATCAATCTTGTCAAGTAAAAAGTCACATTCATCACGCAGCTTCACCACGACCGTGTCCACCACCACAAGTTTGTCCTCGGCTGTGCTGGTGCGTTCCTCCGCCTCGTTGATGCGTGTGCTCACCCCATCGATTAAACCCTTCAGTCCATAAATGCTATTTATTTCTTCAGTTTTAGCATCCAGTTTGTCAGATAGGATCTTATTACCTCGTCTAATCTCCCGAAGTATGAGTGAATCTGCTCCAGTCTCAGCTGATCCACATGAAGTATCATCCAAAACAGTATCACCGTTAGCATGGTCGCTAACGCTAGCAGCTGGAGCAACAAACAGATGGGAAGTTCCCCCCGGTGAGAAAAGTGGGTCCATGTCGTCGTTATTCTGTCTTATTCTGGTTGAAATAGATCTCGTTTGCATAACAGTGCCTTTAGATAGAAAAATCAGCACTCAGTTTGTATTTATCATTCCAAAAGATGAGTTAAATCAGGAAAAGTTCAGGAGCTCCGGAACCTCACGTCTGTCTAGCTATGCTGCAGTGACTCCGACCTGCTCTACCTCTTGAGCCACAGTCGCCCTTAAGAGTTTTGTTATTTCTGTAGGAGTTTTGCGATTATTATTTTTTTGGCAGAAGGAGAAGGAAAAAAAAAACTAACAATAACAATAGAAGACCAAGTCCTTTCAGGACTGCTTGGTCCTTTAAATAAAAAATATATCATAGAAATAAATATACAATAAAGATAGTTCCACCGTGTTCAGTTTGGAACATACAGACACAGGTTTGTGTTTCCACCGCATTGTGTTGGACGGAACAATTGTCATTGTTTGATGCCTAGCTGAATGGTTAGAGAGCCTGTCTGGAGAGAAGGAGTCTCCTGAGGTTTGAATCTCAGTAAGAGATGCTGAGAGGTGGCTCACCATCAGGTGGGATGAGATGTTGATCCATCATTTCTTGATCTTTCTGCTGTTCCTTCGTCTGGAATGTGGTCTCGGTTCTTATTGTTGTTGTCGTCTGTTGTCGTTGGTTGCCATGGCTGCCAGTTCCCACCTGATGTCGTGTGGGAGTTCTGATTGGTCCAGAGTGTACTGAATAACTTCTAGCTTACATAACATCTTAAGACGAGGACTCAAGTCTAAGATGAACAGCTCATCAGAGATAAGGTAAACTCCTTTGTATCCTCCAAAGAGGAAGATATGATCTCCCACAATGCAACAGCACATACCTTTCATTGGACATGGTCCTTTCCCCTTGGGCTCAACCTTCTTCCAGGAGAAGGTCTCTGGACTGAATTTCCACACATCATTGAAGTACTGGTTACCGTTCCAGCCACCAAATATGTACAGCTCTCCATTGTAGATAAATGCTGAATGACACCAGCGTCCTTCTGGTAGAAGTTGTGCAGAAGGTGTGTCCAGCCAGACGTTGGTCTCTGTGTCAAACACTCTGATGGTGTTGTAGCTCCTCCGGTACCGCCTCCAGCCCCCGAATACAAACATCTTGGTACCAATGATGGTAGCAGAGTGACTGTGTGAATCAGGAGGTGGAGTTCCTCTGGTGTTAATTAAAGACCAGACCATTGTGCTGGTGTCCAACTTGTACATGTCATTATTGCTTCCAGTCAGCTGAGTGTCTCCTCCATGGATAAACATGACCTTCTCCAACACACAGGCTGAGTGGTTTCTCCTCCCCTCTTGAACAGTCCCAGAAACCCTGGGTTGGAACCATCTGTGGGCGTCAACATCAAATGCATAAAGCACATTGTAATACTGCCCTTCCCAGAACCCTCCCCAGATGTAGACTGTATCTTCAACCAACACAGCTGTGTGGCTGAAGCGCTTGGATGGAACCTCAAGGTCACCGTCTCCTCTTCCTGGTTCCACTGGAGGTAACTTCTTCCAGCATAAAGACACTGTGTTGAAGACATGGACATCCATCTGTCCCATGTTGTTGAAGGTCCCTCTATCACAGCGGCCTCCAAAGGAATACAGTTTGTTCCTCACTGCTACAGCAGCATGATAGACTCGCTTTGGTCCTCCTGCTTCGGAAACGGTCCAAGACAACATCACTCTGTCTGTCTGTCTGTCTGTCTGTCTGTCTGTCTGTCTGTCTGTCTGTCTGTCTGTCTGTCTGTCTGTCTGTCTCTCTCTCTCTCTTCTCTCTCGACGTCTACGGTAATTTTCAACACGGTGCATCCTCTTATATCTTCTGGTGTGAAATCACACACGACACAAACTGTTGCCATGTACGCCTTAACGACGCCAATTAGTGCAGACAGTCCACTGAGCAACTCAAAGTGAGGCTGAATGACAAGCATTTTGCATTCTGGCTCTTTGAGGGGAGCTAGCGCCCCCTATGGCCAGCTTGGTGTGTTTGTGTGTTCTCAGGGACGGCCTTAGGAATCTGGAGGCCCGTTTCAAGACCAAATATGAGGCCCCCATATACCTATGAGATCATTATTAATATTTTGTTGAGACCCCCCTGAGGGTGGAGGCCCGTTTCAATTGAAACTGGTGAAACATACTTAAGGCCTCCTATGAATACGAGAGTCATGAATCATGGCTACCTCCACGCCAGCTACCACCTGTCGTCTTGGATCTGCTGTTTAAAGGTACGGGGGGATTCGGAGTCCATATATGGTCGGGCCTGATGCGCTTGATCTGAGCACCTAAAAAGCAGATCCAATTCATCGCCAAAGCATAATAAATATATTGCTGATTTTATATTCAGTAAATATATATTCCATCCATTCTTGAGTTATCCTGACTGAATTACTGTGTGTGTGTGTGTGTGTGTGTGTGTGTGTGTGTGTGTGTGTGTGTGTGTGTGTGTGTGTGTGTGTGTGTGTGTGTGTGCGTGCGTGCGTGCGTGCGTGCCTGCCTGCCTGCGTGCGTGCGTGCCAGGCTGGTATCATCCCAAAATGATACCAGCCGCTTCATTTTAAGCTATACTGCATGTCCAAAATGCTGACTATTATGAAAAATCCATTATTTAGTGGTTGTGCTGTCTCTGTTTGTTTATGTAAATGGTTCTTCCAGTGTGTGGCTAAACACCTGCAGTGTTGCTCTCTCTCTCTCTCTCTCTCTCTCTCTCTCTCTCACGGCCAATGTGTCACCCTCGTATAGGGAACCAACACTGGCCAATTGCATCCTTTTGCTATAAAATTGAGAAATATCTTTCTGTCTGCATCCATCTTTCTCCTTGATGTGGTTGGGCAATCAATCTGATATTGCAAATTGGCGTTGGCGTAGGCACTTAGTGGCATGGCAGATTCTTGTCCACTTTTCCAGTGGTCTATCAATCTGAAATTGCACATTGGCATTGAGCATTGGCATGGGCAGGGAGTGACAAAGCAGATTTGTTTTTTTTTGCTGTTTATTAGCATTTGGGAAAGTCTGAGGGGATCTGAACTTTATTCAAGTTCTGAGCAGACTACGGAGAGCAGGTCAGAATTCAAAAACGTTCTAAAATAGCGAATAGCAAACCCCTATATAGTCTCCCCAGCTGTGGGCAGGAACTTTACCCAAGTCCCACACGGACACCAGTGATGACTTCATTTACAAAAATGCTTGTGTCAAGTGTCAGTGTGTAATGATATACCGGTAAGCAGATTTGAAGGTTTCATTCAATACTGGAATTGGTAACAGATTTTAAATGGTAACCAAACAAAGATAATTTTCTGATTAGCCAGATCAGAAGTAATCATATTACTTATTAGGTCAAGGATTACAATTACATGCAAGTAATAAATTAGTCACCCGTAACTGAACTAACCTTTTTACTGTAACTTTTAACGCCATATATAAAAGTAAGTGTAACATAGACAGTACTTTGAAAATAGCAGGTATTTTATTGTTAATAATAAGTAGACATTTATATTTCCATAGAAATAGTATATACCTTGGGTGTGAACAATTAGCAGAGTCATGCTAGCCCTCATGAGTTTCGTCATAACGAACATCAAAATGTTTCAACACACACGTGATGGTCATATACTGTAGTACATAAAACAGACTCATTTTCCTCGTAAATCCATGCGTACTTGGTTATTTGCTTCATTGTAAAGTATACAAACATATTGTAAGTTAAACGGCCCTATTAGGAGTATGCACAGGACCTCAACATGATTAATCAGGGCTCATAAAATCCATTCAGCATAATAATATTTGAATATCAATCGGTCTACAACAGGCATAAAACAAACCAAACAAACAAAAAAACACTGGGAATAGGCTATGTCCTTAATCTGATCAAAGAGCCTTATATCTGGAGGGTCATTGGATGATTCGGTACGCATTAATTAAAGTTTGAGAGGGTTATAAGGCTGGGGCTACTGGGAGGCTCATCATGGTAAGGTGTAGCATCCTTGAGAACACAACACGAAGGTATAATTATGCTTAACCCAAACCAGCTGTACGATGGTGTCGCGTGCCCAAAGCAGCTCATCTACAAGCTCACAATGAGTTAAAAGAGGGAGTGCCACAATTTATTTATTTTTCAGTTTTTCATGTGTCTATGATGTGACAGTACTTCATTAGACACCCTGGAGTCGTTTTTATGTGCAATGGTGTATTAACTTTGTATTTGGGGTTTCTTCCTGGAGGCTGAACCCTTGACAGTCAAACGGGCCAATGAAATAAACAGTAATATAGCGACGTCACACTATCAGCCCCTCCCCTAACCCCTCCCCCTTTATCATACAACTACAGCTGTGAGTGCGGCTTCAGTTCAGGTGGATCACCACCCATCACCACCCACCAGACAAACCAGGCATACTTAATGAACACTTTTTTGAAAGAATTATACCTCCTTATATAACAATAAGACCTGATGATCAGGGTTTAGGGTGGGGAAAAAAATCACGGCACTCCCATCTTTAAGCTTTTAGAATGGCTATTTGCAGTGCACGGCGCACCATATACAAATAAGTATAAATCAGGCCATATGTAATCAGTGGGACTGAACCAATAGGTGTCATATCACCCCCCCCCCCCCCCCCCCCCCCCCTCAGCTCAGCATATAAGGTAGCCGGCCAGGCATAGGGGATAGGCGGTGTTTTACCCAGCTTGTTTCCTGTTCCAGTCAGGCTGTTGAGTGCCGTTTGTTTGTGCTGTTGCAATATGAAGCAAGCCTACATTGGTTTTTCTGAACTGTACACACACACACTGACAGGGCTGTCGCTAACTCAGAGCTCCACAGTTTCTGACGAAGAAAAAGAAACATAAATAAACCGGAGGTTGTTGACATATCCACCTAGGGACAGGTAACCCTGTATTAGTAAAACCAAGAGCTTACCTCGATGCTACGAGCACAAACAAACGCCACTCAACAGCCTGACTGGAACAGGAAACAAGCTGGGTAAAACACCGCCTATCCCCTATGCCTGGCCGGCTACCTTATATGCTGAGCTGAGGGGGGGGGGGGGGGGGGGGGGGATGCTATGACACCTATTGGTTCAGTCCCACTGATTACACATACACATTATGACACCACCTCCATGAGTCTCCAGAACCTCTTTACGTCCCTCGAAATATGGCCTCTTTGGAGCAAGAGTATATACAACATTATGCATAATAGCCATTGACTTGGATTGTTTTGGCACTACGATATATTTATTATCCAATGGAAGCAATGTTACATTGAGTTTGTGTGTTTCCTCGACATTTACCGGTATGCATTAATTAATTAAATTCCTTGGGATGCTCTCTCTCTCTGTCTCTCTCTCTCCGTGCGGGCTGCGGACGGTGGGCTGCCCACTCAGTAGGCCTATTCACACATGCCTCATTAGGCGTTCACCTTGAGCAGCTGCTGACTGGCCCCGTGCAGGTCGGAGAGAGAGACAGAGACGGGGCTGTCTGGACCCAATCTGCCTTCTGCTGCCTCCCCATGTTGTCAGCTCCTGTTTGGATCAGAGCCATTTTAACACAACGGATTCAGGGTATCGGTGTTTGTGTGTGTGTGTGTGTGTGTGTGTGTGTGTGGTGTGTGTGTGTGTGTCTGTGTGCTTGCGTGTGTGCGTGCAGAGTGCATGTGTGTTTGTGTGCACATGTGTGTGACAGAGAGAAAGAGGGATCAAAGAAGTGGGAGAAAATGTATTCAGGTGCGTGCGTGCGCGCGTGTGTATCTGCATCTTTGCGTGCAAGCCCAATATGCACAGGCATTCGTATCGTATGTGTGTTGTGCATGCAGTGCGTGTCTCGTTTGTCAGTGCATGTGCGTGTCGGTGTGCACGTGTGTGTGTGTGTGTGTGTGTGTGTGTGTGTGTGGGCGTGTACGCACTACGCATGTCTTTGCCGGGAATGACGACAGCGTAGCCATTTGGGCCACATCCAGCTCTCTTCCTGCACGTGAGCAAAGGAGACGAGAGATGTGACAGCGAGTCAGGATTCATGGGAGGGATTTAGAAATACAACAGGGTTTTGCTGACTGAGGAATGTGCTCTCTCTAAGCCGCTTTCATAATACACCTGTTCCCTCTGCCCACATCAAGAAGCAAGTACAGGCAAGATGTGTGTGTGTGTGTGTGTGTGTGTGTGTGTGTGTGTGTGTGTGTGTGTGTGTGTGTGTGTGTGTGTGTGTGCGCGCGCACGTGTGTTTTCCGCACGACTAAGAGTTAGTCGAGGAGCTGGACTCAGGGATATTTTCACAACAAAGTCTGTATTTTCTTTTCCCCCGAGAAGCCAGTTTCGCTCTTCTCCCCCGACAGCCAGGTCTCATTTTCTTAACAACACCTCCGACAGACCCATGATCGGCACCACCTGTGTCTTCATCCATCGATCACACTATTATACTGGCTTCCTCATCCTCGGTATATATAAAACCCCACCTCCTGTGGAGCATATCGCTATACGTATCATCTCTCTAGTGTCCCGTCCCACCGCTTTGCCGTTGTCCACTCACGCTCTCCTCTCCCGTCCCGAGCAGCTCGTTCATGCGTTCCTCGTTCCCGCGCATTAAAAGTGGAGAAATGCAGCCTGCCCAGCCAGACAGACTGGATGAGGGGGGGGGGGGGGGGGGGGGGGGTGATAAATGAGTTGGTGAGTGACGGATAGGCAGGGGGGGGGGGGGCTGCAGCCCTGGATGAAAGAGTGCGAGGGGAAAGTCGATGTGCAAAAGGCTGAGGAGAAGGCAAAGGGAACTGACAGTGGATATTGGGTGACAGAGAGAGAAAAGGGTATAGGAGTCTGACGGAAGGGAGAGGCTTGCCGATAAGGATGGGGGACAAAGAGATGGGAAAACAGGGTACATATTTATTACATGACTGTGAGGGAGCCCGGCGGATATTCGTGTCCGACGGAGGGAGGAGTAAAAGAGGGTTGATCCAAGAGTTAGAAGACGAGACGTATAGACGCCAGGTCTGCTGCATCCATGAGAAGGACAGATGATGCATGGAGGAGATTATAGGAACACTGGATCTTATTGAACTATATGGAATAGCGGCGTTGTGATTGGCAAGGAAGTCCGAGCGGGAAACTGCAAGGTGCAACACTGCATCAGGAAACCATTCCCCGTCCCCAACTCTGCTATATAGCTTCCTCTGGACTGGCATAATAATTGAATTGAATACTTTAATAAAATACCTCGATTTCATATCCGCCCTCCCCTCTTTTTTAACCTTGTTTGAGTGCTCGGATTGACTCTTTCTTTGGCATTACAGTCCATTTGATCTTTGAAGCACCATCCGTACTTTTTAAACTTTCTGCACCTCCACTGAGCACCTATAGTTGATTTATAGTTGATTCTGTTGTTTCCAACAAACGCCACATCACTGACTGCGACTGAGAGCTCACATTTTCCCAGAGGATTCAGCCTCTCAGCTAAAGTTCCACAGTCTGCCTTCCCTCAACATCAATCAGCCAGATGGAAATCACACGTGCACGCACGCACGCACGCACGCACACACGCACGCCATGCCACAGTGTCTACTGGGAACAAACGCATATCTCCATCTAAAATTGCATGCACATCTGACTGCCGATTCCAGACCACGGATACTGAATATGAATATGGGGAATATGAACAACAAGCCAAGACCCTTTAATGCTATATGAAGTTAGAGAGAGATGCCCTCTAGCTGGAAAAAAAAACCTTTGGGGTTGGGACAAAACAAACTCTGTAAAAGCTGAGTGCTGTGGGGGTGAGTCAGCCCTGTGATGAAGGATTGTGAGCCCCCAAAACGTGGCCTTCGTCAGGATCATGCTTGGATTTAGACAGTGTTTATTGGCTCACAGAAGGACAATACAGGGCGCAGTAAAAATCTTGTCAGTTTTTATCAACGAGGATGGATCGACTCGCACAAAAGAGACAGGGACATTAATGTGCCATCCAAGCCCAGAGAGAGGAGGCGAAAACATGACAATCATTTAGCTGGTGGCAGACAGAACAAGAAAGAGAGGAGAGTGAGTGAGACAGAAGGCGGGAACCAGACAGTGTTATACTCTTTTTCTGGGCCAAACAGTTCCCTTGGTGCTCGAGTTTAAATTGGGTTTCTGAAGACAAGCTATCACCGTCACCAACTACAGCTATGTGCTTATTAGAGACAGAGACTGGGAAAGTGAGGTGGAGAGATGGAAAGTGAGACGGAAGAAACCATGGAGTCTAGATAAAGAGAGACAGAGAGAACCACAAGGGGCAAATAAGGAGAGCAGGGGAGAGAGAGAGAAATTAGTTCCGAGCCAGAGGATATAATGAGAGAAGGGAGAGAGATAGACAATTAGACATTATACCCAGTCTCAGTGGGAGCTGTTCCTTTTTAAGACTCAAGGTTCTTTATTAACCCATTATAGGAGAGTCAAATTGTAGACTTTGGGTTCTCTCATGTGTTCCGCTGTGTGCTGTTGAGAGAGCAGGACCAGGAACCTGCTGGAGCTTAAACTGCTTCAGCTAACCTCACTGGCCAGCAGTGGCCACTGACATAAACTCTTCACAATGTAGGGGAAGACATTGCTCTATATGACATCCGTTTCCATAGAACCGTCCCAAGGTTTTGGCAAAGATCACATTTGAATTTAGTTTGTTTTTGCTGAGAAGGAAAGTCTCCCCCTCTTTGAGCAGCGCAGCGCCTTCCATTTTATATGTCTTTCATGACGCAGCTTGAACATGGGATTCCCCTTGTGTCAGGGTAAAACATTCTGAAAGGGGCTTCAAAAGGCCTGCACCACCGTTCTTTTTTCTCAGTTACATTTTGGTCTCAATAAGAACAGAATCTACGTTTGTCCTCCGCGGTATTTGCTTCGCCTTTGAGGCTGTGATTTCGCAAGTCCGGAAATGATTGTAGATCATAGCCGTTTTGAAACAGTTCTTCGTTGTTTTGGAGAGCAGAGGATCTGCGATGGTTGTTCCGCTCATCGGTCCGTCGATGTCCTTCCTAAGAATGGCTTTCTGTTGTTCTCAGGATCTAAAACATGTGAGTTGCACAGGACAACGTTATTACGGTTAAGAGCTGAAGCTATATGACAACCACAAAGCTCTCAATACCTATTCAGTATTTAAGTCCGACGTCATTTTGTAGTGCTACGTTACGTCCGGGTCCAAGTGGCACCAGCTCCCGTCCGCATCCCATTGTAAATAGAATATCTAAATGCGTGAATCTTTTTAAATTGACGTTATTTTTCAGAAAGGAAGCCATAGAGGGTTAAAATGGGTCTTAATGCTTCCAACTCGAGTAGTTGTCCATGACAAGTGTCCATGACAACAAAAATATATGATGTGGAGACAAAGACTATTATTATCATTATTATTGAAGGTGGCAACAGTCCATTTGCTCGGTAAATTATTTCGGGGGATATTTAGAATGTGTGCAGGCTTGAGTATGTTGAATCTAGTTTGCATTAATGAGGATTTAGTTGACACAATAAAATAAAATGGTGATAGTATTCCATGTGGGGCAGACGGCCTGTCACAGCCAGATTTTGGAGAGCAGCGCAGCTTTGTTGTTGCGAGGAAAGCGGTAAAATGAGCTTTCATGGTTGTTTTCGTCTCAGATTTAGTCCGACGGAGCGTCACAGTATAACTCCATGGGGACACAAAAGCGACACAAAAGTAGGACCCGGAAGTATCTCAGGAGCGGGCGCTCACGTCACAGCTAAAATACTGAATTACCTACCTGTTATATTTCAAAAAGTCCCACAGAAATGTGTTCACTTCAATTCACCTTCAGCTAAGCCCTGCCCTCTCCCACTTAGACACTCCCACTCCAGCCGGGCTCATTCATTCCAATATAAATATCATGAAATACTGGTTCAGTTTTGGAACCAGACCTTCAAAGTCTCAACATCTCTTCCAAATCCGGCAACAAGGCCTGCGCCATATGCACTGGAAAAATATGTGCGTGACATTTTTTTTTTTAACAATGTTTTATCATATAGGAAAACTATTGGTGGAGAGGTTTGTCTAACCCATGTTATGCTTAGCTGTGGTTGGACCATAGCCCTTTGGGAGGGGCTTAGCTATAGGTCAATAATTGGCAGCTGCAGCTTGCATGAAACATTTTTTATGGCATCATGGCCAATTTAAAACCATAAACCATCTGTCAAAGGTAGTTTTGAAAAGTAGGTAGCCATGCGAGCAGTGGTGGGAAAAGTACACAATTGTTTTACTTAAGTAAAAGTATCAATACTGCAATTTAGAACTACTTCATTACAAGTAAAAGTACGGATTTTTTTGTTTATCTACCTCCTCCTTCCATATAATAATAATTACCTAATGATCATGTTTTAGGGTGGAAAAGAACCACGGCACTCCATGTTTAACTAAAGAGCTATATCTAAATATAGTCATTATGAAGCTAGTACATTCTCACCTGCCCTGAGGTCTTAAGTGAAGGTTACTGCAAAAGGCTATGCAGGGCTGGTCTTAGACATTGCTGCGCAGTAGCCCCCCCTGGGGGTGCTCTGGAGTACTGCACTCCGAGGAGGTCTTGGCTTTGTCCTTGTTGGTGTTGGGCTCGTTGTCTTTGATGATGTCATACTGACGGCAGAACAGAACGATCACACCTGAGAGACAGAGACAGTCAGACAGACAGAGGGAGAGAGAGACAGAGAGACAGAGAGACAGAGAGATGTAGGAAAAGAGGGCGCGTGCTCGGAGTGTCTCATCTCGTCTTGACTCGTCTCAACTCGTCTGAGATCTCATCTCAAGAGGGAGACGACATGACATTGACTTTAAGGAGAGCTTTAGCGAGAGAGATGGAGACAATAAGCAGGAAAAGACAGTGGGATTAATAGACAGATACAGCATGACTGTGTGTGTGTGTTCCACAAAAAGGACCCCCCAGGAGGGCCATCATACTCGAGTCGACGTGGGCGTGCGTGCGTGTTTGAGGAAGAGAAGCGGGCCAACCAGTGGTTTGAGGCGGTCCTGTGTGTTCTGCTTATGTCAGCCTCCACAGCTGCACATCTCATCATTGCGACACTGAAAGGCATGATGGGAAATATGATCGCAGAGATGGCCGTGGCGGTGCCCCGCGGGTCCAATTAAAGTTTACAATCTCTCCACCTCCATTCTGCTCTTTTGTTTTTCCCTTATCGGCTGTGTTTAAAATGTTTTCCCTCCCGTTTTCTCCTCTCCGTCTCCCACTCTCTCTCTCTCCTTCTCTCCGTCACCTCTCGAACAGCGTTGTTTTGCTCATCGCCACCAAGATTTTCCTTTCATTCTCCTTCTGTCTCTCTCGTTCTTCTTTCTCTCTATTTTTCTCTCTCGCTCTTTCTCTCCCTTCCAATTCGCTCTCTGTCTCTCTCCCTCTCTCCCTCTCTCCCTCTCCCTCTCTCTCTCTCTCTCTCTCTCTCTCCCCCACCCCTCTATTTCTCTCTCTGTGTCTCTCTTGAGCTCTCCCCAAGGGGGGTGGGTTCTCTGGTAATTGGCGAGGTAAAAACCGGGGCTCTGCACTCCCCCCAGTGAATCGCATCGATGTTATACTGGGCCGTATTCGTGTCTCATTACAATGGGCGAATTGGGTTAGACACGGAATTTATAACTCCCTCTGTGTGTGTGAAAAGCACCGCTGAGGGTTGCACAAAAGAGGCGGCATATTTCCTCTCACGCATGCCCCAACTAATGGAGCCGAGCTTCATGCAGTCAGTTCCAGGCGCACAAAGTGGTAAATTCGTTTCTATATCAGTGGTGCGCAATATTTCATGTCAAGGACCCCAAAAATGATATGTAACTGGCCACTGGAAGATATGTTGTTCCAGGAACCCCTCAGAAGCAAAGACTTTAGTTAAAAATGTTCGCTCTGAAAGAATATATATTCAAAGTTTTGCGCTACATTTTCACGATTTTTCAAAAATAGCAGACCTACAAGATCATGGGCTATGAGCCTGTAGGTCTGCTATTTTTCAACAGCTAAAGCATAACATAAAGCTTAAAGCACCAAAAGGGCTAACCGCCCAAAATGGGTTAAGACTGTGTGTCAGATTGTTGTAAATATGGATATATCATCACGCTACATATACTACATACGCTAAAGATTTTACTGTGTAGTATATTTGTGCAGAGGCTGTGCTAAGTTTTATGGTTTTTGTTTGCGTTATAGTTGCATTCCCTGTATGTGCTGAGGCGTGTGGAATAGTGTGGAATACATTAAAATTAATATGCTGTAATCCTACGCTGGTTTTGTGCCATGCAGACATGGTTGCTATGGAAACCCGGAAGAGAGTTTATCTGGGTGTAAAAGAGCCACAACACAGAGCTGATGAAAACAGCGACTTTTAACAGTTCACAGAATGTAAAGGTCAGTCTATGCTTGCCGTGATAAGTGTCGAATGACGCATGTGTGGAAGGTAGTCTCGTGCATCACCACAATATAAAGTCTTCCCAACCAATCAGAGCACAGTACGCAACATTTTACGAAGGCGACAGTGACCTTTCATTGTTCAGGTCCTCTGCAAAGAGAAAGGTCAAAGGCAGAGGGGGCACATTTTTTGTCGTTCTGACGTCGCTTCTTTGTCACACTGCATGATTCGACAGCAACTGTGACGCTGGCCATGTTTTTAGCGAAGTCCCTCCTCCCCACACTGTTGGGAAATGTTTTTCTTCCTAATGTCAATTCCTATTGAATTGTATGTTGGAATTAACATGATTGTGTAATAATAAGTTAGACATTAAGTCAGGTCCAGAATTAAGTTAGACATTAAGTCAGGTCCAGCACATACTTATCACTGGGGCAGCAGTGGCTCAGGGGTAGAGTGGCCGGGCTCCCCCAGAGTTAGTGTCGAAGTGTCCCTGAGCAAGACTCCGAACCCCTAATTTCTCCCGATGTGCAGGTTGGTGCCTTGCCATCATTGCACGGTTTCCTCCAGCATCGGTGTGTGAACGTGTGAATGTAATGCACCATCTCTGTGAAGCGCCTTGGATAAAATATCAATGCACCATTGACTTTACCATTTACTGATGCTTTGGGACAGCAGCCTACCTGCCCACATGACCAGAACCACCACGATAATGATGCATTCTCCGGCCCTCAGCTGCGCTCCCTGCCCCATCTCCTCCATCGATAGCTCATCTTGAATGAGAAAATACCACACACACACACAGACACACAGAGACACACACACACACACACACACACACACACACACACACACACACACACAATATTTATACTGTGAGAAATCGGATCAATCGGTCCGAGAGTGGAACCAACCATGGTCATTGTCTCCACCAGGCCGAAGGCATGGGGAGAGAGTATGTTTTGCACTCCGTCCGTGTGTGTATGTGTCCGTCCGTGTGTCCATCCGTCTGTGTACAGCTAATCTCTGGCACCGTTGGCCCGGTCGATGCCAAACTGTGCACACACACTCCCTGGATGCCAACAACGAACCTCTCCCGGCCTGCCACCATGAGGCCCATTTTGCCAAAACACATTACTGTAGATTACTTGTATACATTATATCCATATACATCATGCAAATCGGTATACACTATCTCCATAGTCATGTGATCAACACGATCTGTCCGCTTTCCCAAATTCCATCCACCCTGGGCAAGACCTACGCTGAAAAGACTATAAGCGGAAGTTGCAGGATTTTAGTGGAAGTATTGCCCCGTTGATGCTTTACAAATCAGTTTACACTCTCCGTGAATGTGTTGTGATTGGTCGGGAAAATATCGTATCCGGGGGAAATACATTTGATGGATGTTCCGGAGGATACATCCGCCGATAGCTTCTCTGCCTTACGTTGTGACCAGGCTTTTCTTTTCGCAGATACAGTAAGTAAGCCTGGGACCGAAGCTAAATTCCATCCCGATTGGCTATAAGATTGCCTTCCAAAATGTGCATGATTGGTCCATTTTGAACAAAAGGCCTCAAATCATGAACACAGCATGCCATTTCTGTGAAATTATATCCCACTAGGCCGAGGAAGCATTGCCACTTAAAATGTTCAAATCAGCCTCATGGTGCGCTATAACCGACCAATTTCTGTTTTCAACTATAACTGCACCTGCTCTGTGTACAACTTTGTATGCACATTGCACACTACTAAACATTTTGAATACACTGTGATTTTTATTGCCCTGATATACAGGGGCGGCCTTAGGAATCTGGAGGCCCATTTCAAGACCAAATATGAGGCCCCCATATACCTATGACATCATTATTTTGTTGATACAGCCGTATATTGATACGAATAGTTTGACTGTTCAATATCACACGCAGCTTTTACTCTCGACAATTAGCAACAACACCTTTCCTCATCCTGTCGTCCCTTCACAATTAAAGTGTCTCCTCTTTACCTCCCAATGCTGCACATTTTACCATGTTATTTACATAAAATAGGTGTAACTTTACTAACTTTAACATTGTGGGAGAGAGCAAGGCAGTGAGTGAGCGAGAGATAGAGAGAGGGCCAAGAGTGGCGGCGGTTGACTGAGGGGACTTCAGTGCACTGTACACTCTTGCTTCGTGTTCCAGGTTGGCTTGGTGTGGAATGTGCTAATTTGTCCCCTATATTCAAAGTCTGATTTCCATTGATTGTTGGCTGTGTTTAGCATGTATATGGCTGTGGAGTTTTGGTACAAAATCAAAACAACTTGTCTAATATTTTGGCATGTTTAAACCTCCAGGAAAATCCGTGTTGAGGTTCTTAATCCACTGTTTTCCATTAAAACGTCTTTGTCCTATACTGTCCAGTTGGGATTGTGTTGAAGTCCAGATACTTTTAGAGCTTGAATGCCATGTGCCATGTAATGTTGAACAATCCTTTTAGTTGTCTTTTTTGCATTGTTAATATTGTATTTGTGTTGTCTCAGCCTTGCAGCTATTGTTTTACTTGTTTCTCCGACATATTGTAAGATTAAATAAACACAGTTGCTGGTGCTGGCTGTTATCTGTTGTTTAATCTCCAACATGCGTTTTGTAGTTCTATTTTTAACTATTTGTTTGGGTTTGAAGTATTCTAGTCTCTGGCGTGCTGGTGTGTTGATTCCTTTTAGCTTGCTGTGTACCAGATAGTCTTTAAGATTTATTTTTTTCTGTAGGCCGAGTTTCGCGATTATAATTTTTTTGGCAAAAGGAGAAGGAAAAACACATAACAATAACAATAAAGGACCAAGTCCTTTCAGGACTGCTTGGTCCTTTAAATAAAAAAAGATCATAGAAATAAATATACAATAAAGAGAGTTCCACCGTGTTCAGTTTGGAACATACAGACACAGGTTTGTGTTTCCACCGCATTGTGTTGGACGGAACAATTGTCATTGTTTGATGCCTAGCTGAATGGTTAGAGAGCCTGTCTGGAGAGAAGGAGTCTCCTGAGGTTTGAATCTCAGTAAGCGATGCTGAGAGGTGGCTCACCATCAGGTGGGATGAGATGTTGATCCATCATTTCTTGATCTTTCTGCTGTTCCATCGTCTGGAATGTGGTCTTGGTTGTTATTGTTGTTGTCGTCTGTTGTCGTTGGTTTCCATGGCTGCCAGTTCCCACCTGATGTCGTGTGGGAGTTCTGATTGGTCCAGAGCGTACTGAATAACTTCTAGCTTACATAACGTCTTAAGACTAGGACTCAAGTCTAAGATGAACATCTCATCAGACATAGTGAGAGCTCCTTTTGTTCCTCCAAAGAGGATGATACGATCTCCCACAATGCAACAGCACATACCACGCAAGCACATACCACGCATTGGACATGGTCCTTTCCACGGGAGCTCAACCTTCTTCCAGGAGAAGGTCTCTGGACTGAATTTCCACACATCATTGAAGTTCTGGTTACCGTTGCAGCCACCAAATATGTACAGCTCTCCATTGTAGGTAAATGCTGAATGACCCCTGCGTCCTTCTGGTAGAAGTTGAATAGAAGGTGTGTCCAACCAGACGTTGGTCTCTGTGTCAAACACTCTGATGGTGTTGTAGACCCCCTGGTCTACACGGCCCCCAAATACAAACATCTTTTTTCCGACGATGGTGGCAGAGTGAAAGTGTGAAGCAGGAGGTGGAGTTCCTCTGGTGTTAATTAAAGACCAGACCATTGTGCTGGTGTCCAACTTGTACATGTCATTAGTGTATCCAGTCAGCTTAGTGTCTCCTCCATGGATAAACATGACCTTCTCCAACACACAGGCTGAGTGGCCACACCTCGCCTCTGGAACAGTTCCAGAATCCCTGGAGTCTGTCTGTCTGTCTGTCTGTCTGTCTGTCTGTCTGTCTGTCTGTCTGTCTGTCTGTCTGTCTGTCTGTCTGTCTGTCTGGCTCTCTTCTCTCTCTCGACGTCTACAGTCATTTTCAACACGGTGCATCATCTTATATCTTCTGGTGTGAAATCACACGAGACACAAACTGTTGCCATGCACACCTTAACGACGCCAATTAGTGCAACCTTTGAACTCTATTGCTATATTTATTACTTCATTGCGGCTACCTTGGGGTCTATGGATCTATGGGTCTATGGATCTATGGGTCTTCCACACGTATAGCATAGTATAGTATATTTAAGCAATAAGCCACGAGAGGTCTCAGGTTACCGGGTATTTTACACTGCCTGGGAGCGTAGGCAGACCCGAGGCGCAGCCGAGGGTCTTCTGTGTGTGTGTGTGTGTGTGTGTGTGTGTGTGTGTGTGTGTGTGTGTGTGTGTGTGTGTGTGTGTGTGTGTGTGTGTGTGTGTGTGTGTGTTCGCTCATGTGCGTTCGCGCGCACGTGTGTGTGTTCGCGCATGCGCGGAATGTGCTCAAGCTGACTGGCTGAGCACGGAATGTGATGTATGGTGATAACAGTGCCGCTCACGTCACGCGGGTGTGTTATTTTTCTCCATATCGCTGTGTGAGAGACAGTCCACTGAGCAACTCAAAGTGAGGCTGAATGACAAGCATTTTGCATTCTGGCTCTTTGAGGGGAGCTAGCGCCCCCTATGGCCAGCTTGGTGTGTTTGTGTGTTCTCAGGGGCAGCCTTAGGAATCTGGAGGCCTGTTTCAAGACCAAATATGAGGCCCCCATATACCCATGACATCATTATTTTGTTGAGGCCCCCCTGAGGGTGGAGGCCCGTTTCAATTGAAACTGGTGAAACATACTTAAGGCCTCCTATGCTGATATATACAACCACCAGACCAGACAAACATCACAAACGCTGTTATCCTGGTGGAGACCTGTGCCCCGAGGGGCACTGTTTCTATAGTTAGATCTTTAGTGGTGGAGGCGGTGGCAGAGAGTGACAGAGAGAGGCTGGGAGAAGTGGGGAAAAGTGCTGCTATTTGATTCAAATTAAAAGCTCTGTATCAAGGTACTCCTCCGCGCATACAGCATGTCATTATTCCTAACAGCGAGTGAACATTTTCATGGTTTTATTCAATGTGTTCTTTGTTCCCTTTTAATTGTACATAATTTCTCAGTTTTGATCGTTTTCTCATGGCAATACAGCTCCTTTGACTTGACTTCAATTGAATTGACAGAGGGGTAGAGAGAGAGAGAGAGAGAGAGAGAGAGAGAAATACAGAGGGAGGGCGAGACAGAGAAACCCTGCGAGTGAGAGGGAACTCATTTTATTCCCGCGGTGACGGAGCTCAAGCAAGTGCAGCACGACGATGCCAACCGGGAGGAGGCTCAAGGTGCAGGACACTCTGTACTCATTAATCTCTCTCTCTCTGGCACCGTGTCTGCCACAGCCAGGCACTGTGCCACCCTTCTCTCCCCCCCTGGATTCCACTTACATCAGGGCTTCCCTGCATGGGCTTTGAAGAAGACCTGCCTAGTGTTATCACCAGTGTTAATGGCTTCGGCAATAAGGCTATAGGCTTTTTCACAGCAACACTCATGGCAGGGCAGTCCAAGAGTTACACACAGCACTATAGTCTGTCGGACGGAATGTGTACAAACTGTACGTGTTAATGCCGTATGTAAATATAGGATTCACTCACTGGATCATGGTCCCAAATTGTCTTTTAATCGATGGACCTACAGACACTTTGGGTGCATATGATGATCGAGGCTGCGGTTTGACCTGAGATCAGATTCTAAAAATGTCTTCTACATCCTGACAGTTTTCTGAAAAAGCTGTGTTTCTATGTCAGTCGTTCTTCGATTTTTCAAAATAGCAGACCTACAAGCTCGTAGCGCGCCACTCAGTGGCGCGCTACGAGCTTGTAGATCTGCTATTTTTCAATAGCTAAAGCATTACATAATGCTAACACCAAAAGGGGTTCCCGCCCAAAATGGGTTAAAGCTGTTCTTCTGTCCAGCACCGAGGATTTTATCGTTTGAATGTGCATGCTTTGTGAAAATGTTGCTTAACATTGTAGGTCCTATTCTGCGGCAGAAATAGCAGATCTACAATTTCACGCATGGGATACAACAAATCTATGAAAGAAAACAATTCACCCACTGCTTTACGCCTGTCAGACTGTGATGTGACAAATACAAATAATTCTGATTCTGATTCGGTGGTGGTTCTGTGTCATGACATTGCACATGTACAGCTGTGATTGAGATTGACACAGTAAATGCCTCGATAGGCTGTTAAATCGGCATCTATATAGCGTCTGCCACGCTAGACCAAGTTGTCTATTGTCAAATGCAACAATGCAATTGCCACAGCTGTTCGTACCGCATTTCTCACCCAGAGGGGAGTAACTGGTGTGTGTGTGTGTACAGATGCGTTTTGTGGACTGTAGCTCGGCATTCAAGACCATACTACTGTTAGGCGGGTAAAAATATGGTTTGACCCTAAAAAAATTGCAACAAAAGGTTTTTTGTAGTATTAGGTGTCCTTAATAACATACTAAAAGTTTACCAAAGTTTGACCACCCGAAAGGTGTTATTTTCAAGATGGCCGCCGCCAGTTCTTAAAATACCATTACTCCTCCATTATTCATCCTAGAAAAATAATTTTGGTGTCTAACCCTATGTTTTGGTTATCTAGGAATCCAATTAGCATATAAAAATTATATAAAGTACAATGATATATTAAAGCAATTGTTTATAAGGTTATAACAGTGTAATAGGACATTTCCCTTTTCTATAATGCTGTACTGCTGTATAGGTGAATTCATCACCTATACACAATTCACATTCTGTTGAAGCTTTCAGGAGATTTATTTTGATACCATAACAATAAGGAATATATTCATTATTACTGGGTGGTACTGTCATGTGACGTTTGTAAAAGCATGGCTGCCAAGTGATAGACTGCATGGGAATATTACACAAATCATGGAATAAATTTACAGAGAAATGTCTGCCCTTTTGTTTGTAAAGGTGTCTGGCAATAATAATAATAAAAATAAGTCCCCTATAAGGGTAGTGTTTCCCAAACTGTGGGCCGGGACAAACATTGTGAAAATAGGCAATCTATAAAAGCTCACAACGCTGAGTGTCTTTGCAGCAAACACACTCAGTCAGTAGAACCAAATGGCCACTTGTCTGGTCTATGGGGAAGATGGACTCCTCAGTGGGGATACAGTGGAGAGAAATGGCCCCTCATGGGCCTAGAGCAGGGGTGTCGAACTCAACTTGGGGCGAGGGCCGCATTGGTCAAAAGGTCACTTGATGGGGGCCACAACCAGTTGCGGACGCACGCTCGATGTCTCAGTCAGTCACTGCTATAATATCTATCTATCTATCTATCTATCTACTGTATCTATCTATCATCTATCTATATATGCTCAGACCCAGCCAGCCAGCCAGCAATCCACACACATAGTGCTCAGACCCAGCCAGCCACACACATAGTGCTCAGACCCAGCCAGCCAGCAAGCCACACACATAGTGCTCAGACCCAGCCAGCCAGCAAGCCACACACATAGTGCTCAGACCCAGCCAGCAAGCCACACACATAGTGCTCAGACCCAGCCAGCAAGCCACACACATAGTGCTCAGACCCAGCCAGCAAGCCACACACATAGTGCTCAGACCCAGCCAGCAAGCCACACACATATAGTGCTCAGACCCAGCCAGCCAGCCACACACATAGTGCTCAGACCCAGCCAGCCAGCAAGCCACACACATAGTGCTCAGACCCAGCCAGCCACACACATAGTGCTCAGACCCAGCCAGCCAGCAAGCCACACACATAGCTCCGTAAGGGAGTGGTCAGTGGTTGCACCACTCAAAAAATCTTCAAAAAACTGAAGAGGCTACTGGAGATTGGAGAACCTGATTTGGACATGATCTGATGCAGGACAATATTATGTCACTATGACAGAAAGAGAAGATGGGTCTGGTCACATTCATTCACCCCATAATCTCAGTGGAAATTGGGGAATATGTTGACAATAGTCGACAGCTCTGCCGATTAATAATCGATTAATTGAACCCACCCCCCATATTAATCAATATCACAACATGGAGGTCTTAGAACTACCACCACAGGGACAGACAAGCCCCAATCTCTCAAGCTCTCAAGTGCCCCATAGCTTTAATGGGACATGTACTGTAGAGCCACCTCGGACATGCACCATGAGGGTCTTCTTAACTTTGCTCTGCTGTGCTCCAAGTCCCCAGGGAGAAATCCAGTGAGCCCCACTCCCCATACTCCCCTGTACCCACCGGAGGGGAACCCTAGGCCCACTAAACTCTAGACCGGACCCCCCTTTACCTTCTCACCCAACCCCACCTATCATACTCCCCTCTGCACCCGGTAGAGACTTAGGTTCTGACTACTCTGCACTAAGAGTAAGTAGAGCGTCGCAGTCCCGCCCCCTCGAGAGAGACGGAGAAGAAATCCCCGTTCATTTTCCTCATAGACTTTTCAAAAAGTATTTATTTAAAGACGTTTACACCGCGGACAAAGACAACTCTTGTCGTGACAAATCATGACAATAAACACAATGTTTTGGGCCAAACAAAGAATTAGAAAGTAGAAAAAACAGCAGATTACAACACTTGTTGTTTTTCTTCTTTGTAATTATTTATTTGGTCCAAAATATTGTGTTTTTTGTCATGATTTGTCACGACAAGAGTTGGCTTTGTACGACGCTTATAATGTCTTTCAATAAATACGTTTCAAAATGTCTATGGGAAAAATGCATTGGGAATTATTTCCTGGGCCCATGGCGTCGTCATGAAAGGGGGCGGGACTGCGACGCTCTAGAATGCAAGAAATTAGTTTTGGGTGGGGTGTATAATGATGAATTATTTACAGTAGTTTGAGCCAAAGTTTATCCACCAAGCTATCCAAAACGTTTCAATATTGCAATCATGTAGGCTATTATCTATCAACTGACAATATTCTCTGCCACAACCTTCTGAATTACTGAAAATTGTGACTATTAGTTTTGTTGTGTTTTGAGGATATCTTGAAACCTTATTCCAAAAAATATATAAATATTCAGACATTTATTAAATATTTAGTTTAGTTAACTTGAAACTGGTGAGGGTTTTAACAGAGTCACAAACACAATATTGGATTTCACAATTATCTAATTGTATCTCTGCAATTTGAACAAGTTCAATGGACTCCTAGACCCCAAAAACATAGGGTTAGACACAAAAAGTACTTCTCTAGGATGAATAATGAAGGAGTTAGGCTATTTTAATGGTTTTTAGGCCATCTTGGACGCCATCTTGAAAATAACACCTTTCGGGTGGTCAAACTTTGGTAAACTTTTAGTATGTTATTAGGGACACCTAATACTACAAAAAACTGTTGAGAAACCTTTTGTTGCAATTTTTTTAGGGTAAGGTGCTTTTTTTTCATAGATTTACTCGCCTATGTATAGTTCCTGCCAAGCTGAGAGATCTGGGCCTGCACCCAAGAGTGTGCAGCTGGATATGGGAGTCGGACATCCTGTCGGGCCATCGCCAGCTGGTGAGAATGGGCGGCATGATACATCACATAACCACTAACCACTAACCACTAACCACTAACCACTAACCACTAACCCACAACACAGAGCCCCCCTCTGGGCAGCGGGCTGAACCCTCTCTTCTACTCCCAGTTAGGGCTTTAAGCAATTAGTCGACTATTCAACTATAGTAACTCCACTAGTTGACCTCATTGGTAGTAGGTACTAGTCACCAATGTACACCGTTTTTGAGTGGTGCAACCACTCCAAAGAACAGCAATGTCAGTGTCCGCCTACCTATGTGTCCGCCTATATGTTCACCTATGTACCTATGTGGCCATGAGCACCAGTATATGACTATTAGTACCAGTAGGGGCGCTGTTTGCCAGAAACAGAGAGAGAGATATATTATTAGTGCTGCACTGTTGCCTGCTAATGAGAGAGAGAGAGAGAGAGAGAGAGAGGAGAGGAGGGGGGGGGGGGGGGGGGAGTTGCACCACTCAGTTCACACGGGTGTGATTTTAAATGTACAAATAAAAAATAAAATAAATCTTTTTTTTTTACATACTGTAATAGGTATAGGCCTAGTTAAACAACTCGTCGACTAGTCGACTAGTAAACTAGGCAACTAGTTAACTAGTAAAAATCACTAGAAATGAAAGCCCTATAGTCCCTATACTACACCATCAACAGCGTGACTAATATGCACAGCTACAACATCATTAAGTATGCTCACGAGCGGCGATGAGCCTGAATGTCAACACAGGGTACGAGGTCAGGTCAGCAGCCTCGACATCAAATAGACAAAAGAAGCAGACTGTTGACTACATTAAAGCACGCCCCAATCTCAACTCGACTATAGTGTTGCAGTGGAGAGGGTCTGCGGGGGTCTGTGAGGGTCTTCACCATTGAGAGCATCCTGGCGAGCTCATGCGTTACTGCCTACAGTATGGGATTGGGAACTGCACCACACTGGACCGTGGAAGAGCAGTAAAGAGACCTATATTCCTTTAGCAATGTGTACAGCCAAGGCTATGAGTGGATCGTCAAAGACACTCACCACCACCCCAGGCAATATTGTAGCATCAATGTCTGCGGTCATTAAAAAGCAAGTTTGGAGCCAGTTTGAAAGCAAGTTTGGAGTCAAAGGCCCTTAATCAATGACCTGGCCATGCAGAGACAGACAAATATGGGACATGACGAAAACAGTGACGCACTGGAAGAAGTACAGACACCTGTCTGACATGAAGACATACAAAACATAGACCTGACCGACGGAGACAGACAGACGGACGGACGGTCAGAGAGCAGCAGGAAATAAATAAAGACCCAAAGAAAGGGTGTTGTTGTTGTGGTGCGTTGTGTGACGCTGTGCGAAACAGATGGGAACTGTGTGAAGCTGATTAATGCCCACTTATGGGAGGGGCGCAGTAATGGCTCGGAGATTTAATCAAGTACTAATGAATATTCCTCTAAACACAAACATACGCACGCGCACACACGCGCACACACACGTGTGCGGCTGCGCGCGCGAACACATCCAGTAACTTCTGACAAAGTCGAAGCAAACTAAATGAGATTTTGCCACAGGCTTCGAGGCAAATATTCTCCCCACACAATCATCCAGACAGGTCGTCTTCCTCTGTTAAAAGAAAGTTTCACTCTATTGGCCTCACAGGGATGGAGCCAAACAAATCCCCTGAGGGATTTATCGGAGCACAGGCGCTCCCCGGTGCCGCTCCATTGTTCCCTCCCTTATCTCCTGGATTCGGCGGAGGAGGGTCTGGCATTTTCCTCTCACTGTCTGAGGCAGCTCTTCTCTGCTCCGTATTTGGGTCACAGAGGAGATGATAAAACTGGAAGTGAAACGAGCCGCTTCAGATAACAGTGTGGCGGCGAGACGATGGGGCGGTTGCATGCAAGCAAAAGAAAAAGAGAATCTGAGAAGAATCTATTTCATTAATCCATTTTGGGCGGGAGAACCCCTTTTGGTGTTTTAAACATTATGTTATAATTTAGCTATTGAAAAATAGCAGATCTACAAGCTCATAGCGCGCCACCGAGTGGCGCGCTACGAGCTTGTAGGTCTGCTATTTTTGAAAAATCGTTAAAATGTGCCTCAAATCTTTCCGAAAATGTTCCTGATTTAGAAGATTTCAAAATTACTCAAAATTACTCTTTCTCTGTCCTGACGTAAAAAAAAAACAAAAAACAACAATGGGCCTCCGTGTGGCGTAGGGGTAAAGTCCCTGCTCGCCACCGTGGGGACTGGGGTTTGATTCCTTGATAGTCGCTATACGACTTGGCTGGTGCTTCAATGAACACAATTTAACACAATTTCTGTGTTAGCGCATAATATTGTGCAGCCTATATGCTTTACTTTGCTATCCTCTCAATACATTCTGTACCATGCGCCCCAACATAAAAATACACAAAAGCACACGTGCAAGTTCTGTTCTGTACAGAAACAGTAAAGCTTGCTCACTCTCTCCCACGATCTGCACTAGCCGGTGCAGGTGCACACATGCATGACTGTACATATACACTATGCACTTAAGCAACTAGTCGACTATTCAACTAGTCGACTAGTAAATCCACTAGTTGACCTTGCTGGTACTAGATGACTAGTTGATAAGAAGAAAAGAAAACTTGTTTATGTAGGCCTCAAGATCAGCTAGAATGCTAGATTATAGTCACCAATGTACACAGTTTTCAAATGTAGAAATATTATTACATAATAGGTACAAGTTAAACAACTAGTCGACTAGTAAACTAGGCAATTAGTCAACTAGTAAAAATCACTAAAGTGAACGCCCTAATATGCACATGTGTTCATGGGCGCCTATATACCAGATTACCAGTATTGATTTTGTCGACTAATACTACGACTACCTTTTTTCATTGACGAAGACTAATTGGAAACTAAATGAAAACTAAGCTATGATGACTAAAACTAAGATACATATATTGACAATTTCATCAACAAATAAAAAATAAACAAAAATGTTAGTAAGGGACTAGTGGACAAGAGATCCAGTATTAGTAAGAGACACAAGTCATTTTAAACTTGGTTGCATGCTGAAAATAGCCGATCTATACAAGTGCACAACGTAGCCGATCTACAAGCATACTAGCATAGCCGATCTACATAGCCGATCTACATAGCCGATCTACAAGCGCACAACGTGTGGCGTTGCGACGTGCTGTGAGCTTGTAGATTGGAGTATTATTATTATTATTATGGAGTACTATTGGAGTACTATTTTCAGCAAGTGTAAAATCAGTCATTACGACAGCAAAATACATTTTAGTTTGTCTTATGACATTTAGTCAACTAAAACTAGACTAACACTAACATTCCTCGATCTTAATTTGTCTATACTATTTGTCTAGAACTCTTTTGTACACCAGTCTGCTCTGCTTTTAAACCAAAATGGGTAAACCAAGAGGATATGTTCTATTGTTCTTGTTCCTGTCTGCTTCTGTGATTTGTGTCCTGTAATGTATCTTTTGTAATGTATTGTGTCTGTCTTGTCTGTATCTTGAACGGTGACGTCATGGAAAATTTCAGTGAAAGCTGACAATAAAGTTGTATGGTATCGTATCGTATTCCGGGTGACGAAAATGTGACAAAAACTAAATTCAAGAGACTGACTAAAACTAAAAATCTAAGTTTGCTGTCAAAATCAACACTACCTGGGCTCTTAGAGGCCAGCTTCTCGGACTCTTTGGGCGTTCTGAAGAGAAGGGGTTCACTGGGGGGGCTGCTGCCTCCCATGCTGATGCTCTGGACATGAACGATGTACTCCGTGTCCTCGTCCAGGTCCCACAATGCACAGGAGCGCGTGGTCGTGTTCACTTCCTGGATGAAGCGTAGCATGCGCACGTCCTTCTTCTGTAAACCAATCAGAAGAGTCGAGAAGGAGCGAATGAGCCGCCCAGTGGAGGTTTGAGGTGGGGAATCAAAGTATGACGTCTCTCCCTCATTATACCCGTTGCTGTCAGGAGGAATCCACCTAACTCCATTTTTGAGGTTTATGATTATTATTATTATTTTCTTTTGCATAAATCAGTGCTATTGAGGACTCTTTACGTCTGTGTGTTGTTTCTAAAAGATAGAACCAATAGTAAAAAACCTCTTAAACTCCATTGGACCCTCAAACTGTCTGCTAAAGTATAACTCCAGCACCTGTCTCCCTCTCATGCAAGTAATATAAAGTCACTAACCCTAACACCAACTTTGATGAGGCAGTATTGCTTTGTTTTCTAAAGTCTCACAACATTTTGCGATGCACATTTCTTGCAATGCAATTTAGAAGTTTAATGAAATGCCAAAAAGAGGGACACCATGTGCCTATGTGGTAATTACTTTAGCCGGCATCATGGTGACTCAAGCAGTGAATATGAGTACAGATATGGATGCGGAACTAGATCTGCCTTTTCTTTTTTTAATCTTGAAAATGTGGGGCAAATCTTTGAATATTCTTTCATAGCGAACGTTTTTAACTCAAATCTTTGCTTCTGGAGGGTCCCTGGAACAACATATTTTCAGATGAGGGTCGGTGACCAATTAATAATTATAACATATATTTTTGGGGGTCCTTGACATGAAAATGTTTGAGAACCACTGACAGAGAAACATGGGTTTTTCAGAAAACTGTTAGGATTTAGAAGCCATTTCTTTTAGAATCGGCCTCAGGACTAAATGAGTTAAACAACATTAGCATTCTAGGATTAAACATCCTACAGGTTGTAATTTGCCAGCTGGGTGTGATGGGAACATAATGTGTTCACAGTCCCGCAATGACTGTTTCTCTGCCAATAGTAGTCACATATTTGAAGACCAATACAAATTCATTCTGTAACACATAAGTGCACGCACACATGAATGTACATGCACGTACTGTACTGTACACGCACCTGTTGGGTAATGGCGAATCCTATGACGGGGTCTCCTTCCAGGATCTCCCATGTGACCATGGCAGAGTTGACCTCCAGTTCTGTGATGGTCACATTGAGCGGAGCTGATAGGAGGGAGTCTGACGCACGCACACACACACACACACACACACACACACACACACACACACACACACACACACACACACACACACACACACACACACACACATACAGTGAGACATGAATATTTGTTCTGATATGTTGCATTATGTATTACTACATTGGGGGCGGCTATAGTCGTAGCTGAGTGCGTAGGGAGGCTGCCCAGTAATCAGAAGGTCACTGGTTCCCCCCCCTCCCTCTCTCCCTCCCGTCTATGTGTCCTCCCACTGATGAACGCTCATCATGACCATCTGATCAGCCATCCCATTTACCTCTCTCTTTCTCTCTCTCTCTCTCTCTCTCTCTCTCGCTTTCTTAATTATTCTCTCTGTTCTCGAGCAAATTAAGATCCCCTCCTCATAGGTCACCAGGTCTAATTAATCACACACACACACACACACACACACACACACACACACACACACACACACACACACACACACACACACACACACACACACACACACACACACACACACACACACACACACACACACACACACACACACACACACACGCCTCTTGTGTTTCCCTCGATAAGCCTCTCAGCTGACCCCCCCCCCCCCCCACACACACACACACACACACAACACACACACGCATGCACGTGAGGCAGGCAATTAATGTGGCAGGCACATGTCATTATGTGTGAGTGGTGCAGCTGTGCTTCAGAGAATGTATCCATTCGTAACTCATGCACTTGTGCAAATGTAACCAAATGGACCCGTAACGGTCCGCTTGGTAACATTGTATAGAACTCTCCTCTGAGTTAAATTACGTACAACTTCAGTGACCAGCGTTTAACTCTTTAACCATGAGTCGCTCTGGATTAAGAAGATTTAGGCTAAATGCCTAAATTGTACACAGGCTAGAGTTAGCAAACTGGTTGGCTCTGTAGTTGGACCACTTTCTTTATGTAGCTGATCTACAAGCGCACAACACCTATAGCAACATGGAGGACTGTGAGTTTGTAGATCTGCATATTTTTAGCCATTGTTTGGTAAGTGGTTAAGCGATTCAGAGCCAGCGTTACAAACAGCACAGCTGTGCTATTGGCTGGTGGAATGTACACAGATACAGTCCCAGGCTGCTGCTCCCAGCATGCTCTGGACAGCAACATCTTCTCCTCGGTGTTGGAAAAAGTAAAGTATCAATACTGAAATATAGAAATACTGTTACAAATAAGAGTATTAAGAGTAATAAGAGTGAAATAGATGATCACGCCGGCACCCCTGATGCCATTCATGCACCTGACCACCTTTAGGATGACCGTATTTTCGTCTGATGCGCTTTCCTATAAAAGTACAATATTTGCCTCCGATATGTAGTGCAGTAGTAAAGGCTCATTCATAGTCTGGATTTTCTGTGGTGGGATGACCACCGCTCCGGTGGTGAGGTGACCACCGCTCCGGTGGTGAGGTGACCACCGCTCCGGTGGTGAGGTGACCACCGCTCAAATAACGTTGAGCGGTGGTGAGTAAAAACAGAGAGAAGGGCTGCATGGGGCGGTGGTTTGCTCTTCACCGCGGCTCGTGACGTCATGTTGTAGTTCGGTGCATGTCACCTCACCACCGAAAATCCAGACAATGAATGAATGAGCCTGAAAGGTATATTCAGTGATTTCACTTAATTCAAATATCACTTATTTTTTTGTTTTGTTGTGATAATCCTCCCTACTATAGAGTGTGCTGACCATGTAAGGAGTTCCTCCCTGTCCCCTGGGGTCAAAAAAACGTAGGTTTCGTTTTTGGCTAGGTGGCCAAACCTTCATCCAATCAGGATAGAGAGGGGCTTTCTGCCAATCACGATCGAGCGGGGGCGGGCCTTGGTGTGCGTGCTGTTGGCCTGTCGTTGGCCTTTTTACCGGGGCAGACCGGGTTTAAAAGTGAAAAAAAAAAAATACTCCAGTAAATTAAATAATACCTCAAAACTGTACAGTATACATGGAGTAAATGTACTTAGTTACTCTACACCCTGCTTCTCCATATTATGTATAAGTCTCTGATCCGAATCGCTCTGTGTTCAATGCACTCCTATTATGAAACAACAAACAAAGATGCAGCTGAAAAGCCCCCACCACCCTTCCCAAACACTTCACTCCAGCACTGAGACATCTGTGGCCCTGCAGGGTAACAATAGCTGCATTACAGAAGGAGAATGAATGTACCCTCTCTCCCTGTCTCTATATCTCTTTGTTGTCGATGCTCTTAACACAATCAACAAAAGTAGAGCAGACAAAAGCGGGGAGTGCTACAGTGATGGTGAAATTAATTTATGTTACTGATCAACTCTCTCTGAGCGCTGCCTCAGGCACACTCAGGCTGCATTAATTGACACAAAGTGTGTGTGTGTGTGTGTGTGTGTGTGTGTACGTGTGTGTGTGTGTGTGTGTGTGTGTGTGTGCCATTATATGCAGTCGGTCTATTTGGAGGAGAAGGTGCTTTTTCTACCCATGATTTACTTTCGGTGTTGATAATATGACAGACTGAAGTGACCAATGTTGGCTGTGAATAAGTGCATGTGTTATATTCTGTACATTTACTAGAGCTTGTTTGGACTCAAGCACTGAGACACATGATGTTTCGAGTGCGCGGGATATCAGAAGCAACTGAAAATATTTGTGCCCTTGATAATGTATTTTATAAATGTGGACTCAAATAAAGAAATTGAAATGTGTTATGGGATTCTTCAGCCATTTGCAACAAAGTTGCCAAAAGTTGGCCAAAAGCATGCCTTCTCAATATTCTATTAATTCAAAGTTTCTTAAAGATGGAGTGCCACATTTTTTGTATTTTTACAGCTTTTCATATGTCTATGGGGTGACCGTACTTCATTAGACACTCTGGAGTCGTTTTTATGTGCAATGGTGTAATAACTTTGTATTTAGGGTTTCTTCCTGGAGGCTGAACCCTTGACGGTCAAACGGGCCAATGAAATAAACACGGATAGTGTGACGTAAAATGTCACACTATCAATGTTCAGTTGTTCACGTTGGGTCCTCAGGATTAATCAAGTAAACCAAAACAAACCAGCCTTATAGCCTACCTGCTCTGCTGTAGTATAGTTGCTCTTGCTGTTCTCAAGGAGTAGGTTGTTTCTTTTATAATCACAGTGGTCGGGCTTTGATACAGAGTGTAGTGTCACAGTGTGCATTCTTGTTGGCTGTTGTAGTCAATATGTAGGTCCTAATACTTATACAAGGCTGTAAAGTCAAGAATTAGAAGTATCTGTTGTGTCGCGCTGGAAGTCATGTTGCCATGTCTGGTTATTACAAGTGACTTGGGCTTGTTTTCATATAAGTAACTTTCAGGGGAGATGTGGTTGACTTGACCAATGGTTCATGTGAAGGACCCTCAGATTAATATGTTGTTAAAAGGATTGGTGTTGTTGAAACGTTTTCATAAATATTCAAGGCAATTTCTGTGACTTATTTTTGTGGTTTAAATCTTGTTTCTTTAAATCTGGCGACTTTTGCTGAAACTCAATGCAGTCAGAAGGAGCATTCATGTTGTACATTGAGTTTGATCAGAGCAATAGAAGAGTGGAGAGTCTTCTGTCCAGAGCATCATTTGCCTAGGGCAGTGCAAGTGTTTTGTGCAAGTGTTCCTTTCAATAAAGGACAGTTTTAATGCCAGGGTGCTTAGCTGGAGGAAATCAAGAGCCTACAATATATTGGCAAATTATTCATGCTGAATGATCTATGAAACTAATTGTTTCTGCTGTTAAACTATGATTTAATTGGATGATGAGCTGAGCTGATTGTGACAATAGGGTCAATATAATTGGAGGAAATAAATAAATGATTATAAAAAATCAGAAAAAACAGATCTGATATGGTATGGATGCGTGGATTATATGCATATACATGGATGATGGCAGTATAAGTGCATAATGGTGTACGATATCTCAGAAATATGGGAAGTGTTCACTTCTAACATTCACAAAAACATGAGTTTTTGTTACATTACAGACACCAATTTGTCATTTTGTAAACAAAAGGGCAGAGCCATGGGCTGTCCTTTTATAAGGAGGGGGAGGGAGTGGGTGGTCTTAAAGGAGGAGGTGGAGGGACTGGATTAGGTGGGTGGTGCTATGGTTAAACTCACGCATACCTAATGAACTGGTGGGTGTGTCCACATAAAACTATCATTTTAACAAATGCTGTACACTTAAAAAATATATACCTCATATACACCCAATGATCATGTTTAAGTCTATATCAGTAATGCTACAATTAAGGTGTTGCTTTGATGGAACTTATGTTATTACCCTTGCAATGTACATAATTATATCAACATTCAGCAAACAATGTGAATAGTTGCAGTGGAGGTTTGGGGGCGGTTTGAGCAGGTATAGTGTGACCATAACTCATCTTCATCGTGTATAACTTCATAACCACCTTTAGACGTTGATGGATGGCGACGGTGTGCGGGGTAATTATTCGTATTCAAATGAGGCAGCACACACACAAGCACCGGTACAGAAAGTCTGCAGCAAGTCCATGCACACACACACACACACACACACACACACACACACACACACACACACACACACACACACACACACACACACACCCTCGCACACACAAAATGCACACAAACAGATGTTCTGTCGCACAGTCGCACTTATAGCCATAATAATGCCATAGCTTTAATTTGAACCCAACGTAGCCTATACACACACTCACTTACAATGCAAAGTGTACTGTATTATACATCATAATTATGTGTATCCCATATTATGATATATGATGTTGTATTATGCCATATACACGTCCAGTGCCTCATTCATTCCACGACCCACGTCACTCCCGATCATATACGATCAGCTATAGTAGGCCTAAAGCGTTATTGATTGATTGATTGATTGATTGATTGATTGGTAGGGTATTGGCCTTAGGACTGCTCGTCTACCTGTGTCCAACTCACCGGCATGAACGGAGGACATCGAGAGAAACCCCACCAGGACCAGCACCACCGCAGAGAAGCCACGTTTACCCATCTTTCATCAAGGGGCCGTTCACATCCTGCACGGCCGTCCGAATGTCCCATTTACCCGCGTTGTGAGAGACTTTCTTCTTTCCGGCGTCCACGGCCACGTTCGCCGTTTTCTTCCCGGCGCTAAAACTTGTTTTTTTTGGTGTTGTCGAAACGCAAGCGACAACCAGAGGGTTCAGAACCATGGACAGTTCCTCTGCTGCTCCACACACACACACACACACACAGAGACGGTATATTAATACAAGCTCAGCAGCAATAAGCAACACGACGGGATTCACCGCTCATCCGTCGGTGACAACATGCTATCTATATCTAACTGCTAATCTCAGTGTCTTGGTATGGTTGAGAAGCACTGCTCTCTGCTCAAGTGCTGCAGAGTCGAGTGAAACGTGCCTGGCAGGAATGGACAAATCTCTCTCTCTCTCTCTCTCTCTCTCTCTCTCTCTCTCTGAAGTCGAAGGGCAGCCTCAGCTGCTCCTGCTGCCCTCTCTCTCACCTGTAGCAAGCAGCCTCGCCAAGTCGCCTCTCCGCCAGCCGCCGCCGCCGCCGTTAAAAATTCAGACTCAATCATGGGGCGAACTATATTATGTCTACATGAGCTTATGTTTTTTATTTATTTATTTATTATTATTTGGGGGGTTTGGTCGGAAACTTTGCCCAAATATGGAGTCATACATCATTATACGTCATAGATCGCTATAGCTTCATAGACTGGCCACATTAAGTCGAAATCCACACGAACACTCTGTTAAGTTATATATCGTCTTTCCCAGGGAAGGAATTGAGTATAAATGAGAATGTATTTTTGGTTTAAAATTAACTATTTGAAAAAAATGTAGTCAAATAAATGCAAGTCCCTCACGTTTGTATATATGTAAATGACATCCTGCACATAATTACACATTGAGTAAAACTCTGAGTCTAATAACAATGTGAAAGAAAAACTATTTTTTTTTAATTAGGAAAAACGTTATATTCGTGGACAATATAATGTTGGATTTTTTTTTATGTGGTGTCATTCAAATTAATGTTGATATATGGCACTTAATTTAAAAAAAAAGTTGCAGACCCCTGCTCTAGTCTACATGTGTTTATAAAGGTATATATACCCGCCCGTTCCCACATGTACATAACATTTAACTTAAATAAATATTAGCCTACATAATGTATTTGAGCAGGGGCATGTCCCTGCAGTATAAAGGAGCGTGATGGCTCAGTGGTCACACATGGATATGGCCCCAGGACAACATTCAATAGATTATACGACTGTGATCGATAAATAATTAGTATTCCCTGCAGGAAGAACTGAATGTCTCTTTCATTATAATGAGAAGGCAGAATAAGGGACTTCCTTTCTCTTCCTCTCCTCTTTTCTCTCTGTTGCATATCCCCTCTCTTCTACCATGTCCTCCTTCTCCATGCATTATTATTATTATTATTATTATTCTGTCTCCTCTTTTTTCTCCTTTCTTTTCCTGTTCTCTCCTTTCTATACTTGTTTACTTGGTCTTAAGTTCTCTCCTCTATGAATGAAGGTTATAGGAAGAACATCCCGTTCACCTTGAGCGATTGTATATATTCTCCTCTCTGGGTCCCAGACAGTTTTATGAGTCACGTCTCCTCCAACTACCTGTTCTCACTATAATAATGCACAACATTAAATTAGTTCTTCGCCTTTGCACTTCTTGGCAAACCCCCCCATCTGTTATTTCCAGGGCCGAGGCAGCTGTGATTCACGTAAGAAAAAAGATGATTTATCCTTCTTGTAAATCCTTTCCGGCAGAGGTTAATGTAACATTCGTCGCTCTTAAGAACGGTGGTCGAAACGTCACGCCAGTTTAATGGCCGAGTTACTGTGGGTCTGGGAGTACAAGGAGAGAGAGTGATGGAATGAATGATGACAAGGCACAAGTGAAAGTCTGAAAGACGGGCCAATAACAGTTTAATCACCACAAGGACCTCAAGAGAACCACGTCCTCCACCCAGGACTTTTCCTTAGTGTTAATGTGTTACTGCAGCCTACCACGTGCTGTTCAATAAAGTAGCAGGCCTATATCAATCAATCAAAATCCACACACTCGCACGCACATCCACGCACACACATCCACAATCCACACACACACACCCATGCACACGTGCACAAGTGCACAGACAAGCATGACCACACCTGGATTTGAACGTGCACGGTCTATACCTGCAGTTGGACATCTGATGACGATACATGACAGAAGAGGCAATAAGATGAGTTATGGTTTTGTTAGTAAGACCAGTTATTGTTCGGGTTATGGCTATAAGTTTCAGTTATGGTTAACTGACCTATACTTAGACTTAGATATTGAATATCGAAGTCCCCCCCCCAAAAAAAAAAAAAAAAAAAAAAAAGGTTGAGGAACACTGCTGTGTACAATAATTATAAGAAAAAACATCGCATGGATGCACCTGGGACGTATCCTGATGTATCCCAAGGTCATCGGGGTTTCGGGTCTCTCGAACATCATACCCCTCACTCAGGTGACCCAGCCGGGGTGATCAAGTCCTGACTTACGTCCCAGTAGATACCCTCAATCAGTCCCATTATGGAAAAACCAGGGGCACACAATCCGTTGCTCCGGAACTACTCTGCCAGGACTGGGAGAACCAGATTCTGGTGCGTGGAAGGACTATAGGCTCTGTGGGTTGACTCCTGTCCGTGGGCCCCTCCTACGTCTCACGGGGTCCACTCCTGCTCTCACTCAGGTGACCCAGCCGGGGTGATCAAACATACAAAGCCATTGAGTGAGTAAGTGAGTGCGTGAGTGAGTGAGTGAGTGAGGCCTGTTGAATTGATTACACGGTCCCCAAAGGGGAAAAAAGTCTCGTTGCATTTGGCCAAAAATGTAACCTTTTTAAAATATGATTATGGCAAATAATCACAGAATGTCACTGCACTGAGAGACATGCAGCTGATGTATACTCTCACAGCTGCTCTATACATCTCCTTACAACAGTCGTTTACCGGATTTTGCCGCTTGTGCTAAATAACCATAAAATCTCCATTACCCTTTCCATGTCACACACCCCCTAGATGTTCGCGCACCACAAGGGGTGCATGCACCACCGTTTGGGGACCCCTGGATTACATGAAACCGGCTTGTGAACAAATAATTGATCTTGCCACATAAAATCGGTCAATGGACTACTTTTGGTATACTTCTCCATTTCTCAGAAATAGTACAGTTCACATGAATATTTGATTTTGACTCCACTAGGGTGCCCAGAGAGGCGTTGTGCCATGTCCGTTTGCACCATCGACCCATAAAGTACGCAGCGTTTTCCAGGCCCTCTGACGCAACTCTTCCACACAAGATAGGTTAAACTACCGTTAAAGCCATGTAGGACACAAGAGAGGTTAAACTACTGTTAAAGCCATGTAGGACACAAGAGAGGTTAAACTACCGTTAAAGTCATGTAGGACACAAGAGAGGTTAAACTACCATTAAAGTCATGTAGGACACAAGAGAGGTTAAACTACCGTTAAAGCCATGTAGGACACAAGAGAGGTTAAACTACCGTTAGAGCCATGTAGGACACAAGAGAGGTTAAACTACCGTTAAAGCCATGTAGGACACAAGAGAGGTTAAACTACCGTTAAAGTCATGTAGGACACAAGAGAGGTTAAACTACCGTTAGAGCCATGTAGGACACAAGAGAGGTTAAACTACCGTTAAAGCCATGTAGGACACAAGAGAGGTTAAACTACGGTTAAAGCCATGTAGGACACAAGAGAGGTTAAACTACCGTTAGAGCCATGTAGGACACAAGAGAGGTTCAACTACAGTTTAAGCCATGTAGGACACAAGAGAGGTTAAACTACGGTTAAAGCCATGTAGGACACAAGAGAGGTTAAATTACGGTTAAAGCCATGTAGGACACAAGAGAGGTTAAACTACCGTTAAAGCCATGTAGGACACAAGAGAGGTTAAACTACCGTTAGAGCCATGTAGGACACAAGAGAGGTTAAACTACAGTTTAAGCCATGTAGGACACAAGAGAGGTTAAACTACGGTTAAAGCCATGTAGGACACAAGAGAGGTTAAATTACGGTTAAAGCCATGTAGGACACAAGAGAGGTTAAACTACCGTTAAAGTCATGTAGGACACAAGAGAGGTTAAACTACAGTTTAAGCCATGTAGGACACAAGAGAGGTTAAACTACCGTTAAAGTCATGTAGGACACAAGAGAGGTTAAACTACAGTTTAAGCCTTGTAGGACACAAGAGAGGTTAAACTACCGTTAAAGTCATGTAGGACACAAGAGAGGTTAAACTACCGTTAAAGTCATGTAGGACACAAGAGAGGTTAAACTACGGTTAAAGCCATGTAGGACACAAGAGAGGTTAAACTACGGTTAAAGCCATGTAGGACACAAGAGAGGTTAAACTACCGTTAAAGTCATGTAGGACAAAAGAGAGGTTAAACTACCGTTAGAACCATGTAGGACACAAGAGAGGTTAAACTACCGTTAGAGCCATGTAGGACACAAGAGAGGTTAAACTATACCGTTTAAGCCATGTAGGACACAAGAGAGGTTAAACTACCGTTAAAGTCATGTAGGACACAAGAGAGGTTAAACTACGGTTAAAGCCATGTAGGACACAAGAGAGGTTAAACTACGGTTAAAGCCATGTAGGACACAAGAGAGGTTAAACTATACCGTTTAAGCCATGTAGGACACAAGAGAGGTTAAACTACCGTTAAAGTCATGTAGGACACAAGAGAGGTTAAACTACGGTTAAAGCCATGTAGGACACAAGAGAGGTTAAACTACCGTTAAAGCCATGTAGGACACAAGAGAGGTTAAACTACCGTTAGAGCCATGTAGGACACAAGAGAGGTTAAACTACCGTTAAAGCCATGTAGGACACAAGAGAGGTTAAACTACCACACATTGCTGTCCAGAGGGAAAAAGGGCAGGTGCTCTAGCTTCACCCAGTGTCTTATGTGCACGCCACTTCCTGTCGGTTAACAGCACTTACGGAAATCAAAAATTAATGGATAAAAAAGAAGAAAAAGGAAAGAATATACTGTGTATGAATTGAATTGTGAGTCTGTCCAGCACCTCAGTGAGGTGCATAAAGTTAATGCGAGGCCAAAACAAATTTATTATGGAATACTGTAATCAAGTAATTGTTAATTGCGAACGCAGATGATTAAAGTAGTGTCCTTTGTCCTTTTGATAATTATGCTTTTATGTTGTTTATGCAGTATATATTAATCTGTCCAACAGCAACACAGTTGCCTAAAAGATGATCGTCCGTGCCAACTTCATTCCATTCACTGCAATAAAAGTCTTGCTTCACTGCCGTCCTTTGACCATGCACTGATATTCACAGTTTGACGTAGGACAGTTAATAAAATTAACAATTACTTAATTACAGTAGTTTACACACACACACACACACACACACACACACACACACACACACACACACACACACACACACACACACACACACACACACACACACACACACACACACACACACACACTCTGATTGGGTAATAGACACCCACATGTTAGTAAAATATGCCGGATCTCCATGTATGGAGTATCAGTATTCAGTGGGCAACTAGGGTGACCTATAGTATCAAATACCCATATTAAGTGAGAGGGAGTGAAATCCCATGCTTGTCTGCTTATATACATATTTACTCTTGGCATCACAACAAGGTCACAATGAGTCAGCCATGCCCATATATGGAGTTCCATGTCAGTTATGATGAGAGAGAGAGAGAGAGAGAGAGAGAGACACACATAACGGAACCCTTTGGAACCAAATGGACTCTTACGGGTCCATTTGGTTCTGTACAGTACACTCTCAGAGTTAAGAATGTTATAATGCCGTGTAAAAAAAGAAAAACTAAAATTTGCCAGGGACAAGAAGACCAAGTCTTTGCCACGGACGTTTGGATGCCTGGTCGTCTTTTGTTGAGCTATACATTCAGTAAGCCTCCCCTTACTACCATCTTGTTGATCCACCCATTCTCCAGGGGCCTGGGACTCCAGGGGCCTGGGACTCCAGGGGGCCCGGCCTTCCAGCTGTCAGATGATCACCATCACACAGCGTGCTGCGTTACACAGTCACAGACCTTTACAGCGGGCACATTAAGCTATCTCAGGGTGCTACAAATGTCTATCTACATCCTGTAGACTCAAGAAATAAAACTAGTGTTGACTGATCATCATTCATTATTTTGAAGAGGAAGTCAGTGAATCAAGGTCTGCTCTATATAGTAGAGCAGTGGTTCCCAAAGTGGGGCCTGGGGAACCCCAGGAGTACTTGAGGGAGTTCCAGGGGTTGTTCCCCAGCTAAATTATAGTTTGTAACCAAATGGACCCTTATGGGTCTGTAACAAATGGAACCAAATGGACCCTAATGGGTCCATTTGGTTCCTCAGAGATGGTTGTCTCAGAGATAAATTGGTGTCCTTGACATGAAAAAGTTTGACATGAAAAAGTTTGGGAACCACTGCTGTAGAGCATTAATGTGGGGGAACCTCTGCCTCTGTGATTCTGAACTCTGTCACCCACTATGACTGTGGGTGACAGAGTTCATGGCTTTCTCAGTAAATACATTAAATATACCCTATTGGCCTGAATATAAGACCATGTTTTTTCCAATGGAAATATCCTAAAAAAAAAAACAGGGTCGTATTATAATCGGGGACTAGACTATGACATTCAATGTTATTTTTCCACAAATTCCACAGACAGACATAACCACTTTCAAGCTTATTTTGGGCATGTCACTGTAGGAGAAAATTGTTTTCATTACAAGCTATATGCACGCTCACAACGTGTCATGATGTGACAGACACAAGATAAGATGACATATGGTCTACGGATATTCATGGTTTAGGCCCGACAGCGACGATATGCTGCCAATTCCTTTGTTGTGATTGGCAGCGACACAAACTGCATGTGTGGACACTTTCATATAAAATAAAGTATTAAGGTCCGCTGCTTCCGCACACTGGACTGAGCTCCAAAAGATTAAAGTTGTATTTTCTCAGCTCCAAAAGCTTAAGGTTTTATTTTCTCACCACAGGGACACAGGCCCTGTGGCTGTGACAGGTGGCTTTCATACTCACCTTCATATGGGTCATAGGGGAATGTATAGATCGTCTGAATATTGTTACTCCGTATAGAAGTGTGGAGTGCAGAACCAGTGTGCAGAACCAGTGAACCACACAGGCAGTTATTATCAAACTCATGATACAAGCAGCTGGCACTAAAGAAGGACAGGACACATGACAACAACTATAAACTGAACTCAGGGAGGTTTAAATACACAAAGACTAACTAGACACAGGTGAAACAGACATACAATCAACACATGATTGGGTGAGACTGAACAGGACACAGATGAGGTGACATAAAATTGCAATGCAGACCTGTGAGACAAGACAGGTAGCAACAATTAGAGCAGACAGGAAACACTAAGAACATAACTACACAATAAAAGTACACAGTTCATGACAATATAGGCATATGGAGACATATCTAACCAACCTATCTAAGTCTGAGAGAACAAGCTCCATGTTAGGACGTGGTTCCATATGGAGCCGACAGAGGCATCTACTGCTGACATTGACATGTAAAACTCCATCTACAGATATAGCTGACTCATCGTGATGAGCATCCAGCCAAGCACTATAAAGGCTTTACGCCACACTCTTTGCCTATCAGACACGATTCATCCAAGATATATTCACATTCAACCTTCAAACACCTCGACCAGCCTTCACCCGGAGAGACTTCATCACCTTCCGTACGAGTCAGGATATTTGGCCTCACAACTCTTACAAATCTCTGCATAGTGCATTATTCATATATCCACTCTTCCAAGCACCAGGGTTCACATCCCCGGTTAAGTTCTTATCGGGCACCAACCGGCTCCTAGACTCCTAGAAAATGACATCATGTGGCAGCCGAGCCTATATGGACTTTTAATGTTTGTTTAGATAAACGTGACGTGATGTGGTAGCAAGAGTCAACGACTACTCTGTTCACTTCATGGGGCCAGTCCAATGACGGCTCTTCTTCATAGACTTGACAAAGAGTGACAAAGACCTGAACCGGAGATTTACGGAATGCATTGGAGTCTATATGGGCTTTAGAGTGACAAACGTTATTACATGAACCACGTGACCAGGCAGTTTTCTGCCCCTCAACTGGCAGCCAAGTCTAAGACTTTTAATGTTTGTTTAGATAAATGTGACGTGACGAGGCAGCCAATTCTGGACTTTTAATGTTTGTTTATAGTACGATGTGTGTTGAAAGGAGTGAGGCGCCCCTAAGGAGTGAGGCGCCCCTCACCTCATGCGAGTTTGATGTTTACATGGAATAAGCTCTCTCTCCCTGGGTTAATACATGGAGGAAACAGGCTCTTTAATACTTATCTTCTCCCTCTCCGGGTCAATAGAAGAAACAGGGCTCTCTACTCCGGCTCTACTCCCCCTTCCCGGTTATTGCATGGCTGTAATAGGCCCCCCACTCTCCCCTAAACACGACTGAAGTAGACTTCCTCTGTGGCCTCTCTTAGATCAGACTGGAGGGTGTGCACCTGCTGCCTCCACGCCCCCCTGGGCGTACCTCAGGAAGAGCGTGTACGTGGCGAGGGTGGCCGCGTTGACGGGGAACGCCCGGAGCATCGTGGAGGTGAGGCCCCGCGTGAACACCATGTAGCCCTCCTTCCTCACGCTCTGACGCACGCAGTCGGCGATGCCGGCGTAGCGGTTGACCCCGCCCACGCCGTCCGCCTGGAGGCGGGACTTGATCACGTCCGCCGGGTAGGTGGCGAGCCACGAGGCGACGCCCGACATCCCGCCCGCCAGCAGCAGCTTGGGGACCACGCCCGCGTCGCCAGGCCCGCAGCCCAGCGAGCGCTTCAGCACGTCGTAGGTCAGGAAGTACACGCCGCAGCCGGGCGTCTCGCGGATCAACGTGGTGACCATGCCGCGGTTGAGCCCCCGGACGCCCTCGCGCCTGTAGATGTGCGACAGGCAGTCCAGGGAGTTCCTGTACAGCCTCGCGGAGGACTTGCTCTGCATCTGCAAGCGGGTCTTGGCCAGCTCCATGGGGCAGCAGACGACGCACTGGAGGGCGCCCGCCGCCGCGCCGGTCACAAACTGGTTGGCGGGAGTGTCCCGACCCAGCAGGCGCATCGCCTTGCTCTGAACGGCGAACACGATGGCGTTGATGAAGGTCAGGCCCATCATGGGGGGTCCGATGCCTTTGTACAGGCCGAACACAGACTCCTTGCGCACGATGGACTGGAAACAGTGGAAGGTCCCGCGGTACCGAGGCTTGTCGACATTCTGGACCTGCAGCCTCACTTTAACCGTGTCGAACGGGTGACCCACTAGCACTCCGGAAGCACCTCCCACGCAGCCAGCAATTAGATCCATCACCACTCTTCAATGGCTGTTTACATAATAATCAAGGAGCTGGTACCTAAATACTCAACCACTGTTTATAAATGCATGTAGTTAGGGTTAAAAATCACAGTATCTAATGGGCTATGATGTGAATACCAGTGGACTAGGTTGGCTAGTGGGGTTGGGTTGTCTTTGGATTCTCTGGTGGTCAAGCAGTTCCTCGTTAATGAGGCTTGTGTGGTCTTGTATAATGTTCCTCTGAAAAGTAGTGATGGCTTGTGAAGGTTCTATGGTTCTACTGGTAGATGACGAAGGTACAGTATGAGTTAATTCAAAGTCTGGATGTGCTTGACAGTGCCCCAATGCATGCGTTCCAGTTCCAACCTGTTTGATAGTGCCCCGATGCATGTGTTCCAGTTCTAACCTGTTTGATAGTGCCCAGATGCATGCGTTCCAGTTTTAACCTGCCACCTTCAATACTGAAATAATCAGTATGATGTCACTATTACGTCAGTATGATTACTACAGGTTACTACTACAGGTATATCAGAGAAATAGGTGGGGTGCTCCTAGACCCCAAATGCAGTATATTGTAGGCTACATAAAGGTCCAAAAAGAGTGTGTGTGCGTGTGTGTGTGTGTGTGTGTGCGTGCCACCCACCACAACTATTAAGCAAGTCGTTCAAGTCAGCATAGGCATTAGGCAAAGCTCTCTTTCCAAAGTTTAACCTTAAAAACCATACTGTACAAAGGTGGCGTGCAAAAATACCAATAGCATGCAGCCCGTCTGACATCAGCTATCTTCATAATCTAATACTATCAACTTTGATAGTATTTGGAAAACAAATTGAAACGGAACAAATACAAGGCTCTGTGAGAGGCACTGTCCACGGGGTCTGTATGTGTGTGTGAGTGCATGTGTGTGTGAGTGCATGTGCGTGTGTGCGTGTGTGAATTTGTAGCTGTCATTTGTATCTACTCTATCAATGTGTATCTCTCCCTGATCAACGTGTGTTTTTGTGTATTGTATTAGGCTTGAGAATATGTACTGTATAGGTGAGTCACGGCGAGGATGTAGGAAATGAGGTGACACATTATTCTCGAAAATTGGACTGAAAATCAGCTGAGAAAACAAGAGAGAGAGAGAGAGATGCTGAAGAATTACGTATTTCTCCAGCTAGGGAGAACAGGAGGATAAATAGAGGGGAAATACTCAAATAAGTGGGAATTGAGAAATAGTGTAACGTTGGCAGTGTGAAGTGTTAAGCATTGTGATAGAAAGATTATGAAAAGAGTTTTCGGCAGGCCCGGTGCCCAGACTTCGATGGGGCAAAGTAATTTTGTCCGGGTCATTGCTTTTTGCACATGCCAGAGTTTCCATTTAATATTGTGCAGCACTGTGTTATGTCTGACCAAAATAAACGTCCAATAGACAGCCTATTGTGCTTTTGATTTACGTGTAGCCAACATGAGATAAATTGACCATCACCATAAGAGTCTCTTGAGGTGCTCTTACATTTCTCATTAAGAGAAAAGGCACTTCCACAGTGCATATTGTTTAGGTCACTCACAGCCATATGGTTTTCAGATTAACCACTTTCAATCAGGTGGAAAAAAGGGGAAAAAAGGAAAAGACTGTAACACTGACATACAATTAAGTATAGAATAGGGCTTGTAAATTCAGTGTCAGAACAGCTTCAGTAAATATCAGACTTATAATATCCAGTATATTAGATGGACCTTGATTTTTGTACTTTTTCTGTTTTGCATGTGTCTATGGAGTTAACATTACTCTAATAGACCCCCAGGTGTGGTTATAATATTCAAATATGTCTTCCCTGTGTATTGTTGGTTTCTTCCTGAAAGCTGAAAGCCCAATCGAAATAACACCATTTTAGTGACACCATTTTTCTGTACACTTTATTTAAAGAAATCTTCCTCCTAGTATAATCATATAGTATACCTGATGATAATGTTTTAGGGGGGGGGGGGGGGGGGGGGACACCACGGCACTTAAAATAAGACTAAAGCTGGCTACATGCTTCAGCCGACATCTGAACTTAGTTTTGACAGGGTATAGGCAGCAATAACAGGACTTCCGTAGTACCTGTCGGAACTTTATTCAGCTGTTTTTGCACCTCTGAGATGTTGACAGAACATCATCTGTGATTGATCAGATACTGCTCGTGATTTACACTGTTATTTCTGTCAGCAGCGTACCATATGGACTGTTCCGAGGAAAGGTTACCTGCAGATAATTCCTCTCTATGTATTGAGCATCCTCATATTGCCGTCTGTATTGGCCCTCCTTGCTCTTCCACATGGTCAGAAAATAAACTCTAAAATAGAGAAAATAAGAGAAAACAAAAAGGTTTTTCAAGAAAGACTGAAGTTTCCAAGTCGACCCCCCCCCCCCAATAAATTCACCAAAAGCAGCTGATCTACAAGCTCATAAACTGTCATGATGTTGTGCAGCCTATATATTTTGTTTATTTGATTTTATATAGTGCTTAAATTAGTCCTTTAATGCAGACCGATACAAATAAGGCAACATAAACCCATACTAATTGAATAAGTCTGGAAAACATCATTGGTTTGTGATCAGTTTGACTGCTTAATGAACAGTAAAGATATCAGGATTAGGTTAAACCTGGCTGTTAGCCTAGTCCGGAGCAGGCTAAGTCCAAAGCATTAGTTTCCATGGTAACTAATGTAGCATCACTTTCATGAAACCGAATCAAGCCTCAACATATCCAGGTTAACTGGTTAAATTAATCTGGCAAGATTAACCAGCTTTCATGAAACCGGTTAATCGCTGATCCAGGATATATTAAGCCAGGATATGTGTTAAATCCCGGCTTAATCTCTAATCCAAGTTTCGTGAAACAGGCCCCAGGCAAAGTGGTCAGTATTGTATTTGTTTGTAAATCTTATTGTTTTCCGCATGGTGTTAATAAACAGTTCAGTCAGACAACTCACGAATAGATTAAACATTATTTATTATTATTTATTATTTATTGCAGAATGAGTAACAAGTGTGCATAATTATGATATTTGACTTGGCGTTCGGCTCTGCTGGATTTCTCCCTGCTCGGCATGATTGAGCAACAACATGAAACATAAGAGCAGGGAGATAGATATACAATAACCCCCCATGGCCGAGCATAGATAGCAGAGCCCACCGGTGGTGCTGGGGTGGTGGTGGGAGAAAACATCACATACAACCGGGAACCATGAGCAGAGGAAGGCAGGAAGAGCATGGAGTCTAGTGAGCTTAAGTAGCCTGCCCAATTAGTCAGCTGACTGCCGCATCGGCGAATGACGTGTGAGACTTGCACACACGTATACTCCCACATAGTAATGCAGCATGTTAACCCCTTGAGCATAGTATGGGCCTTTGAGCATGGCAAGAACCTCCCTTGAGGTTGACTGACTGAACTGATTCCGCGTGCTACGTTTGATCAGTAAAAAATAACTCGGGAGTCTCGTACGATGGATGGGCGGCACATGTATTATGTATTATTCTTATTGAGTATTCTCGTATTGTATAGCATTCGTCTCAACTGATGACACATCTCACAGACAAAATGTCTAGACAAGATAGTGGGAAATGAACAGCGAGTGGGCTGGAAATAAACCGGGAGTGTAAACAGCACTCCAGTTCTGTACAACACCAGAGCCATTGAGATAAGAGTTGCGTGAGGGGTAAGGAACACTGTGTCTCTGGCAGTGTTGACAACTCTTGTGAGAAAAATAAGCCAAACCACCTCCAAAAACAAACCCAAAACAAGCCAACTCTTGGTGAGAGAAATAAGCCAAATCTTCCCTCGAAAAACAAAACAAGCCCAATAATATCGCCATATAATACTAATAACTAAATATTTGATGCATTTATCATTATCAATTCTATGTATGTCTATAATTATGAATGTTTTGGTCATTTATTATACTATTACACACATAGTAGAGACACCAGACCTGTCACTCAATGTGATTCATACTGTCATGGAGTTGAACCCAAGTGCAGAGTAACAACAAACAAGAATAGATGTTAAGTATTTAATGAAGAATAAGGCAGATCTTACACTGAAGTAGCAGGCAGGAATCAGGCAATAAGTAGTCAAAACAGGAATCCAGGGACAAGCAACCATGACATCAAACTATGAACTGACAATGAGAGTTTGTGAAGAGTCCAGTTTTATAGGAGCAGGTTGATTGGCAAAGTGTTCACAGGTTGGCTGACGAGGGAGTTGAAGACAGGTGTGTAAATGGGACTGCAGTGTGGCGGAAATGAATGTGGGAGTGGCGACGGTGGAGTTAGGCCACACCCACAGCACCTACAGCCTCATTGAACCCTTCCCCCGAACCCCCCCCCCGATGTTAAACTGAAGCTGTTCAACGCAGCATATAGGCAAGGTTTCTCTTCCGCAATGTCATGCTAAAGAATATAATGACACACACACACACACACACGCACACACGCACACACGCACACACGCACGCACGCTCCACCAAAGAGCTGACATCATCGGATCTCATTCAGTTTCTGCACCCTCACCCACCTTGGCCATGCACCCTCACCTGACTCACACAGTCAGCTCTATACCTGCCCCACCATTTGTATGCGGAAAAACTGTAACTTTTCAGAAAATGGACAAAAGGATCCTGCGTTCGAAAGGATCCAGTGTAGCCTATATATTTATTTTCATAAATAAATACTTTTCATTGGTTAGATATTGGTTAGATGTTTTGAAAACCTCCAGACAGACTGACAGACTCACTTTCACTTTTTTTCAAAATTACCCAAAATTAGCTGATGTGCAAAGCTCACTACGCGTCGCTGTGCAATGTGTTTCATTGCGATGCGTCGCAATGTGTTTTGTGAGAATGTCGATCGGCTATCCACACTTTTCCTGGGCTGTGTGTGCTCCAGTTCCTGTTGATTTCATTGGATATCATTTGTCATCTGACCAGTTTCATTGGATCAAATCGACAGGAACTGGAGCACACACAGCCCAGGAAAAGTGTGGATAGTTTCGGCACTCTTGTATCACGAAGTAGGGCATCGATTTACAAACACAACAAACACGGAGAATGCGGAGAATGACGAAAAGTTGATATGCCGAGAATGATGAAAAGTTGAAATGCAGAGAATGATGCAAGGTTTGTGTCCCCGACAGCGACAATGTTATGACAGGTGAGTGCACTGCAGCAAGCAGCAGAGCGCTGCTGGCAGACGCCTCAGGGCTCCACAGCGTGAGGTGACAGCCAGGAGGAGGAATGTGCTGCAGGAGAGATGAAGCCACACGGAGCACTGCCACGGCCTCTCCTCTGACCCGGCAGGATGCTGCAGCATGCTCCTCCTGAGTTGTTGTTCCATGACTCTCGAGAACAATTTTAAGAATGTTCCAGACCCCCCTTACGGGTGCCCTTGTGGGTCCCCACATGGGTCCCAGGTCTTCGAGGGAACAGAGGGACATGGGGGTGCAGAGCAGAGGAAGTGTATTTCCCTAAGTGCTTCTCAATGCGGTTCTGGCATCGGGTAGAGAGGATGTCCTCGCTGGCAAGGAGGGACAGAAAGGGAGGGAGAGAGAGAGACTATGGGTTGTACAGTACACGGCCCTCGTTCTGACGTCAATGTCTTTTCTTAGCAGTCCCGCCTGTCTTCTGACAAGGACATGTCCACTATAGGCCTGGTGCTGAGGGTGCAAACCTCTGTTACCTAACAGGAAGGAGACTGGGACAGTGCTACGGTATATACAACAGCAGCACGCACGCACGCACGCACGCACGCACGCACGCACGCACGCACGCACGCGCACATGCACACGCACACACACACACACACACACACACACACACACACACACACACACTCTCTCTTATGCTGTGACTTGATGTTTTATGTCACACCTGTCACCATTTGAATGTATATTTGCATGTCTTTTTCTTTTTTTAATATATATTTTTTATCCCACGATTTTGTAACCCATTTTTCACCCCTGTGTCAATCATCTAATGTGATCCTGGGCTCTACACACCCTCCTCCAACCTAGTCCCCATAGGGGGACAAGGGGAGAGCAACGGACTTGAACTCATGCTTCCTTCATGCCTGAGTGTCACAAGTTGCTCCTTTACACCTGACAGGGGGGAGTTTCCCTGGTTGGACGTAACGCGTGGAAGGAACACGTTATTCCAACCAGTTCCTTTCCCCTCCATCAGGCGTTCCGGTTGGCCAGGGGGAGGCAGTTTAGTGACCAGGATTACTGCATGTTTTTTGTGAGGGTTCCTACACTAGGGGACACGGGGAGAACATGCAAACTCCACACAGAAAGGCCCTTTCGCCAACCCCGCCTTCAGGTATGGGCACTGATGACGCGGAGGAGGAAACACACCGCCAGCACCCACAGCGTCCCGAGCGGGAATCAAACCCAGGACCTTCTAGCTGTGAGGCGACAGCACTACCAACTGTGCCACCGTGCCCCCTTAATGTCTTTTTCTATTAGGATGATGATGGAAGATTGGCTAGATTTGTAAGCATTGAATGTTTAAAAATATATATATATTTGGTGGACTGGAAGCATATCTGGAAAGGCTACTGAAGTGAAATTTATACTCTGTTGTAAAATAAAAACATTTACAAGAACTCTTATATTAGAAGAAGAGCGTTATAGACCCGTGTGACCCATCAGGCTGTGACAGAATCGGACATCCCTGTCACAGGGATTATGGGATTTATGATACTAACCATGATACTGAAATGATACTGACCATTGTATTATTCAAATATAGGCTAGTATTAGTACTTCCTCCACTATACTGATGCAGGCATGCACGTTTTATACAGCGTGTGTTTTCAGCACAACGCTCTGGAATGGTGCCAGGCCTCTACCAGGGGTCTTTAAAAAATCACACCCGTGTGAAGTGAGGGGCGCTCTTATCATCTTACAAAACATCGAGGACAAAACAAACATGGACAAAACAAACATTAAACTCTGTTCATTGTTAATGGCATTTAATGTTTGTGTCAGTGACAAAACCAACATTAAACTCTGTTCATTGTTAATGGCATTTAATGTTTGTGTCAGTGACAAAACCAACATTAAACTCTGTTCATTGTTAATGGCATTTAATGTTTGTGTCAGTGACAAAACCAACATTAAACTCTTTCCATTGTCATGGCGTTTTTAATGTCTGTCTAAGGAAAAACACATATTAAACCTGCTGTAGGCTACATAGGAGGGGCTAGCGTCCCTCAAAAACAATCCAAGGACCCCTTAGCTGCCAGGGAGAGGGAAGAAGCAAGGACCCCCCCCCTTCCTCACTGTATGAGCTTGTAGATCTACAAAAAGAAGAAAGAAATATCACAAATATTTGGTGCCCCCCCCTAGTAGTAATTCTGGGGTCCCGGACCACCTGTTGAAGACCCAGGCAGTCTCAACAGAAAAATGTCCGGCAGAAAGATTAGCAGTGGAGGAGACTAGAGGCATGCTGAGGATCAGAAGAGAAGACGAGGGGGAAGAGCCGACCAAGGCTTTGATAAATAACTGCGGTACAGCTATTGACATCGCTCTTCAGCGCTGCGCCTGTGTGTGTGTGTGTGTGTGTGTGTGTGTATGTGTATACGTGTGTGTGAGTGAGTGTGTGTGTATTTCTGCACCTGTGTCTGTATCTTGTGCATCTATCTAATTCCTGTACTGCAGTGGCTCAGACATTTTCATCAAGTAACCCCAAATCCATTAGTATTTTGCCTGCGGACACCCTGCATCTGAAAAGGTTGGTGTCGTCATGGATCTCCAACTTCCATCGTTATACCGACTCGGTGCTGTTCAGCCGGGACCGGTCTAGCCGTTATTGATGTTCCAAAAAAGGCCAAATCTACAAATAGTCGATCTACAAGTTCACAACGTGAGCTTGTAGATTGATTGCACTAACTGTCTCTGGTGAATCTGTCTTATGTTGTGTACACTAGGGATGTGCCGATGAGACATTTTGGCCAATATCGATATCCGATATTACCGATCTCATTCTGTATTGAAGAATTAATGATAATAATTTTGTCCATTCTGAAAAATACATGTAACAGGATATCTGCACTGCAGGCTTAGGCAAGCCAGATTTAACCTAAATACCTTTATGTTTATTATTGTGAGCTTGTATATCTGTTCAAGCTGTTACTTTGGGCTTGTTTATCTGTAAAGACACATTGATTAATCGAACCGATGCCGATTAATCTAAAAACAACTGGAATCGGCCGATGCATATCGATGTGTTTGCCGATTAATCTCCCATCACTATTGTGTACGTACGGTATGATACAGTATGTCTATTACATGAGAGGGTGCTTTACCGTGATTATATTGGCACGGCAGCGTTGCTGCAGGAACAAGTTCCTATATGCCACTTTCTTGAAGTACATTCACAGCACAGACACGATGTTGTTGAATCCACAAATTGATGGAGCCTTTGATGAAGTGGGATAAATGGACCTGTTTTCATCAATTCCCTCGCACGCACACACACACACACACACACACACACACACACACACACACACACGCACACACACACACACACACACACACACACACACACACAGGTGTACGCATGCATGGGTGTGCGCACACACACACACACACACACACACACACACACACACACACACACACACACACACACACACACACACACACACACACACACACACACACACACACACTTCGGTATGCTGCCTTATCTTACCTCCAGGCTTTTGTCAGAGCATTGCCAGTGTGCTCTCATTAGAGGGAATGGGAAGACATTTACCATCCTGACTGGAGGGGAGAGTTAGCGCAGTTCTCTGTTCCCTCTCAGTTTCTCCTCCATACCCCTTCATTGAAATGAAACACTCATACTGTATACCAGGGTTCCCCAATTAATTTTCCTCAAGGGCCATATTTTGACTAGCGTACCAGGCTGGGGGCCGAGTCTGCACGCGCGAGGTCGAGGTCTTGCCCTGAAAATTCATTTTCAGGGCAAGACCCCATTTGAAAAGGATGCCCAGTTTGACATGCATAGGCTACTGACCCCCATTCAATGCCATTTATATCTGGGACCCTTAAAAAAAATGGCCCGCGGGCCGCCTATTGGGGTACCCTGCTGTATACCCATTAAAACCTCTCCCTGATCTGCTCTCTCTCTCTCCCCTGCCCCGAGTTCCCCTCTCTGAGTCACCTATGGCTGCTTTTATTGCAGTCGAGTCGAGCCATCCACTTATTGTTCCCACAATCACCATCCCAGTGTTTCTTCCTAATCATCTGAGGACGACCTAGAGAGAAAGGCTGTCGTGTCTGTGTGTGCGTCATATAAGAACTGTGTTCCAAAAATAAACAAATCAGCCCGGTGATTCTGTCAGGTATAGTGACTCTGTGTCAATTAGGATATTGACAACATCTGTTTGGAGCAGTGTTGTTTTTGGCAATTTCTAGTCATAGTCTTTGGACTGAAACTTAATTTAGTTTTAGTCACATTTTAGTCACCTGGAATGTCTTAGTGTTAGTCTAGTTTTAGTCGACTAAATCTACAGTTGATTTAGTCGACTAAAATGTATTTTGGCGGGTCTTGATGCCGTCGTAATGAGTGTTTTTACACTTGCTGAAAATAACCGATCTACAAGCGCGACGCGTTGTGTGCTTGTAGATCAGCTATTTTCAGCATGCATTTGTTTTTGTCAGTGAAAATAGGTAGTCAACGAACATTTTTCGTCTTAGTTTTAGTCGACGAAAACAACACTGGTTTGGAGAGAGTTGTATCAATTCAGCGGTGGTACTGGGAAGTCAGTTAGGAAAGTACAGTATAGGGGGAGTGACTCACCGTCTCCACTGAAGCAGTGCAGCATGTCAAAATCCTTCGCCAGATTCTTCCTATTTCGTGGCATTAGTTATCAGTGTGTGAAGGGCCGGTTCTAGGCATAAGCGATATAAGCGGTCGCTTAGGGCCACAACCACTGAGGGGGCCACATCACAGGGAGAAGATTTTTATTTCTATTTTTTTATGTATCCCCTAAATGGGCTATACTGGCGGCCACATGTGGCCCCCACCTTCACTTAATGCAGCCCGCAGGTTAATATCAACTGGTGGCCTCACTTAATGCGGCCCGCAGGTTAATATCAACTGGCGGCCTGGGGGCCACATGTGGCCCCCACCTTCACCTAATGCAGCCCGCAGGTTAATATCGGAATACTGATATATTATTGATTTCAGCTATTACAATTCCACACATGCAAACATGACCCGCTTTAATTATTTCAGTCTATATTAGTAGCTTAATGACTATAGTAGGCCTACTAGTCTTTTTTATGTCTAATGTATTTGCATGAGTTCCTACATTTAACATAAGAACTAAGAACATATAAATGTATTTGAAATTAAATAAAACATTTACTTTTCAAGATTCCAATTCAGAAATAGCTCAAAATTATTCAGAATTTCAATTTAAAAAAGAGCAAAAATAGCAGATCTACTAGATCAAAACGTGTCACAGTTTGAGCTTGTAGATCAGCAATTATTTACTATATGCATTGTGGCCCTCTGGAGTGAGTGTGGAATATAGTTGCCTTCTCTCTCTGAGTCTCCATCATCAAAGTTTCCCACCCCTGCCCTATCCAAAAACTATAGTTATAGATCTCATTGACACAAGACACAACAGAGTTGATAATATACCACATGCAGTTGAATGCAAGTTGCAAATTGCATTATTCAATACATCTGTGGCCCACTGCCCACAGGTGAAGTTGATTTCATTTGGTTGATTGATCAACTTCACTCTAGGCGTGGCTGCCTGTATTTGGTTGATTCATGAGCAAGTGCACAAGTCACACACAAATATGCCTCCAAAAAGAAAATTTAGAAGCACAAAGACTCACTTTGGTTATGAAGCACCAGATGAGCCAGTCAGTGATGCCCTCAAGAGGCTAGAGACCACCTTTTTCAATGTGGTCGTTGACTCTGCCATTAGGTCATTGGATGACCGGTTTGAATCACTTGGCCAAGTTAAAAGCAAGTTTGGAGTACTGCAAAAAGAGTAAAGGTGTGAAGCAGGTGGTGGAGTTCCTCTGGTGTTAATTAAAGACCAGACCATTGTGCTGGTGTCCAACTTGTACATGTCATTAGTGTTTCCAGTCAGCTTGGTGTATCCTCCATGGATAAACATGACCTTCTCCAACACACAGGCTGAGTGGAAGCTCCTCTCCTTTGGAACAGTCCCAGAAACCCTGGGTTGGAACCATCTGTGGGAGTCAACCTCAAATGCATAAAGCACATTGCAGTAAGGCTCCCCTCCCCAGATGTAGACTGTATCTTCAAACAACACAGCTGTGTGGCCGCAGCGCCTGGATGGAACCTCAAGGTGACCGTCTCCTCTTCCTGGTTCCACTGGTGGTAACTTCTTCCAGCATAAAGACACTGTGCTTAGGACATGGACATCCATCTGTTCAACCATGTTGAACAGTGAGGAACAGTTTGTTCCTCACTGTTACAGCAGCATGAAAGATTTGCATTGGTCCTCCTGCTTTGGAAACGGTCCAAGACAACATCACGCTGTCTGTCTGTCTGTATGTCTGTCAGTATATAAAGTGATGCTTTACACAAATTGTTTTCTTCTTACAAAAGAATACACCAGATTTATGGAAAAATAACACATTTATTGCTACAACAGCGTTTTTAACATGCCTATTAGGCTGTAGATTATTTGGCAGCCCAATATGAACTCGGGCACTTTGGAGTACACCAAGGTTGTATGTTAGAAATGTTGAGTATGGGTCCCCACTGCACTGAAACATCAGTATCTACATGCTGGGGACCCCTACTCAACATTTCTAACATCAGTTTCTACATGCTGGGGACCCCTACTCAACATTTCTAACATCAGTTTCTACATGCTGGGGACCCCTACTCAACATTTCTAACATCAGTTTCTACATGCTGGGGACCCATACTCAACATTTCTAGCATCAGTTTCTACATGCTGGGGACCCCTACTCAACATTTCTAACATAAAACCTTGGTGTACTCAAAATGCAGAGTTCATATTCTGGCAAGTGGACTACTCGTCTTAAACTGTACATATACTACTGTAGTCTACTTAAACTGTACATAATACTGTAGTCTAAAGTACTGCACACATACATCATAATACTGTACGTGTTGTGATAGGACTTATTTCATATTAAACATATTAAACAGTAAAGAATGGTTGTATTGCTCTGGGTTTGAACCATCTAAAAACTATACCTACATTTAGTCAAAGTCAAAAAGCAAGTTCATAAACGTACAATATTTGTATAAAACTTAACTAAGATAACTTAAAAACAAAACAAAACATTCTATTTAAAACAATTATAATAACTCAAATATTAGAGATAAATCCTAGAAGTCTGTCGGTGGAAACCTCAGACATTCCAAAACTTTTACTTTACACCATTCTGATTCAAAAGCATCAAAAGCAGCAGATCTACAAGCTCTAAATGCCTCTCCAGCTTGTAGATCTGCTATTTCTGTTGCTTCTGGTGTGACAGCTGTGTTGTAGGTCAGGACGTTAACACAGAAAAACACAAATATTGACATACGAGGATTCTGGCCGACAGCAACGATATATGTATGGATATGATGATGACATAACATATACATTCATATTAATTAATATGGATATGATGATGACATAACATATAATTAATATGGATATGATGATGACATCATAACATACAAATTGATATGAATTAATATGAATGTGATGATGTCACAACAACATATAATATGAATTAATATGAATATGATGTCAGCACATTAAGATGGACCTTCTTACACATTCTAGTTGTAGTCGAACATTACGCATGCACGCACGCACGCACGCACAGTAGACAAATATAATCTCTTCCTTACACTCTTAACACACAGAAAAGTGTAAATATGATTTCCTTTGAGCTTTTGGTAAAACAAAATGATTCAGGAAATAATAACAATAATATTATTAATATTATTATTATTATTAGTGTTACAGTAATAATAGCAGTGTACAGTAACAGTGTACAGTACCTGTATGTTTACAGATGTCCCATAGTGTTACAGTAATAATACTCAACTCAACTCAACTCAACTTTATTTATATAGCACATTTAAAACAACCATAGCTGCCACAAAGTGCTGTACAGTACATAGGTAAAAACAGTAAGTAAACACATAGACTAAAAACACAGAATACAAAGACAACACACAAAACAAGAAAAGGAGGGGGGGGAAGCAAGTTCAGGAACAGAGGTCTCATGCTGTGTTAAAAGCCAAAGAATAAAAGTGCGTTTTCAGTGAGGTTTTAAAAATGGCCAGAGAGGGGGCCTGCCTAAGTTGCAGGGGAAGGTCGTTCCAGAGCTTGGGGGCAGCAATTGAAAAAGCTCTGTCCCCTCTAAGCTTCCGTTTCGCCCTCGGGACCTCTAGCAGCATCAGGTCAGCTGACCTGAGGGAGCGGGCGGGAGAGTAGGGGTGGAGGAGCTCAGAGAGGTATGGAGGGGCGAGACCATTTAAAGCTTTAAAAGTAAAAAGCAGAACCTTGAACTGGATTCTAAAGTTCACTGGCAGCCAGTGGAGAGAGGCGAGGATGGGAGTTATATGCTCTCTCTTACGCGTGCCAGTTAGTAGTCGGGCAGCCGCGTTCTGAATTAACTGGAGCCGAGCAAGGCAAGACTGACTGGCTCCAAGGTAGAGGGCGTTACAGTAATCCAGCCGAGATGTAATAAAGGCATGGATTACTGTCTCAAGGTGCTGAGTGGTTAAAAAGGGTTTTACCTTTGCCAGTTGTCGCAAATGAAAAAAGCTAGACTTCACCACTAAGCTAATTTGGCGATCTAGCTTAAAGTCGTTGTCCATTTTAAAACCTAGGTTGGAGACTGTTGGCTTCACAAACTGTGCCAGGGGGCCTAGATCAAAGGGAGGGGGGTTACCAGAACCATTTGGGGCGAACACCACCACCTCAGTTTTCTTGTCATTGAAGCTTAGAAAGCTTAGGGCCATCCAGGCTTTAATGTCATCCAGGCAAGAGAGAAGAGCTTTAGGATCAGCGTCTTTCTTCTTTAGGGAACATAGCATCATCAGCATAGAAATGGAACGAAATGCCATGTTTTCTGAGGATGGACCCTAGCGGCAGGAGATATAAGGAGAAGAGCACTGGGGCTAAAATAGAGCCCTGTGGAACACCATACAACAACGGCGCCGGTCATTAAACCAGGGCTCAGGCTTTGCCCTGGGCAGCTTGGATTTCAATGGGGCCACAGAGTCCATTATGGTCCCACACGAAGAGTTAAACCAAGAGCACAGTTCCTCTGTGGGAACAGCCGAGACAGACGGGGCACACAACTGTTCAAAAGCAGCTGAAAAGCGACTAGCAGTGCGGGGGTTAAGAGTCCGACAGAGTCTAGCAGGAGCCCTAGATCTATTCTCCGTACAAGAGAGAGCAACATCAAACAGAACAGGGCAATGATCAGAGAACGTACTATCACAGATCTCTAGGTTACGAATAGGCAGCCCATATGAGATAACGAGATCTAACGTATGCCCACGTTCATGAGTAGGACCCGACACATTCTGCACCATGTTAAACGATTCAATAAGGTTTAGGAAGTCCTTCACCATCGGTTTATCAGGGCAACATACGTGTATATTCAGATCTCCGAGAATCAACACTCGATCATAGTTGGGCAATATTCCAGCCATTGGAGAAATCAGTCACAAAATCCTTGTTGTATTTAGGGGGTCGATAAATGAGTGCGCACAAGACCTGCTCAATACGACCCACCTCAAACACAGTCACTTCAAAGCTGGAGAAAGAAGCAGAACATTGCTTGCATTTAATGTCATCCTTATAGATGACCGCTGTTCCCCCACCCTGCCTGCCCGAGGGCCGCGGGGAGTTGAAATAGGAACAGCCGGCCGGCAACAGTTCAACGAGGGCGCTGCACTCACCCGCCGCCATCCACGTCTCTGTCACACAGAGGAGATCCAGGGCGCGGGAGCTGAAGAAATCCTTCAGGATAAATGTTTTATTTGTCAGCGATCTGGCATTCACCAGGCCAATCCTGACAGGGGCTGGAGCCTTTGATCCGGAGGAGTTAGGATCGCGGCGCAGCGACCGCAGATTGCAGAGATTCACCCCGCGTCTCCAGAGCTGAGGAGCGCAAGGACGGCAGGGCTGGAATAGCACCTCCAGGCTAGCAACAGGAGCGAGGCAGGTCGCGCTGGGGACCTGGCGTCGTTGCAGCAGGGCGGAGGGAGACGATAATCCAGGTTTCACGTGAGACAAAGACGAAAAGCATACCCGGGCTTTCAGCTTCACCAGCTTGCCACTCTGTTTGCCACGGCGGTGGAGACGTTTCCTCCTCGGCGGCGGGGACGCGACCGGGAGCAGATGAGTCGGGATTCCTGTTAGGAGCGGCGGCGCGGTTTTTTGTTCATTGTGGTAAAATGAACCAATAATCCTGGCATTTTGTCGGATATCCAGGAGGGATTGGCGATCATACACCAGCAGAGACTTAATCTGAACAGTGCCAAGGCTTAGACACAGCAGAAACACAAACCAAAACGAGAGCAGGAGACGAGCAGCCAAACACACTGGCGCCATCACTTCCGCCTGTCACCTGTCAATACAAACTCACAGCAGTGTACAGTAACAGTGTACAGTACCTGTATATGTTTACAGATGTCCCATAGTGCTACAGTAATAACAGCAGTGTACAGTAACAGTGTACAGTACCTGTATATATTTACAGATGTCCCATAGTGCTACAGTAATAATAGCAGTGTACAGTAACAGTGTACAGTACCTGTATATGTTTACAGATGTCCTATAGTGGCGACGTCGCTCAGGCCAGGATGGTGAAGGAAGGACATGTCTGAGAGCTTCTCCTCTTCTCTCCTCCTCAGACACGCTGCTTTGGGGTTCAGGGGGGTTCTGTGAGGTATCAGGAAGGCATAGGTGTGTTCCCACGTACTAAAGAAGCTCTTCCAGAGGACAGAACGTCTCTAGAACCGAAGCCTCACCTCCGACCTGCTGTTCCAGACTGGTTACTGCCACACTATCAAAAGAGCTGCGCACGTTTTCGGCTGCGGACAGCCGAAAAACCGGGTTTATAGACAGCTGGTGGATGGAAAAAAAGCTCCACTTCCGCGGACGACTTGCGCGACGGCCAGCTTCCCGGAAGCGCTCTCCTTCGCGCAAGTCGTCCGCGGAGGTGGAGCTTTTTTTCCATCCACCAGCTGTCTAAAAACTCGGAAAAGAAGCTGTGGACAGCGCTTAGGTCTGGAAACGGGGACACTAGAAAAGAAGCCTCACCTCTGACCTGCTGCTCCAGAGAGGACAGAACGTCTCTAGAACAGAAGTCTCACCTCTGACCTGCTGCTCCAGAGAGGACAGAACGTCTCTAGAACAGAAGTCTCACCTCTGACCTGCTGCTCCAGAGGACAGAACGTCTCTAGAACAGAAGTCTCACCTCTGACCTGCTGCTCCAGAGGACAGAACGTCACTAGAACAGAAGCCTCTCCTCTGACCTGCTGCTCCAGAGGACAGAACGTCTCTAGAACAGAAGCCTCACCCCTGCTGCTCCAGAGGACAGAACGTCTCTAGAACAGAAGCCTCACCCCTGCTGCTCCAGAGGACAGAACGTCACTAGAACAGAAGCCTCTGACCTGCTGCTCCAGAGGACAGAACGTCTCTAGAACAGAAGCCTCTGACCTGCTGCTCCAGAGGACAGAACGTCTCTAGAACAGAAGCCTCACCCCTGCTGCTCCAGAGGACAGAACGTCACTAGAACAGAAGCCTCTGACCTGCTGCTCCAGAGGACAGAACGTCTCTAGAACAGAAGCCTCTGACCTGCTGCTCCAGAGGACAGAACGTCACTAGAACAGAAGCCTCTGACCTGCTGCTCCAGAGGACAGAACGTCTCTAGAACAGAAGCCTCTCCTCTGACCTGCTGCTCCAGAGGACAGAACGTCTCTAGAACAGAACCTCACCCCTGCTGCTCCAGACTCATGATGACCCCGACGGCCTCGTGAATGACTGTTTGTTTGTGTTCAAGAAATTTCTTGTAAATTGTGAATGCAAATAAAGATGTTAAATGTGTGTGTGTGTGTGTGTTGTATTTTATCTCTAAGTTAAGTCTAGTTGTGTGGCCCTCAATTACTCATTTATTACATGTTCTCCTGAGTTGCGTTGTGTGCTGGGGTACAATCTTGAGTTTGAGTTCCTTCAAAGTAATGTCTAAATGGTTTCTACGTCCTCATAAAGTCATAAACCTGTACAAAGATGTATCACTCATGATGTTTAATTCAGAAGATTAAGATGTACCCTGTTGCAGAGAGGCAGCTATTGTGGATTTTCCCGGTATGGCTACTTCTCAAGTACGAGGTCTGTTGTACCTTGACATAGTGTAATAACTAATAACCATAATGTAATAAACATGAGTGCATAATGTAGCCTAACAATGTAATGTTAGGCTACAAGTGTGGACAAGGATGGATGCATGCACAGTGCACACACACCGCACAGAGTTATAGTCTGGTGAGACATAGGAGGACCCAATACAGCCTCGTCTTTCCATTAGTTTCCTGTTCAATCTTTAGTCGGCAAATGAGTAATTTTAGTGTGTGAATTTTCATTCACACCGTTCAGCTCTGGTTCAGTTTGCGCCATAACACGGCGAGGGGGCGCAGTTTAGAGATCTTTGATGAGTCGTTGCTGGAAACTATAGGTATACAGGACACAAAGCATAGTCCTAGAGACCTCTAGGACCTGCAATCTCCAAGAACACACAAGGCAGGTGGAGCCTGCATAGAGAAAGGACAATAGCTGCAGGCCTGGATTAGAGAGGCAGTGATTTGGCCAATCACTGCTGACCCGCCAACTGGAGAGTGTTGTGGTTAAGGGTTGAAACACTCTAAGAAGGTTGGAGACCACCTGATGACCTCTCCTCCAGGCCAAGGATGTATCCATTATAGATGGATTAAGTGACATGCCATGTTGAAAGTGCCACTACACTCTCCAGTTGGCGGGTCAGCAGTGATTGGCCAAGTGACTCCTCCTCTCCTCCAGGCTTTCAGCTATAGACGAATCCACAGTGACGGCCCGGGCGCATTACACTTATTACACTACGCTATTACACTATGCTATTACACTATGCTATTACGCTATTACACTATGGTATTACACTTATTACACTATACTATTACACTTATTACACTAACTATTACACTTATTACATACACTATTACACTTATCATAGTTCATAGTATCATATTACACATGTCATAGCAGCATCCACCCACCTGGGAGGTACCAACATGGATCATGAATCGTTCAATAAATGAACGATTACATAAAACAAGCAGAAAGCCTGCAACACTCCATGTGTTTGGAACCAACAATAGAGCCACAACATAGCGAAAAACTTCTTTTTTATTTATGATGTGTTATGCCTCATTCATACTTCACACCACAGTGGCGCATGACGACAATAGCCAACCTACAAGCTCACAACACCTCCATTTGATATGCATTGTGAGTTTGAAGGTCTGTTATTTTTGCGTGCGACGGAGCATACATTAGGCACTAGTCTGTCCTATGTCTTTGGTTCTATAAGTCAAAAATAGTCAGATTCTGTAAGGTGTAGCTAGCTAGTTAACAATACTGTGGTGGAGAGTGGGAAAAGAAAATGCATCAACATAGTGTGCAACTGAACTAAACTAAAACAAAATGTCCTTTCAATTTCAACAGAAATTCAAATACATATTCACAACCCCTCCAAAGAATCCTGTGGTAAGGAAATATATCAGGAGGGTTAAAGAAACCTTTTTCTTTTTAATTATACAAAAAAGGACCACAATAAAGTTGTAATCGCCCTAGAGCTGTTCTCCTTGCCTGGAGGACCAGGGATCACAGGAATGTTGGTGGGGGGGGGGGGGGTAGCTACGTACACACACACACACACACACACACACACACACACACACACACACACACACACACACACACACACACACACACACACACACACACACACACACACACACACACACACAAATAAATACTTTTTTTTTAGCCCTTGGGAGGCTGTATATTGGCTCCAGCAACCCCTGCAGCAAGGCTGTGGCCTCATCGGTCCAGTGAGCAAAGCGATGTCCATGGCTTTTGAATGAGATATTGGTATCACAATTAAAAGTAAACTAAAGCCCTAACAAATGGTGTTTAGGAAGTACCGACTAGTACATTTACATTTGTCTTACCCATCAATCTGGAACCGTTCCATCAGTCTAATACACCACCATTTCCGGATATGTGGAATGTCCCCCTAAATGAAATGGAAGATTTAAGTTGAGTCATTTTAAGTCACAAATCAGTAGTTTACCATTTGTCTATATTTAAAAATGTCAGTATTATATGCACGTCAATGTCTGCAATGCAGAAAGAAGAGTTATAAATCCATGTTAAATAGACAAACACAATATAGTGGTGTGTGGTTAACACTAGAGTTTAATACACTTCTATATTCTTCTTACTTTCTTATGAATATTGTAATTACCGAGATTTAGAAAAGAAACACTACTGTAACGGTGGATTTTCTTTTGAAAGATACTGACCTCAGAATGCCAAAATGGGACGTCTGTGCTCAGGCTGAGTGCATACTGTGAATGGCAAAGATCAGTGAACTTATGAGTTTCAAATTAAATAATAACACTTTATATATAGACAAAATAAAGTAATTTACGGTACCATCAGCATGAAGATGCCTCAACTATTCCCACTTTGCTGGCGAGGGAAACCCTGTAAAATAATTGGGAACAGCAATGCAGCATCATAGTTCTTTTTACTGTGATATTGAAATGTTATTTCTTAAAAAAAAAAAATCTATAATTTGTCTACCACAAACTCCACACAGAAAGGCCCTTTCGCCAACCCCACCTCAGGTATGGGCCCTGATGACGCGGAGGGAACACGCCCACAGCATCCCCAGCGGGAATCAAACCCAGGACCTTCTAGCTGTGAGGCGACTACCGACTGTGCCACCGTGCCCCTATTCTTTTATTTATTTACCTGTGAATTTTGTTATTGTTCATGTCTATGCAAGACATTGATTGCATAGGGCCTAAATGTAAGACAAGACAGCAAGGACGTTTTTGGTACTATCCCTTTTGGAGTGTTTGACTGTACCCTGTTTTTACATTTCCGTCCAATTTACAGTGGACAAGAAAGACATGCATGGAGATGCAAGAGAAATGTACCTGAATGTCTGTCCCGAACTTGGTAGTCCATTTGCCTGGAGCAATGCGTTGAGCTAGGTCACTGTTAAAAATAAATCATAAAATACAAATTACCCACTGCAGTGGTTTCTGAAAAAAAGGTGTAAGGAAACTTACAAATGAATTATCTTCATCAACTATCTATAGGCTATCTGATTGATATGTCATTTAACACTCTGGCAATATAATTTGCAAGACTACAGTACTACTACTGCACAAGAGATTTCATATTATTTGGTTCCCTTACATTCAAAATAGTAGTTACAACTAGGGATGCACTGATGTATCGAACACATATTGGCCGATATGTGCCGTTATCAGTCAATATCTGTATCTGCAAATAACCTGACATTAACCGATGGCAGTAGCCAATATTAATCTGTTGTTGATAAGCATACATTTTGCATTGGCTATGTTGGTTATCTGCAGCCTACAGCTGTAGATTCTCAACATTTATTTTTGTATTCGTTTCCCTGTCACAAAAGGGGGGAAATCAGTATCGGCAAAGTTGTTATTTTAACATCGTATCGGCAAAGAATTTCAATATCGATGCATCCCTAGTTACAACAGCCTCAAAGAAAACAGCCATTGAACAAGGCTCAAAGGAAACAAATGGAAATTATTTTATGGCCACAGAACAAGGCTTACGTTTAAAACAGCCTTTGAACATGGCCTCCCAGCTAACATGTCCATGTGGGCACCATATGGGGTGCTTGTGTGTGTATGGGTACCAAGTGGGCATGGGCTAGAACTGGGCAATTATACTGGGTTCCAGGTAGGTTCTATGTGGGCTAAGTGGGCATGGGCTTGAACTGGGCAAATATTGTGGGTTCGATATGGGTTACAAATGGGCCAAGTGGGCATGGGTTAGAACTGGTCACCATGTATGGGTCCCTTGTGGGATATATATGGGCTAAGTGGGCATGGGTTAGAACTGGGCACGCATGTCTGTGTCCCATATGGGTTACGTATGGGCTAAGTGGGCATGGGTTAGAACTGGTCACCCATGTCTGGGTCCTATATAGGTTATGTATGGGCTAAGTGCGCATGGGTAAGAACTGGGCATCCACACCTGGGTCCCTTGTGGGTTATTAATGGGCTAAGTGGGCATGGGTTAGAACAGGTCACCAACACCTGGGTCCCATATGGGTTTATATGGGCTAAGTGGGCATGGGTTAGCACTGGTCACCCATGTATGGGTCCTATATAGGTTATTTATGGGCTAAGTGGGCATGGGTTAGCACTGGTCACCCATGTATGGGTCCTATATAGGTTATTTATGGGCTTAGTGGGCAAAGGTTAGCACTGGTCACCCATGTATGGGTCCCTTGTGGGATATATATGGGCTAAGTGGGCGTGGGTTAGAACTGGTCATCCACACCTGGGTCCCTTGTGGGTTATTAATGGGCTAAGTGGGCATGGGTTAGAACAGGTCACCAACACCTGGGTCCCATATGGGTTTATATGGGCTAAGTGGGCATGGGTTAGCACTGGTCACCCATGTATGGGTCCTATATAGGTTATTTATGGGCTAAGTGGGCATGGGTTAGCACTGGTCACCCATGTATGGGTCCTATATAGGTTATTTATGGGCTTAGTGGGCAAGGGTTAGCACTGGTCACCCATGTATGGGTCCCTTGTGGGATATATATGGGCTAAGTGTGCGTGGGTTAGAACTGGTCAACCATTTCTGGGTCCTATATAGGTTATTTATGGGCTTAGTGGGCATGGGTTAGAACTGGTCACCTATGTATGGGTCCCTTGTGGGATATATATTGGCTAAGTGGGCATGGGTTAGAACTGGTCATCCATATCTGGGTCTCTTGTAGGATATATATTGGCTAAGTGGGCATGGGTTAGAACTGGTCATCCATATCTGGGTCTCTTGTAGGATATATATGGGCTAAGTGTGCGTGGGTTAGAACTGGTCACCCATGTCTGGGTCCTATATAGGTTATGTATGGGCTAAGTGTGCATGGGTAAGAACTGGGCATCCACACCTGGGTCCCTTGTGGGTTATATATGGGCTAAGTTGGCAAGGGTTAGAACAGGTCACCAACACCTGGGTCCCTTATGGGTTTATATGGGCTAAGTGGGCATGGGTTAGCACTGGTCACCCATGTATGGGTCCTATATAGGTTATTTATGGGCTTAGTGGGCAAGGGTTAGAACTGGTCATCCATATCTGGGTCTCTTGTGGGATATATATGGGCTAAGTGTGCGTGGGTTAGAACTGGTCACCAATGTCTGGGTCCTATATAGGTTATGTATGGGCTAAGTGGGCATGGGTTAGAACTGGTCACCCATGTTTGTGTCCTATGTAGGTTATGTATGGGCTAAGTGGGCATGGGCTAGACCATGTCACCCGCCCATGTCTGGGTCGTGTATAGGTTTCGTATTGGTATATGTAGTAACAAATAGTAACAGTTAGAACATATATTGGTAAAGAACTGCAGAAAGTATGCAATTGACAGCAAGCTATCATAAAGGAAATCTGTACCAGCTTTTTCTTGAATGCAATGGTAAGTTACAATAAGTGCACGTGGTCCTTTGATGATCTTGGATGTGAACAACAGTGTTCACAGATGGATATGGATGGACGGACAAATAGAGAGAGAGGACCTGGCCATTGTATAACATTTATAAAATTGTGTTGCAGATGGAAGCTTTTCATTAGCTTGCTTGAGCTTGTAGATCTGATATTTTGAGCAAATTGGCTGGATGTTTCCCTATAGGGAGATAATTATGTATTAAATTATTATCTGAAGTAGGCAAACGCCAACTAGTGAAAAGCAGTACGGTGTGCGCGTCTATATTGTGTGCAGGACTACAGTGCCTATATCATTCCATCGAGTGATGTTGTAGAGAGAGAGAGAGAGAGAGAGAGAGAGAGAGAGAGAGAGGGTGTGTGTGTGTGTGTGTGTGTGTGTGTGTGTGTGTGTGTGTGTGTGTGTGTGTGTGAGTGAGTGAGTGAGTGAGAGAGAGTGTGAGAGAGAGAGAAAGAGTGAGAGATATTTTAAAGAGTTATTTACACTGCATACAGACCAGTACATGACCTCACCTAAGTTATATGCAAGCAAATTAGAAGGATAAAAACATAGAACACAGCGAGGCTCCAAAACCAGATCAGAAAGAGAAGAGCAGTTCTTCATCATCCCCCACTGTACACAATCCTCCCCCCAGTTTACACAGAAATCCTCAAGATTGTCCACCATTTTATAGTAGGTATACTTGTCCGGGACAAGTAATAAATCTTTCTGAAGTTCATTGAAAGTTTACTTATCAGGTGGACACGTTTGTACTAACAGATCATTGAAACCCCTCACATCTAATGGATCTCTGCCTCTCACTTTTTCGGTGACACACCTAGCAGCCAACAATATTGTTTGACATTATTGTCTGGCTTTCAATTGTGTGCCATTTGTGCTTCTCAAACATTGACTGTTCCCAGGAGGTTTTCAAAATTTCAGTCAAGCAATCATTTCAGGTCCGGCTTCCTTGCTGACAGAGAATGATGTCCATGTGAATCTTACTTCGGACAAGTGACTTGCCCGGACAAGTGAATAAGGGGAAATGTTCCTGTCCAAAGGACAAATGCCTCAAAAAGTAAATGTCAACCCTGTACCCTGAACTATGCCTTTAACAGTCCAGTCAGTATGAGCACAGGGTCCACACAGCCCACCTCCAGAGCCTGATTCCTTCAATTCGGCAAGATGGCTAGAGAGAGAGAGAGAGAGAGAGAGAGAGAATCCCATGCTAAGAGGGTGGGATTATGTCCATGTACCTGCCTGTATGTCTGAGCACATAGATGGGAGATATGCTGGTTGTCATCAAACTCTAACTATAGTCTATGGCAGGGGTGGGCAATTATTTTTCCCAAGGGGCCAAATGAGAAACAGAAAATATTTTGGAGGGCCGGGCAAAAAGGCTGAACTTAATTATGCATAATATCAATTTTATTTCTATATAAATAGCAGTAAATGGCATTGTTTTGCAAAGCAATGGTAAACTAAATGTGAAACATTTGACTCAAAGTCCTGTAAATACTAGCATTTTCTTTTAACAATGAGAACATTAGAGGTAGCTCTCTTAATAGTTCCATTCGGAGGACACTGGAGGTGCCACTTTCACAACCCATGGTGCGCTGCTTACTATCGCAACCATTAAACAACGACGTTCTGAAAACAATAATAAGCCAACCAGTAATGGTATTGTTGAGACTTGGCAGCCTGGCAGGCGCTGTATGTTGATGTGTGCACGTTCGTTCTGCCAGATTTACTTGTTAGTACAACGGTGTCGATCGACTCGTGTGCTGAAAACAGACGATCCACAAGCTCACGGCGCATCGCCCAAGCTGTCTGAACTTCAGAAGCATGCCACATTCTGGGCGCAACAACGCCATGCGGCAGCATCTTAAAACATCTTAACTTTATTGGCGAGGCGGGTTAAATAAAGCAATGAAGCATAATGGGATTTAACTTGTCCTCCTGAAAGGAAGTTTGGTAATCAAAGCATGCGCCTGCGCCTACCGTGTTGTGGAGCTGCATGCTTCATGGCTATTTGCATTCACCGACGTAGTCAACAATAAATCCAAAAAGCCGACATTTTCGCATATGAGGGGGGTGAAGGAAGAAAGACACACGCAATTCATGTGCACAGTTGATGTGCAGATTGTGTGAACTGTGAGAATGCATGGGCTTCAAAATAAAAGTGATGCGGTTTTAGTCCACCCATAAGGTAATTAGAAAGTATGTTTTATTTTCGGATAATGGGATTATCAAGTAATCTTTCACGGGCCGGTCAGAGTCAGCCGGCGGGCCGTATTTGGCCCGCGGGCCGTACAATGCCCAGGTCTGGTCTATGGGCAGGGGTGAGCCGACGTCGGTAGCGCTATCCTGGTAGCCTAGTTTAGTTATTGGTGTTATGCCATACACAATCAGGCATAACACACACATTCTTATTACCCTGCAGTGTCACTTGTGATAAATGTATAATAATAACCACTCATTTAGTGATAAATAATAACCAGTAAGACAGAGGGTGAGAAAAGCGATGGTTCTAACGCATGCCCACTTAGCCCATACATAACCTATATAGGACCCAGACATGAGTGACCAGTTCTAACCCATGCCCACTTAGCCCATACATAACCTATATAGGACCCAGACATGCGTGACCAGTTCTAACCCATGCCCACTTAGCCCATACATAACCTATATAGGACCCAGACATGAGTGACCAGTTCTAACCCATGCCCACTTAGCCCATACATAACCTATAGGACCCAGACATGAGTGACCAGTTCTAACCCAGGCCCACTTAGCCCATACAGAACCCATACAGGACCCAGACAAGGGTGACCAGTTTTGCCTTGCCAAAAATAACTGAACGTATAAAGGTTTAAGCATGGGATAAGTTACGGCTACACGCTCCCACACACACACACACACACACACGCACGCACGCACGCACGCACACACACACACACACACACACACACACACACACACACACACACACACACACACACACACACACACACACACACACACACACACACACACACACACACACACACACACACACAAAATGAAATCCGTACCAGCTTTTCAAATAGTGGGGCTATGTCGCGCACACTCACAAGGTTGATGTAGAGGACTGTGGAACACCACAACCAACTAGTGACGACCAGCACCTCTCTTCACACTGTTCTGAATCTGACACTGAAGAGACAGGGGTGCACAACATATAGAAGGACAAATATTGTATTTGAGCAAGAACCTGACCGAGAAGCATGGTCTGAAGATTCACACAATGGTTCATAAACTTCATACAGGTGAAAGACCCTTTACTTGTGCAGTTTGTGGCAAAGGCTATGTTAATGCACGTGTTCTAAAAACACACATGCTGACTCATACAGGTGAAAGGCCATTTACTTGTACAGTTTGTGGCAGAGGCTTTGTCAACACAAGTAATTTAAAACACACACACACACACACACACACACACACACACACACACACACACACACACACACACACACACACACACACACACACACACACACACACACACACAAGGGTTCACCACTAACCTTTTACATTTGTGGTGATAGCCAGTCAAATGATTAGTCTAAAATCACATAAGAGGAGTCTGTATTTGTACAGATTGAAATTGAAATGTGTGACCATTATTTCCAGTCCAGTCCACACACACACACACACACACACACACACACACACACACACACACACACACACAAGGATTAAAAATATATATTTTAATGATTTTTAATGCCCAAAGGTCGCTTCAAAGCCTCTTGGGTGACCGTTGACCTTTGTGTCCATTTTTGAGGAGACCTATATGTTTTCTCGTTACTCTCGGCGAGCCAAATTGCATAATGTGCATAGCCTACTTTACAGATTAGGCAAGCAGGGCTCAGAGCATTATTGGTTGAATTTGGTTCCCAGTCCCTGTTGGCTCATTGAAGTCAGTCAGAAGGAGATAAAATATGTCCTCTGCATGCTCATGAATGACTAAGACCCCTGCACATTCTGTATCCAGCCGGTTGACAGGTCACTGAAGTCATGCCTGTGTGCCGTAAACCCCTTCAAACTGTTAAAGAGCTTCTACAGTTGGTGAAGAAGCCTGCATGTATGGGGGCTGAGGTGGACTCGGGAAACCTTGATGTTGAGGCCTCTGAGCATTATGAGTCCCATAATGTACATTTCATTCACCCATTCACACATCTTCACATAGATTGTTCATTACATTCACCCATTCACACACACACATTCACACACCTTAACATGGATTGTGCATTACATTCATCCATTCACACACACATTCACACACCTTTACATATAGATTGTGCATTACATTCATCCATTCACACACATTCATACACCAATGCCGGAGGAAAACATATATCATGCAAGGCACCAATTACATCGGGAGGAATTGGGGTTCAGAGTCTTGCTCAAGGACACTTCGACACTGAGGAAGCCCGGGTTTGAACTGGGAAACTTCGCGTTCCTATCCGGTCACTTTATCCCTGCCACCCCTGTGTGTGTTTCGATAGCTTAGGAGAGCAGGCAACCTTTGAGGCCACATGCATTTGTTAAGCCTTAATTAAAGCCTGGTGATCAGTGATCACCCAGTGCCAAACAGTGAAAAGGGCTTTGATTTGATATGCTGCTGATACAGTACAGCCTTGTCATACCAAATAAATAATGCCTCCTGGCCCTGCTTGGAATCCAGCATCAAAGGTTTGATCCATGTGTCGTACTATAGGGTCATGTCCCGGGGATGCACCTATACTTATAGTATACAAGTAAGACGCGCAAACGCAGGAAGCGAATGCAGCTCGTAAATTGCAATAATAGATTACGTACTTTTTTTTTCTTTTTAGTTGACTAGTTAACTAGACCTGTACGTGCCCATCGCAGTCGGCCACCAGCCTACTTGGGAACGATGTAACTTGGGCACCTAATGATAAACGTTGTCATAGCACCCGTTTTAACTGTCAGCCGGTGTCCCACACAGAGATCTGTGTATGTGCCTGTGTGAAGACTGGCTGGAAATTGCACAGGTGAAAAGAGTTGGCCTCATTAGGCCCACTGGCAGAGCATGACCAGAGCCTTTTTGTGGTGGTTCTGGAAAACCGTGGGTCCGACTGACTCGATACCGGGCACTGCCCTCCCTGTGGGGGTGTGGAACACATGTGTCGAATTTGAAGTCGGTGGGCCGAACGGTTCTCGAGTTACGTGCATTACAACCGTACACACACACACACACACACACACACACACACACACACACACACACACACACACACACACACACACACACACACACACACACACACACACACACACACACACACACACACACACACACACACACACACACACACACACACACACACACACACACACAATTCTCTCTGTCTCTCTAAAATTAATTAGGAAAATCTGCTGCATTGAACAAAATAACACATTCTTCTACATTCTCTAATTGTGTAAATATTTTGTACTCCTGAGAGTGTAACATGAAAGAGTTTGAGAGGTCATTTTGACCGGTTTTTTAATATTTTAAAGTTAATCATCTTTGCCCAGGAAGGTTTCAGAAGGTTCCCCTTCCATGACCATCATCAACCATCACCATTCTATCATCTCAGAAATTTTTGACATCTGAAACATTTTCTAAATATGAATTTAAGCACATGCTAGTTTTGCCCTTTTTTCTTCAGACCTTCAGACCTTCTAGTGATCTAGTATGGCCTAAATGTATATCCAGTATCCACAGTTTAATATTCAAACTTGTCATTATCATGGTTAAAATCAGCCAGCAATGCATGTTCCTTTGGGACTGGATGGACAAGTTTAAGTTA